>NC_052542.1:3363137-3690637 GCF_016699485.2 Gallus gallus | reverse complement strand
TGTTCTGAAGGTGCTACCAATACTACAAGATGGGGAAAGGTCTAAGGGCATGCTGTGGGAGAAGCACAGAGGGCTCAGGTATGAAGCTGCGCCACAGGAGGGTGAGGTGGGGGTTAGGGAAAGGCATTGCCCCAGTGGGCAGTGGGCATGGAAAATTCCCCAGGGCGACGGGCATAGCCTTGAGCTGCCAGAGCTCAGGGAGCATCTGGACCATGCCCTCAGACATAGGGCTTGGGTGGTCCTGTGAGGAGACAGGTGTAGGGCTCAATGATTCTAGTGGATCCCTTTCAACTTGGGACACTCCATGATTCTACCACCTTGACCTTCTACCCACTCACAGTAATTGCATACCAAGCAGTTGCTGCTGAAGACTCAAAATTCCAGAGGACTCTGAAGTAAAAGCTGATCTAGTGAAGACACCTGAACAACACCACTGGCCCAAAAGCAGCTTCCACAGATTTTCTCTACGTTACCACTTTCAATTAATAATAACTAGGGTATGAATCATAAAAAATATTACAGGTTTTGTTCCACAGGCAAGTGTCTACAACGTAAACCAAACTGTGGATTTGGAGCATACCAGTTACCCGTAGTAATGATTTTGTGCACACCCTGATGCCACTGAGTTGCACATTCCCCTGTCTTCACTGGGGAATTAATGCCACCTACATTGTCCTAGGAAGCAAGGACACAGAAGTGCACTTGTTGCAGAATCCCACATCACCTGAGGATACCCTGTGCTTGTAGTCTTTCCAAACATATCCCTCTCCCCTACCTTGGGTGCAAGCTTCCCTATATGTCAGAAAGAACCATGCAAAGCAGACAAGAATTGCCCAAGGAACTCCAAAGTGTGTGCATTTTAGCTGAGTGTTACAGTATTTCCAAGGAAATGCACAATCACACCATTAATATTTGTAGTTCTTTGAGGCAGCACTGTAAAAGACAGGAGTTAATTTCTTAAGTTAGCTGCTTACTGGCCAAACATTGATCTGGAAACCGCTGTGCAGCAGCCAGGCTGACTAACAAGCTGCTCCAAGAAGTGGCTGGTTGCTCACTCTCTGAACATGTACACACACTCAAGATTTCAGAATGATTCAGTCAACACCTGAAGATGAGTCTTGAAAGTTTGTTTACGTTATTGCATGGTACTGTACATCCTATAGCTGGATGCACTTAATAATCCCAGCAGTTAGTGCACAAACCTATACAATAGCAAATAGTAAATATTTGGGTTCCCAGAAGCTGCAAAGCTAGATGCAGTGTTAAATAAGGAGTTACCATCAGACCACACCAGAAATTTCCTAATACCCACACTTTAGACTCGCAGTGTGCTTCTGATGCAGACTCCCAACTCCCCTGACATTAACTGTTTCATAATAGATCTTCCTGGATGCATGCATTAGCTCTGATGGCAATCAGACCTCCACTGCTACACATTCTCCATGTGTTTAAAAACAAAAGGTCATTTGGTGAAGACATTATTAGTTACCGAGTACAATTTTGCAATGTAGCCTACTGTATACAGTGATGTAAGTGGAGAAAAATGATGGTAGTGAATAGATGTAATTATATGTAGAACCAGTGACATGCCACATACAATTCGGAAAGTACAACACAATCAGAGTGTCAATTATTTAAACCATAATTAACATAGCTCTGCATGTCTTTCCAGGGCTCTCACAGAACACAGAGCATTGTTATAGTGGAAGAAAAGAGAAAATAAAATATTAATGGAGGACTGCTTTGTTCTCAGCACAGTGAGATAGAGGTGGTTGTAAAAACCGGATTCCTGCAGTTGCTACTGCTTTAATTAGGAAGGTCGCTATCTTCCTAGACTTCCTTGGATTCCTTTAATTTCCACAGAGGAAAACGGCTTCTGAATTTTATTGAACACAGTTGAATTTTTATTTTCAAAAATCAAAACAGAAACATTTCTTGGCATCTGTTATGAGCACTGGGTGTTATTTGCTCTTTAGAGATAAAGCTGTTTTTATACAGGGATATAGCTTGTGGGGAAAAAAAGAAGGGCCAAATATATTCGTACTGGGAAAGCTGCTCAACAGGGATATCACAGTCAGCAGAAAATATCTAGCCAACCTAATTCATCCCATGCTAGAATCCACTTAAGGCCAAGGAAATACAATAGATAATATATAGTTTCACAATACTGATCCAAATACTGCCTTTAACTCATTCATTCCTAGAATATAACAGCACAACTCGCACAGACACAAGAGCTACAGCATCTCCTGGAGCTGAAGTGACGGCTATGGGAGGAGAGAACCCAGGTTCCATGACTAAATTCTCTATCTGAGTTATAGCCCAGATGGAATCACTGACACACCACACCAAAATAACGCTTAAGGATACAACAGCAGAAAAAAGACTAAATGGAGCTTTTTAGCAATGCCATCATAGAGATAATCAGGGTTTCAATTACATGAATAATTATATATTATATAACACTTAGCATAAAATTAGAACATATTGCCCATCCGTTCACAGGTAAACAGATTGATACAGCTTAGCAACCAGACATTTATATTTATAAGACACTGCACTTAGAGTTGTTTACACAGCTAGGCATGAAAACAAAATATAAGCTATAAAAATGAGATGACTTGCTTTACTTCCTCTCCTTTAAGTGCGTGCTAATATTTATGTTATTGCAGAAAAAAATCAACAAAACTACAATCCACACAGCACCGGGCAATAACTTTTTCTTCAACTAAAACAGTTTCCCGTTGTGATCTTCCAAATGACTGAAGAGAGATACAGATGGGCTTCCGAGCTGCATCCAAAGCCAACCTCTACTACAGACTATAGGAAGGATGTATAGGTTAAAACTTGCAGAAGTTTCCAAAAAGGGGGAAAAAAAAAAAAAAAAAAAAGCCTTTATAAAATCTGCACTTTGACTTTCAGTGCCATTCCTATGGTTAATTCTTGAAGGTCACACCAGTGAAAGTTGCTTGTAAACATCAAAACCAAGATGGGAATCACGACAAGGAGTTATGCATGTGCTCTTCAGGGTAGCTTCACTCTAATGCCTCTACCTTTAAGTCAAAGAATAGATTCCTGACTCCAAGCCTGCAAATAGTCAGCACTGCTCTTCTTCTGAGCAGCAAAGATATCCAGAGGTTTGAATGAATTCAATGCAAACGTATTTAAGATGCATTTACTCTGAATGCAAAATTAGTTTTCATGAATCCAAGATGTCTGGATTGCATCAACACTGCAGACTCTTTGCCAGGAAGATGGCATTAGTGTCAGTTTTCACATATCATTTATTTGGGCACAGTTTGCCTAGTGCAGCTGATAACCACACAGAACTTCGTATTTGCTACAAAGATGTATATAATGGAGCTCAAGACCTATTTAGAATACTTAAAAGATTCACTGCTCTCATGAAGGTTTTGCATTTAAGTGAATTTCATTCAAGTATTTGTGACCGTATTAAGAGACACTTCTGCTTTACCATTTTAACTAAACATCTTGTTAACAGATATAAAAGCAAATCAGCAGGGAGTTCATCCTTCAAACTATCACCACAAAGCAATTTCATGTGTCTCCCAAAACTGGGATACCTCGAGACCTGTGCACCAGACAGGCACTGCCACTGTCCCGCAGGCCTGACGTCACTTCTCTTGCCATGCTAGCACTTTCACAGAATCACAGAATAGTTTGTGTTGAAAGGCACCCTTAAAGGACACCTAGTCCAACTCTTGCAATGAATAGGGACTACAGGGACACCTCCAGCTCAATCAGGTGCCCAGAGCCCCATCCAGCCTGACCTTGACTGATTCCAGGGATGAGGCACCCACCGCCTCTCTGGGGAACCTGCGCCAGCGCCTCACCCTTATTGTAAAAAAATTCTTTATATCCAATCTAAATTTTTGTTCCTTTAGTTTGAAATCTCTTCCCCTTGTCCTTCCACTTTGCTCCTGTTCATTCTGAGTTCAGGGTTAGCTCTGAATCACCAATGTTGACACATTATTTCCAGATGTTTCTCCTAACTCACATGGGGCAGGCCCGTGCAGGACAGGCCAGTTGCAGCAAATGGCGGCCACGGGCAGCAGTGGAAGGGACAGCCCAGAGGGGCAGTCCTCCAGCCCGGCCAATGGAATGGGGCTCATGTGACTCGACACTTTGATTCAGCACAGATTTCAGGGATAATGATCACATTTTGTCATCTGCAGGCCCAGTCCTGTCCCTCTCCCTATAATTAGGGAATAAACTTCAACCAATTTAGAGGAAGAACAAATAGCTCTCCTATATTCCCCAACCAAAGCTGCATTTATTTTTGACAGCTGCTGTACAAATTCTCTGTGTAGTTCTGTCTGACGAGACTTTTGCCACTGACTTTTAGGGTGCTAGTCACTATTTGTATGTAATTTCAGTAAATACAAAACATGGAGCTTTTTAATTAGAAACCTCAGATAATTTCCATAATATCTTTCAGAGCAAAATGTTAAGAAAGTAAGAGCTCAATGACTTGACATAACAAAACAGGTACTTCAGAAGGAGTCTGACAGAAAAGAAGGAATGCAGGCAGAACAAAATGAGACAGCTGGAGAGAGTTCCCATATTTTTACAGTAATTTCTGGAGGACAAATAACCAAGAAAAAGCACTTACACTGAGGTGACACGCTGGTCCCTGCACAGACACTGAGTGCACCATGACAGTGCCAGCTGATGCTTAGGAAGAGAGGCTGCTCCTCAGCAAAAAGGAGATAAATGACTTTGCCAAAATACTGTCTCCCAGTTTGTTTCACGGGTAGCACAAAGTATTTTGGAAGCTCCACAAAGTGGTTTTTTACATTTCATTTATTTAATTTAAGGGAAGAATTAAACAAAGGGCTTTTGTTATTGATGGTGGTTTTCTTACTTGCTTCTTTATCTTTTTAAGTTCACTTTTTTTTTTTTTTCTTTTTATAAAGAACCCAAATGGCAAACAAACAGGTAATGTCTGCAAGAGGTATTGTTCCCAGAACTAGGAAGACGACCAGGCATTCAGTTTCTTTGCTGTCTACCTCATTTTGAGGACAAAGCCAACAATGTAAATGCAACAAACAGACATAATTCATTACTATATGGATACAGAACAAGTTCACCATCATTTTGTAAGCAAGAAAATAATGGTCCAGACTGCATAACTGCAGCTAGGTAAAATAATTATAAAATCACACCCTTCTTCCCTAACTCATAATAAATCAGACCTGTCTGGGTCCCATGGAAGAGAGCAAGCCAGTCTGAAGGCAGTGTGCTTCCAAGCGGTGAGGAAGCAGAAATCTATGCCTCTGTTGCTTCCTCATGGCAATTCAGATCGTGTTTGCTCCAGAGCTGGTACTGAGAAAGCATTCTCAACATGAAAACAGTAAATGCAATAGTCACAGCTTAGTAAAAAATTTAAAGATAGACGAGGAAAAAAAAGAAGCTTCTCTGCTAAAATTAGCTCAATCACATCATTCTGTAGCTGTGTAGTTCATGTTACTAATGAAAACAAATCAGTATTGCTTACACATAGCAAAAACAAAAACAAAAACAAAAAAGACTTAGAAATACTATAGATGAGAAACAAAGACAGAATTAATCAGCTAAAAAATGTCTAAATGATGCAGTTCAGAAGTTTATGAATACCAAGTCTTGAGACTTAAGTGTTGAATTAGCATTTAACTCTCTGCTGTCTTAAGAAATACGCTTTGGAAGAAAATGCTGTCAGATCTATTTTTCTTATCAGTGTTATCAAAAGAGAGTAATCTAGCTGCAGGAATAAAAAGGACCATGATAAAAGGCATCCAGACAGGTCTTAGATACCTCCAGAGAGGTCGTGAAGTCTCCTTCTATAGAGATATTCAAGACCCACCTGGATACCTACCTGGGCAACCTATTGTAGGGAACTGCTTTAGCAGGAGGGTTGAACTCTGTGATCTCTTGAGGTCCCTTCAAACTCCTGGGATTCTGTGAAAATCTGGGAAAACGATACTTTGCTGAAACAGGGATAGGAAATAGCACTTCTCTTCTGCCAGAGCAAAGGAAGAACAGCTCATCCACCAAACTGCTTACAGGAGAGGGAAAAATCTGGGATTGTCTATAACACTGACTCTTTTAGTGACAAAAACTACTGAAGAACCTAAAAAGATCTCTGTGCAGGTTAGATCCCTGAAAAAAGATGGAAGTGGACAAAATGACACAAACTAAATATGGACTATATACCAAAGGATGGCTAGAAACTAGTCTCAACACATTTAGAGAGATGAATTACTGAAGATTTATTTGGTTTGATGAGTGTTTGATGAGAACAATCCCTGGTGCTGACAAAAAGGCAGAAAAGTTGGGGAAAATAACTTGTGGAAAGCAGCCCCTGCATGGCTGCTGGTCCCACAGCAGTCAGCAAGGAGAATGAGTAGGTGCTCAAAGCACAAAGGAAGGAAAAGACAGTAAAAAAGAAAAACATTAACAGTGATGAGACTGGGTGCGTGAAGCATCCTATGTAAGAAGGGGGAGAGATATTGGTTCTATTTCCTAAGAGGAGTTTAAGCAGTACTATAACAAATGGTTAGAACAGCCGTGGATAACATTATTATTATTATTTTTAACCATTCTGTGTACCCACTGCAGCACAGCCCACTTCCAGGTACTGTCAATATCACTGTTTTCCAATCCAGTATTTATGTATGCCATTTTTCCAGCTAAGGATCTAGTACTAACAAGCTGATGAGGAGCTTTTTATTTTCATCTTTTAGTTACTATAACTTTGTGTTTACTTTTGTTCCATTTTTTTTTTTTCTGCCTGGTAAGCTGTCCCACGTTAAGAAAGTTTAGATAGAAGGCAAAAGCAGCAGTCACCCGCTAACTGCTTCCCCTAGGTCTCCTTTCATTCCAAGGACAGGGAACAGAGTGCTAAATTCAGATGTCACTATGTGGTCAGGGCTGACAAATGTTGACTGTTTCTTAGAATAATACTCATACTGTAGCTATCCTATGTGGTCCTGGGGGCTTTTGTTTGCTGCTATGTTAGCAAAGCAGAGATCCAAACACAAAACCTTTCTTTGCTCGCTGTGTGTGTTCAGGAAGTTGCATCCCTATGAAATCCATAGGATGTAATTGAAACAGTTTTGCAATCTAATGAGAGAGAACTCAAAATAGAGCCTTTGTGGTATTTGCACATCGAAAACAATTGAGAGTTTTGCCTGAAAAATGGCCAAGGACTGAGCCCCCACAGCAACATTTTCCACTGCATGAAGTCCACAGCAGTGCACCATTAGTCTTGCTTAGGCCTCAAAAATAAGGCTTAAAAGGATGCAAGTGATATATAGGTCTTGGGCTGAGCCTAAACCCAAGGGTAAGTTTTGCCCCAAAAGCAATTTTACATAGCTTTCATCATCACTGACCGACATCCCGCTTACAAACACTACAAACCACTTTCCTGCTCAGAGCCTGATGGCAAGCACTCTTGCTCCTAACAGCAACCAAATAAAAGCAGCAATAAAACAATGTTTGTACCCTTCTGGGCAATTATCACTAGAGGCCGGAAAGAAATAATAGCATGTTTGCATAGTAGATGGCACAGTTTCCAAATGAAATTAAACGAGGTCCAGGGCAGGAACTGTTCGAACTGTGCACAAAATCTGGCTAGAAGTTGGAAGAAGCAGAGGGAAGGGGAAAGCCACTGGGCTCACGTGCTGCCATTTCATCTCTTCATCGCTCAGCCAGAGCTCTGCAGGACGTTAAACAGGGCCCGTGCTCTGCGGCCTTGTAAAGCTCCTTATCTCCTGGCTCGAGCACCTTCCTTTGTTGGGCTGGCCCCGGTTTGTTTCTCTGCTAATCTCAGCAGAGCCTGGCGGTCTCGGCTTTTTGCCCCTTCCCAGGTGGGACCAGCAGTGCTGCCGAGCTATGGGGTGGAGCTGCAGGCATCGGGCTGGAGCTGCTGCCCAACTGGGTTTGGGGCCACCCTCCGTGACACAGCGGCCTGAGCCCGCCGGGTGCCCAAGAGATGAAGGCAGCCGGCCTCAGCCTGGCTGCTGGGTGACACGGATGGGGCAGGCAGCCTGTCGAGTACTGAGCAACTAAAGGAAATAAAAACCCTGTGACAAACTGAAAGGAGGTGAGAGGAAAGGAAGAAGGATGCAATTATGATGTGCTCACAAGTCCCTGCAAAATTTCAGATGCTGTGAGTACAGTACAAAAATCACGGCAAGATCTGGATCCAAAACAGCAATGACAAGAAGGCGTTACACTACAGCGATACCAGATCTTGCATGCCATAGCTACAGCAAGAAGAAGAGTGCACAAAAAGAAGTGTTTGATGTACAATTTTTAACTTCTGTTTCACACTTATTTTCCGTTTACAAGAAAAGAAAGGCTGCTGTCAAGAAAGCATAGTGTTTCTCAGGGAAGTTTGTTTAATCTCTAATTTTACAACAAGCCCTACCCCTCCATCTCAAAATATACTCCTTTAGAAAAGCAGAACTATCAATTCCTATTGCAGGGCATGCAGCTACATCAAACAAGCACGTTAGAAGAGTGCAGATTGTTTGGTGGGGGTGTAGCTTCGTTGTCAGCTTTTAAACCTCCGCCTTTTTATCTCTTTCTGATTGTTAAGAAATTAGAAACAAACTGATCAGCTGAATTTTAAACCTCAGTATTTCTGAGGCAGTTCCTCCGTCCATTTTTGCTTTCCTCCTTTTACAGCAGAATCTGAATCCATTTGCTGTTTCAAGTGTTGGCCTACTTTCAGCAGTGATTATGATGGTACCACAATGTGCAACTTGACATCTCCTCCTCTCCTCTCATTCAAAGTCTCCCAGGGCCCAGCCATTTCACACAGGCTTGCTTTAGGCATTTATTAAATATGCACCTTCCAGTAGGGTTTAAAAACACCAACTAATCTCATCAGAGGCCAGAGACCTCCAGATATGTAAATCTACATCTGTTCCTCTTCAAAGGAAAGATTCTCCTGGATTACTCCAGGAGAAATGCATCCCACCCGGATATAGCCACTGAACCAGAGAAAAAGAACTCCCATGGTAAACGTGCCACCTCAAACTCGCCAAGATCCAACGACAATGAAATTACACTTAATGTAATTCACTGTTAGCTTTAAGAAGCAATTAAGTAAAAGGCAGTACAGCACTTGCCGTAGGCTGTTGGTTCCAACAGGGGCTGGTGGAAAGAGGCATATAATGTTGAAATTGGTAACGTTAGCGTTAACATACGGACGAACTGTAGGTGGCTGCTAGACTACAGCGCTGTAAAGTAGCGGAGTCCATTAACAAAGGAGCTAATGCCTATTTCTTCTATAGTGGGCTGTAGATGGTTGCCAATGAAAGCACTCAGCAATATCATTAACTATTAGATTTTCATTAAAAAACAACAACAAAGCCCAAACCCAAAACGCAGGATTCCCTCTCTCCCTTCCAAGTGCCCCAGCAGTACCTTCACCTCCCCACGCTGAGAGGTGAGATCAAGCAATCTTCTGAAACATATTTCAAAGCTATCGGAGAAGAACTACACATTTCACTATAGTAGAGCAACATACACCCAGCAAATATACTTCCTATAGAAGGAACAAGCCCTCGTTTAGCTTTTTACATTTGATTTTGTAAAATATCATTTTAAAAGTAAGCACAAAGGATTTTTCTCAGTAACAAGTCATGCCCTGTACATGTATGATGAGTTCCACAGGTGAACAGGGGATGCTGCACACAAAACAGCCATAAGAGAAATGAATCTGTTAGACAGAAATCAGGGTGAGAGCTAACCTATATTTCATTCATAGACTGAACCCCTGTTGAGGTTCAGAATTTGGCCATCACCACAAATCATCTGAGTTTTCACCACTTAGCATATTTTTATTTTAAGTATCTTTATAAGGGTGTTTTTTGGCTGAAGCAGACAAATACATTTGGGGAAAAGGTATAGGATGGCACATGTAAACATTATTTAAACTGGTCCTGAAATACAGCAGCTAACTTTGGGATTGAATCATTTACTAAAGTTTTTACCTACTTAAAATACTTTCATATGTATTTGTCAGAGTTTGAAATGCTGATTTCTTGGCTGGTGCCACGGTTTGTACATTATGAATGCCGTGTAACTAGAGGAGACCGATGTAATGAATTTAATATGCTTAAGGTTTATAAAAGCACAACTTTATGATTAAAGGGACAGAAGATTTTTATTTTATTTATTCATTCAAAAGGCAAAATGTAGCGACTACAAAGATGTATGGAAGAGATCCCCTGAGAAAGACAGAAAAAAAGGTGAAATCTTGTTTTGAGAAGAGTGAAAGACATTTTAAATGACTTAAAATAAAAGTTCATGCCTAATGAAGCCATCGCATAAAAAGTGAAACTTGTGTGCTCAATTAGGGCTTATATTTTTCTCACAGATAAGATCTGAGTGAATTCTTCAAAAGTCAACATTATCTGTCATAACAGCAGTTCTACCTCTCCCATTGCAAACAATCTACACAAAAAGGAGGGAAAGATGAAACAAGGGATATGGGCAGTGTGAATGGAACCTAAATCTTTTAATTAACACCCTCTGAAAAGCACACTCTTTTTCCACCAAACTAATAAAAACTGTGAGTGTGGGGTCTTTGTTGTTGTTCAAGCCTTGCCTGCACTCTAAGGAACTGAGAAAAGGCTAATCAGGGTTATTTAAAGCCACTTTCTACTTGCCAGGCTCCAATATCTCATTAATTCACTCTTACTTGGCATCATTGTCTGATAGTGTTTGAAAATCACCAAAGAAACAAGGATTTCCCCTAATCCCATCCATCAGAGGTAACTCTGGAAGACGATACCATGCCACAGCGCATAGGAGATGGAAAAGCAGCATGCGCTTCATTGCAAGAACACGTCTGCTTAGGTTTGAACTTTACAAAAAAAAGAACACATGTTATGATGATAGCTTAAAGGAATTATCGTGAGGAACTGGTCTCTGCTTGAAGCTATCAGCCGGCTCCTTTAAACGCACTGGTGAGAGCCTGACACAGACAAAATTAATGGTTGACTATGTGTATATTCAAGAAATAAAAATGAGATTTTGAGCACAGTCATACACCAGAAAAGTTATTTCTTCAATGACTTTGTTGTCACAAACTACAGGATTCAATTACAGATGATGACTGCCGTTCTAGGATTTCTTTGTTTTTGATTTTTAATGGAACAGCATTAGGTCTGGGGACTGAAGTCTGGATTATAGCAGCACATGAGCCTTTAGCCCAGCAATGACCTTTGTCACAGACCAAGTCAGCTGAACACAGTTTTAGTTCCCTTTCCATGTAGTTTCTCCTGTGTACAAGCCAGCCTTTATCACTCACACACATTAAAAGTACAACAAGCACAGCTATATCCAAATGATATTTTAAAGTAACAGCATACAGCTGTGTGCTGTCTCCCTAGCAGTTTCAGTCAGCAGCCTTTGGCCTGGCCACTCTCTGGGACTAGGTCACTACAGCCAGCCAACTCTGCCTACAGCTGTTCTCAAGTAGCCTCGGCTTCCTTTCATTTCCCTGTCAGCAGAGTGCTGTGACACAGCAGAGAACAGCCATGGCTATCAGTCCAGTATCACACACACCTTCAAAATGCAATGCTTTTAGCCAAGTTTTGTCCCACTATATTTTATTTAGGTTGCAATGTATATAGGTTTGTCATCAAATTTCTTATTTTTTGATTGGTTACGAAGTAAAATTCAAAAGAAAGATGTAAAAGTTCCATTACAGAGTAGTATCCCAGAATATCCAATTGTCATGGCCATACCTATCTTTTTGTGAGTACTGATTAAAGAAGCAGATCAAGAGGGATTCAGAGATTTCATCATACAGGTTGCCCTGAAACTTTTTGAAAGAAATGCATGCCTTCAATCAATAGACTACTTTCATAGCTTTCTAAAAGCAAGGTCTCTCTTCATTGTTGGTTTTTAGGGTGATCCAAAAACTCAGGAAGACTAATTCTACCTGAGCTGTAAGCACAGGTGAGCCCGGCAGCATGAATTACCATCACACTCCCAGCATCCCAACATTGGATTTATCACTAGTCTTAGAGCCCTCTACACCATGTTTGCTGATGGTTCACAGAAACCACCCACGAACCAGGACAGTGTTGCTCCTGCTGTTCATATTTCCCATCTCAGAATAAGAACACTTGCCATGGACTTTTATTTCTCCTCTGTTGTCAACTTTATTCTGAGCTGCTGACAGTGCAAGACTTCTCAGTCTAATGGTAGACACAATAACAGCTGCTTTGGTAGCAACTGATTGTGAACAAGGAGGGTGATGGTGCTGGTTAATGCAGCTACCACACTGCTCTGATACTGACAGTCTTTGATATTTCCTCTGTATCAGAGAAAGGTGTCCCAAAATCTAAACTCTTCATTCAGGTTTTCACATTTCTAAGCACAGTTTCAATTTTAATCCACATTTCTAGAAAGAGCTTATTTTGTCTCGTGCAATTTATATGCTTTTTACTATTATGGGGAAGGAAAAAGTAAGAACTAACTTTGGACTAGGTAAGTCTTTCAAATCATGAAGACATGAAACGGCAGCATAAAAGGTATTCTAAAATGAGTAGAAAGTGATTGCAACACATGTTCTTTATGAACCCCTCTAGAACAAAGTGTTATATAGAACACAATCTCCTTATGCCCAGTTGCATACCATCTAAATAATACAGTTTTTCCTGTTCTCGATTAAATCAACAGACAACTAGGGAGAATATGCCACAACATTTGCAATAAAGTTAATAGGCAAGCTGTGAATACCCGCAGTGTGTAGTCCTGAACAATTCTGCCAAAAAAAGAAGCTTCAAACTGGAAATTTGGGGAATATTTTGATAAAACTTCAGGTTTATGTCTTCATTAAAAGACCAGTTAGTATTTACATCATATGGGAGGCATGCAGACTGTAGAATAAGGTCTCACACATTTTAAGCTCTGTTCCATTTCCAAATCCCCACATTAGCTAACTCTGAAGATTTTTCAGAAGTTAAAAAGATTAGTTTTTCGTGTGCTTAAGGTATAATAAAAATAGATATATCAATTTCCAATATAAAATGAGAATCCAGTCAGTAGACTAAATGGATAAATGGAGGCTTTCAATTCTGGTGGACACTTTCCCTTATTTTATATTACAATGCTGCTTTATTGCCACTGCTGTGGTTGTGAAATGTCACTGATTCTTTGGCTAATTAAAAGATGGGCAGCAGATTGCCATTAATGAGATTTGGCTTCCACAAAATAAGACCCTCTTGGTGTGTGGCTGCGTAAGTCAGCTAAGAGAATCAGACCTCCCCTTAGATGAAGGGAATCTGCACAGATCACATCGAAGTAAATTTAAAAGTAATCCGCTGTATAAAGGAATGAGCTTTTTGCAATTGAATTTCTGAGTGTATGCAGGGGTCCCCCTAAGGGTTTTGCAGCCACAAAGATATCGCTCACTTGAGCCGGGACCTCGGCAGAAACACACAGTCAGAAGAAAGCAGACTTTGCTTGCAGGTTTGCTCCCGAGTATAAGACTACTGAAAACAAACCAACAAACAAACAAACAAAAAAAACCCCCACCATGCAACTAACTACAGATATTCTTCTCCATGTGTGAGTCGTACTACAATGGCAGAAAAGAGATACACTAAAAATTGTTGCTGAAGAACTTCTTGGACTTTTATCCCCACTAAGACCTTTAGTCTTCTGACCTTTTTCAAGATCAAAAAAGATCAAGAGGGTGAAAGTTTGATCTTTTGTGCCATAATGATCCTATTTTACCAAGTTACTGAGCCCATTAGAATAATAATAAATCAGCTCTTCTAGGCACTGATACCTAAAAGACAAAAACGCACAGGCTCAGACTTGCTGACTTCAGCGGCTGTGCCATCTTTTTTTGCCATCTGGATGTGCACCTACCCTGCAGCCCTCTGCAGAGGGAGCCCCAGCACCTGGTGCCCAGCAGCAGCCAGGCTGACCAAATGTCCTGGTGACCTCTTCTGTGTGCCAGGGCAAGGCTGCAACCTTGTGGGTTCCTCAGCCTCCAGCTGATATCCCCAGACCTGCAGTGACTGAGGAGTCTGCCCAAGAAAGAGAGAGCTCCTGGAGCTGCTCCATAGGGTGTGGAAATTCCCATGCCAAAGCTGAAAAAACTTGGGTTGAAATTGCACAGAGGGCTGTTAGCGTATGCTGAAGTCCCCTCTTGAATATATAAGGTCATATTAATCTCTGGAAGAAGATTAATCCCTAGTCAAGGTACAGCTGGGATGAATTCAGCTCAAGATCTTTGGACTTTTTTTCGTTTCTCAAAGCTCTAAGAAACACCCAGAGAGGTAAACAAACACACAGAATATCAGTCCCCATGCATCAGGATGTAGGCCAGCAACTGTCTCCATGGGGTTAGAAAAATTTCCTGCATCATCTCATAATTACATCATTTTCCATTAAGTAGGATAAACACTTTTTGGATCATCAGATAGTGGCCTCTGTTTGAAACAGGACATCTGCCTACACAGGCCAGTGGGCTGACCACAGATGACAGTTCTTATTTTCCTAATCTCACATATATGTATACATATTTATATACCATCTATATATGGTATAAAATATACATGATATAGATATATAAAATTCAAATACAGACCTCAGAACTGGTAAATACAAACTGTCATCCCAAACCTTCCCAACACCTCAGCTAGCTTTTGTGCAGTTATTTTGACAACAGACTGAGCTGCAATTAGAGGGACCTGAAAGTTCAAAGCCACATCACAGCTCCAGTCCCCCTTTCTTTCCCCCACTTGCTTGAATTTTCTGCTTCTGGTTTTCTTAGGAAGTGTGTGTTTTTAGTGGTTAGCTCAGGGGACTGAGTCAAGTTCTGTTCCCAAACCTACAGATAACACAGTAAAAAAAGACCTTTGTCTTGTTTTCCTCTTATATAAAATAAAATAAAAATTTATGCTGCCAAGTTGAGAAACGACAGAATGTTTGAACTACTTTGATGCCCATTGGTTCCATTCCTGCTGTATTTTGATAGTTTAAAAATAAACAGTAAACTACAGAAGCAAAATACATTCAGAGAAGTATTTTAATTAAAGGCACTTTGGTGTCCAGATCCAGGATACTGAAATTCCTGGGAGACTGCTGATTTGATATACAGCATACATATATGACAGACAGAAGGATCAATAAATACACACTTTTTTCCTACCACATAAGCCTTTTGTTTCCTCTCCCCCAGTGCACTTAGGGGACTTTCTCCAGCAGAATAGCTCATCTCCGAGTGACACCAGCATAAAAAGTGAAGCTTTTTCTTGCCATCATTTATGACTCGTCCATCATTGGTTAACATTTCCAAGTTTTTAATTATAAGTGCAAAAGGAAATACTGGCCACTAAGGATCTGGTTTTAATGTGAGAAATCTTGCAATTAATAGAAAAGCTTAATTAAAACATCAGTTAAAAGTCCATAATATTAATGCAATGGTAAGAATCTACAGACATGCTCAAGTAGGTACTTCTTCCCCACACGTAAAATTAGCATTAGTGACTTTCAACACAGGTCTTAAAGAGCTGCTGTTATTCAGATGGTTGCAAAAATTAAAGCCAGACAGCAATTATGACAATTTTAGAAGTTGTGGACAGCTCAGCCTTGCTGGAAATGCACCAAACATTATCCAAAATAAATCTTCATTTACTTGCACAAATCTTTGATAGATTAAAAAAAACCACACCCTTTATTTCTTCACAAATGTCTAACCTTTGCCCACTCTTTAGTGAAGCTGCATTTTCTATGGTGTACTCCAGGAGAACAAAGTACAACAGCAACTGGCAAAGTTTTTGAAAATACTACTGGGGGAGGCTCAAGGAGCCACAATCATTATTTTTGTATGGAGCGTTTCATACCAAACACAAACACTGGGGGGTCTTGACTGAACTCCTTTGCCCTCCTGCCGTTTATGCCTATGATATTGGGCAATTATACAGCTTTGGCTGAAACAGTACACTAGATAGGAAATTTCTCACTTATTGGGGGGTTTGGAGTGTACCTGTCAACAAAAACAAGACCATTTAGTAGTCCTAATGAATTTAAGGTGCAAATCTTTTTGGTTTGCTCCTCAGATCTAGGGTTTTTGTTGTTGTTGTTGTTTTTCCCTTAGCTTTCCTTTCTTTAAACAGGATACGCTTTGCTCTATGCAGTTTGAAATTTAAAGGAAACCCAAGTCCCAAATTAATGTAAAACTACACCACAAATAAGAGTTCTATGGCTGAATAAGTCTGCGGGAGCTGCAATTAATGAGACTTGGCAGTGGCTTTTGCCAGCATGCTCGTGCTACTGCTGAAACACACACACACACACAACACAGAGCCTTACACGTTGCATGAGAGCTATAAAGGACATTCCATTAATCAAACTACTTTTCTTCTACACAATATTTATTCCAAACACATTTGCATATTAGAAGGATTCCCAATGATAAAAGTGTTTTGTGTATTCTTCTTTGAGACATCTTTTAGGAAAAGTTTGGGGTTAACCCTTTTTTCTTTTTTTTACTTTTGAGGGGGTTTCTCACAGGAAATTCCATGATTTCTCAAAAGATTTCTGTACCATTTCCACCCTACACTATGGAGTCTGTGGTAATATGCACATGTACCATTGGGTGTATTATATAAGTGGAACACATACATAGCTACATTACTCTATATACTTATGTCTTTGCTTGCATCCACAGCAAAGAAGACAGATTTTGAAGCCACACTGCCTCGCACACAGAAGTTTTTCTGCTTTATGTCCTAAACAAGGTAACTGTTGGAGAACTACTGAAACCCTTACATTGCAGTTTCTCAGCTATTAATTAGGACACAGCAATGAAAGCTGTGTGTGCTCCACAGGTGATTTGTCACAGTACTAAACAAATCCTGCTCTCCACAAGCCTGATGCTACAGTTCCACTGAAAGTAGTACCAAACCCCAACACTTGCACTGAATCATGTATTACCAACAGTCAGTCTCTGATAAATCCTCATTTAGCATCATCTACTTTGTCTAGCAGGACAGCAAAGGATCTTTAGTCTGAGTGATGGTGGGGAAGGCTTTTAAATAACATACTCTGATAAGAAAAGCCACACGAGGCAGAGGGTTGGTGCCCCCTACTAGCTCAACTCCCATATGCAGCAGGGATACCCCCAAAAGCCACTTAGTGCGAGCAGTTATAGGGAGGACCTCCACCAGTACCAACCTGCTGTGACCCAGTGCAGGCAGCTGTTGCCCCCTGCCCTTGTGGGGTGACAGAGACTCCAACCCTCGAGGCAGCCTCCAGGACCCTCCTGCCTTCCTTGTGCACATCAGTGTGGGGTGAGTGAGCCATCACACCCCAACAAAGTTTGCATCCTATCCCACCACTCTCCCTCATTTCCCCAGACATCCTCCTGCAGAGCATTCAAGTGACAAACCAGCTTTTTTGGAGGAGTGGTGGCCAATACGTGCTCCTATCTAACAGGGCAGAAGGGAGACCAATTACTCACATGGGCAGATAGTGATAGGACAAGGAGGAATGGGTTTTAATCAAAATCTCCCCACTTTATTTTGATATTAGGACAAAATTCTTGACTCAGAGGGTGGTGAGTCATTGGCACAGGTTACCCAGAGATGTTATGGATGCCCCACTCCTGGAGGTGTTCAAGGCCAGGTTAGATGGGGCTCTGTGCAGCCTGATCTTGTGGGTGGCAGCCCTGCTCTATATAAGCCCTATGTCTCATATAGGGGATTGGAGCTGGAAAGATCTTCAAGGTTCCTTCCAACCCAAGCCATTCTATAATCCTGTGACATAAGAACTGGATGAAGTACTTCAGCAACATTAGGTCATCTACATCATCCATGGGTTCTGTTAGCTTAAAGCGTGGTACCAGAAACACAAATGTCTTCTTCCACCAGCATTAATCCAAGTTTCACAGTATTTTATCTTCTCTTTCTTTCCTTTTGCACAATATTTTATCTAGAAAGTAAGCAAGGAGACAAAGACAAGCAGCCACACAGGTACCTGACACTCCTCAAGCTTAGCATGGGAGAAATTACAGGGTTGTGTGTTTTTTTTTTTTTACCTATTCAATGTTACCAGATCATAAACAGATGGGGATGAGAACAGCATCTGATCTGCAGAGCTATACTGAGATGGAGAAACTCAGGCAAAAATTTAAAAGCCAAATAGCCCTTATTTCAATCAACAAGAGATTTTACTGTGCTAGAATTATAGTAAAAAAGATTACAAAAGGAAAAAAAAACAGAGGTCACAGTCTGTGAAACTCAGTTAAGGAAGCTTGGATGTTTCACGTGACAAACTATGACCTGACCCTTCAGCCAAAAGGAATATCTCCTATCCAATGGCTGATATGGAAGGGTTGGGAATATATCTGCTGTTGCTGCATGACTTGATCTTCTGACAAGCAACTAGATTTTAATGTTGCCAGGGAAAAAAAGATACATCCTGTATATAGAATCTGTTGAAATTTTATAACACTCTAAAATGTACAGAATATTAATTTTGCTACTAAGGACTAAATAGCTCAGTCATCATGCATTTCCCCTTGGTTCCAACAACAGGGTCATTAGGTTGTGCTGCATCCTTTCTGCTTGTGAAGTCAGGCTGCCTTACTACCAGCACTAGGGAGGAATGAATATCTCCGAGCAGCTCACGGCTGGAGTCTCCCATCCCTGTGCTCAGAGCTCCTGCTGAACTAATGCATCTCCCAGGGGACAAAAAACACACGGCAAACACCGTGAAGCAGCGAGGAACACAACAGTTTATCATGCTTAGTATTCACTGATTGCAGTGCAAAAAATAAAAAAAAAAAAAATAGTGGAAGGTGTCCCTGGCCATGGCAGGGTGTTGGAACTTGACGATCTTTAGGGTTCCTTCCAATGCCAGCTATCCTGAGGCTATGAAAATGAGGTGGCTTTGGCTTTGGGCACAACCAGTTGAGCAGCATGAAGGGAGCTCATTTGCTCAATGTCCTGATTTTGCTGCCTCCTGCACATGACAGGGCAATTCATGGAGCACGAAGACCAGCAGCTGCCAGCAAGTACTATGATAGGGGATTGAATGGGAGCTAAATACCTCTGGTACATTTTGACAATAAATAAATCAGGCAACACATAGCTTACAATCATATAGCACTGCTGCCTACCTTACAGTCTTGGTGGCGTGCTTTAAGACTATTCATGTTATCACCTGATCTTCCCTACTTACCATAATAATTAATGTACAAGCAGTGCTCAGAGGGACCATCTCCAAGGCCACAGAGGGGAAGAAGAAAGAGCACATTTCAAGAGATTTTCTTTTTTTTTCAAATAAATAAAGAGGTACTTGGAAACCATATCAAATATCTAAAGCTGAATTTAATAACCACTTTTTACAGAGCTTTTTTGTTTTCTGTTGAATTATGCAGTGTTATCTGAAAAAGTAGCATCTATAATTAACCAACAACAGGAATGGAATTAAGTAGGAGGGAATGGTGATAAAAAGTGTGCTCTTTATCACCCAAATTTAGTGAATTTGTACTTAAATTGAGGCTTCCGGGAAAAGAAATAAAACAGTAGCAAAAAAAATTCCCAATCCAACTTCTAAATACAGTACAACAGTCATGTTTTTTTTTTTCCTGCTAGTCTAAAGCACAGTGCACAGGGGAGATTTCACTCGTATCCACAAAAGCCAGCTTTCTTGGAGAGTGATGGCACAAATAATTTAGTATAATAGAGCAGAATGTGATTTGCCCCATGGCCTGCAATGGCAACGTCCTGGGCTGCCTGCACTGCAGTGACTTGGGGCAGGCAGCACATATCCCCAAGCGACACAGCTCACTGTGGGCTGCCCAGCCTCATTCTGCCCTCTCTCCTGCCCCCATCACTGTGGCCTCTGCTGCACGAACCTGCCCGCTGCAACAGGCAGTGACTGGTCAGAGTTCACCTCCCTAGCACCGGACGTGAACTCCTCTTGAGGACATTAGCCCTGAAAAATGTCCTATGGAAGAATGTCTCTTTCATAATGAATATTCTGGCCCTGCTGAGCCCTTTCCTTCCTGAAGGTCTGCTTTTATAAGAAAGCATCCCCTTTGAAGATAAGAGAGTCAGAATAAATTATATTGTTTAAGGGAATCAATGCTTACTTAATCCTGGACGATTCTTTAATGGAGACTAGATTCAAGAGAAAAAGGACAAATGCATATTTTTTAAACTAGCAGAAACATTAGGAAGCAGGTAACACTTTACTGGGCACTCTTGTGAAGCTGCAGCGAAGGTCCCAGTCCTCCTCCAGGCTCTGCGACCTACCTGTGCCAACAGCCAACACCCAGCACACATTGCCCACTGCTGCTCCATGGGTGCAAAGGCTGCAGGTCACTCACTCACACATTTCTAGTGATTAGCAGGACAGGTTGCCATACAAAGCAGACAGCGTCTGATACAGTCAGCTAATTATATGGTTGCTACAAAATAATGGAAACCGAGAGTAATTACGCAGTTGTACGCATTACTGCTAACATGCTATCTCTGAGCTTGATAACACTGCAGATAATTAACTCGTGTCACTACATCGGTATTTTACTTCACACACAGTTTTGCACCTCAAAAAAAAAAAAAAAAAAAAGTAGAAAAGTTCCATGATTAATAACTACTCCAGAAAGTTTATAAAAGCCCCAACTGCTCAAGAGACAAAGGAGCACAGAAGCTTCAGCTGGCCAAGAGATCAAGTACCAGCAACAAATGCACTCCGTGATGGAAAACCTGATTAAAATTGCTCAAAGAAATCATTATGGGTGAGAAACTAATTGAAAGACCTCCCTCCTGCCAGAGCTTCGCTAGAAAGAGAAGACTTCAAAGGCATAGAGGGAGAGCTAATGTTTTCACACTTACAGCTGAAAAAAGGCAATCCTCATGTTTGTGTTTGTTCAGTACACACTTCTCAAATGTTGCCCCCTCACGCTCTAAATCTGCTGGGCTGAAGATCTAAACCTTGAATATACAATGCACTTTAGCTAGGGTGTATGGTGCTATTCTTCCATGCTGTGTGCCTGTCTATTCATGTGCTTTTATTCTTCATTCTTCAGACTGATATATAATAAACAATATGGTTAGCCACTTAAAATTCTCTAGGTTATTAAAATGTGAGCAGCATTTTTTTTTCTCTCTCCTGGATTTCATCTGGAGCCACTACCTAATTAATATCCAGAACCCAGCAGGAATCTGAATAATAATAAAGAAAACTTTTGTTGTTCCTTGAATAAATCTGTGTAATTTAAACCATAATCATGGGGATTTCATCAAAAGTAACTCAATTCTTCCAAATCCCACATCATCATTACAAACAACTTTGTAGTGCATTTTCTGAGGCAAGATATCTCTGCACTTTTGTATTTTAAAGGAAATATCTCTAATGATGGCAAGAACGTACTTTATATGTAAGAAAAGGATCTGGAAGGTTAGAATACAATGTACTTCCCCATATCTTCTACCAGTGCATATACCGTACTGTAAGGGATCAGTTCATACAAATCCTTCCCTCTCTCAAAGACACATTGTCTTATCAGTCGAGAGCTAAGGTGCAGTTGGAGTATAATGCAAGTCCATTTCTCACAAGCTTAGAGCTTAAGCACTTTGTTATTGGTTATTAGGGCTGGACTCCTAGAGATAAACCTACAACTACTGTACACCAGTGAAGGGCAAATAAGCAAAATCCCTGACAGAAGTCTGTTGTAAAATGATGAATAAGCCTCCTAAATTGCCATAAGGCGCTAGTCACAATGGAATTGTATTTGTCAGACATGCATTGTAACCCTAAGGTTATCATAGTGGGCCAGCAGATACAGGAGGAGTGCTTAACACTATCACCCCCTAATCATATCTCCTACAGGCTAAAAACTCTGCAGGGAGCATTACCACTTAAAGAGGTGGTAGTGTTTCTATGGACTGAATGTAGACAGCTTTTGGTAGAAAGAAAAAAACTATAGAAAAGACTGACAGATATATTCACCCAGGCTGCTCGCAACTACATCCTGAATTGAGATATAAAAAAATCCTTGCAAATCATATCCCCAAGGCTGGGGTTCTAAATAATAAAATACTGTAGATTATGACTTTATTAGTTTTTAAAAAGCTTATGAAAAATTATCTTTTGCCTATGGGAAGACATTTTATCGGAAATTATACCAACTCCAACAGTTTTAAGATATCAAATTTAGAAACTAAGCAGCTGTAGGAAATAGTTGGTATGATATCCTATTCTAGCAAATTTAATTCTCAAGTTCTAGTATTCCTGTAAGTTATTCCATTGTATTTATCTTAAGTTTGACTAACACCAATGTACAGTGCAAGCAATGATAAGCTAGTACTATAAGTCCTACATATTATTAGAAGTGTTCAAGAACACAACAGAATTCTTTTTCCTCCATCAGAAAATACTAACTGATGAGGAAATGCTTGCACACATAGCCTTCTTTCTGGAAGTGATGCACACTCATGGGACATGCATGCACAAGTGAAGAGAGTCCCAACCCAACCAGTAGCCCAGTGCTTAGACACTCCTGCAAGAAACACTTCAGTCTCTGCGTGATTCAAAGTAAGGAACTGAACTTGGGTTTCCTGGTGCTCTGCTCACTGGGCTATCTTGGCATTCTTGCTTGCTTATTCTGTTTTTTTTCCCCAGTAAAACACAAATGCTTAGACAAATCCAGAGACAGAAGGGGCAGTTTTAAAGCGCATCACTCTATGACTGCAAATAGCAGAAAGTAAGAGTTACATACATTACAATTCCTCTACAGCCTTTGTGATGATTTAAAAAGCCTTTCGAATTCATTGATGTTTAGGCAAAATAGAAGTTTAAGTATCAGCTGCTCTGCAGTGATACAGCAATACTATTGGTTTTACTGCTTATGCAAAGATCTAATTAAAAGCACACTTTCTGTTCATTCTTTAAATGCTTTCTTTAATTTATCTTACAGTCAATCATATGGATCTCTACTGCATTATAACGTATACCATTTGGATTTCTTAGCAGTCACGTAGTAACAAAATCAACCTCTTTCACCCAAAATATAGAACAAGTAGTCAATTTCCTCTAACTTCATTCTAAAAGGAGTTGTATTTCTTGAGAAGAATTTGTGAGATCAAAATGATGCAGAAAACCTGATGTAGTCTTACTAATAGTGCTGAACAACAAATGTGGATGCAGCTTCAAACCATGCAGAAATAACATTTCTTGCACTCTGCAGGGAGGATATTCTCCTTTTATACCACAAAGGGTGAGACAGGCAGAGCTCCCTTACAGGTGCGCCCCGGTTATTCCAGGCAAGAGAATGCAGTTTTTACTACCTCCTCTATACTCATATCCATGCACCATGTGAAGTGTATAATTTACCTATCTAAAATAACTGATAGGTCACATTTACAACATAGTCCTCCTCTGACTCGAAGGCAACACCCATGGCTCTCTGCTCCTGGTATCTGGCTGAAGTTCCCAGTGCTTCTCTGGGCTAGACTCTCCCTCAGCTTCCACACACCAACATCCCAGCATTTGGATCACAACAGCTTTGGTTTGCTTTGCTTCTAAAAAGATGCATATCATCCTTCTCTTTTCTCATGCCCCACGTCCCACTGGCTCCACTGCAGTTCAATGCAATGAAGATTTATACCCCTGGAGTCTGTAGCAACACTTTTCAGGAAAGCAAGCCCTCCTTCTGGCTTTTTGAGCCAATAACTCAATTTCATTGATTGTTTGATTTATGGTGCAAAACCACTTACTGCAATTTACAGTCACCGCTCTCACTCTTCCTTGGTCTTGGAAAACCATTGTTTAAAGTAACAGAACAGTGTTTTCCTGCCATGGAAATTAATGTATTGCTATTTCCCATTTAAAAGCAAAGACTAAGGCTATGAGGAGGAGTAAAAAGATAAGACAAAGTAAGTAAAACTGTATATCAGAAACACTCCTACCAATGTATGCTAGTGAATAGCCACCCAAGATTTTCCTACATTTAATTTCTAGACTTAGGTAAGCTGAGACAAAGCACTTTCTCTCCATAACGTTGCAATCCCACATGAATACTGACAGATATATATATATGTGTGATCTGCAACTTGAACTCCACCAAAACAATACTTTTTAGTTACTGTATGCAATATTCCTGCATGCAGTGAAGCTGCCTTTGAAGAGTAGCCAGTTTAAGCAGCTGAAGTCCTCAGGTGGCAGGCAAGAAGATAAAAGCTCCCTGCTTGGAAAAAGGTGAGAAAGATGTTACAAGTTGCTGTGTGCTGCTGGCATTGTAACTCCATTCTAGATGGACTAAGGATGAGGTGAGAGGTGAGGGTTATGTATTTTTTGGCAAGGAAAGGATTAGGAAAAAACTAATCTTTCCCGTGTGATTAAGAAAATACAAGAATTAATGATACATCTCTGTAAAGGATGTAACTGAGGAATATGCATCCTGAGGTGACCATGGTACCAGAGCAGCTTCTTCTGCAATGCAGATGCATGAATAGCAACCATCAGAGTAGCCTATGAGGCTCTAGCCTTGGGAATGAGTAATGGCAGACTGTATTTTCTTTTCTGCTCATCCCTGAACCTACAAACTTCCTCCCAGTTTGTCTGGTCTTCCTCTGGTCCTTTCACCAGCATTTATCCCCACAAGTTACGTAGCCTTTCTGAACATCCACAGCAGGTTGACTTCTGTAGGTAAACAGGTTAAAGAACTGCCGCCAATGCCAGTAAAAATTACAAGGAATATAATGGCTGATGACAATGCCATTTTATGGAGGGCATCAGCTTTCCCACACCTGCAGAGTGCTGCTGAGTTATTTGTGGAGTCTCCCACACCACCAGACACATGGATCGCCTTCAGCAGCGGTGTAACCTTCAGGGAGAGGCCAGGTTGGCAAGCATGCCATCCAGCAACTGATCCCAAACACCAGCATAGGCAATAGCAGCACTACAGCACTTCAATCACAAGTGGCAAACAGTTTATTGTATACTTAGGAGCAGCAGATGGCACTCTCCGCTCTGCTTAGCCACGAGCAGGAGCTCAGCAGGGGGCACTCTGTAATTAGAGGCAACTTCGGTGCAGATCTCACCCCAGCACCAGCCGCTTCCAGCTGTTAAAGGTCTTCTGATGTCTTTCCACAAAGAAAAATACTTACCTCAACATTGTAATCATGTACAGCATCATAACCATAGCTTCCAGTGACTGTTCATGTGTTAGGTTCAAACCACTCAGCACTGAACTGCTGCTCCATCCCATAGGGGTGGCTGTTCTTCTGGGACACTGAGCACTGCGGCACAACCAGCTCTGCTGGCCTGTCTACAGCAAGCTGTAGGTGCTCACCTATAGAGAGGGATCATTTTTCCATATCGAAACTGGATGTTAACTGGAAGAGGATCAAAAGTACTAGGAAGTGCAAGAAAAAACAATAGGAAATTGGCTGGCCCGGAAGGACAGAGAAAGTATTACCTCAACAAAATTAAGCTGAGAGACAGACTGACCAATTTGTGGTATTTCTGTTTATTTTGTCTTGTGACACAAAAGCTTACAAGAGAAGAGAGATGCACGCTTCTTTAACAGCTCTGCTCCCTGCACGTTCAGACCCCACTGAAGCCAAAGGAGCTTCTCTGATGCCTACAAGCCCTACAGGCAAGTGCACGTATTGGTTCTGTAATCACATTAAAACATTTTTGCTTAGGAAAAATCACTTCCAATATATGATACTGCACCACACTAAAAGAATTCTGTGTACCTTTGTGCATTTTTTATGCAGGTACACGCGCAGTTTTCTAATCAAACGACAGCCTTGTTTCACGCTGGAAAGCACAATGCCACCAGAATTGCAAACTGGTTGTACAGTAGGACAGTTCCTCAGCCTACTGTCCCACATTTCACTTGATCTTCACCCAGAAAACCACTATAGTTCAAATCCTTGGATCCCAGCTATTCCCTCCAGCTCCCATCAGTTCATTCAAGCACACAACAGGCCCTGAGGGCTGATGGCCTTCTGGGAACAGCGGTGCAGGGGAGAGATGGAGTGCTGAGGGCTGAGCAGCTCAGATGCTTCCATTCATCTCATTTGTAGCATAAATCCATGCTTGGTCTCCTGAGCGGGCAGGCCTGAGATCTTTATAAATCAGTGACAATTGCTCAGAAATGTTAGTAAAACATGTTTTTGTGAGAAAATACCAATTTATCACTACTAAATATCATGAGGATATGCACATTAATTTAGACAACAAATGGTGAAGGATCCAATTTGACCAACATGTTTCCACTGGAAACCTCAGCTGCTCTCTGGCTTTCCTGCCTTGTCCATTTCCAACCCCACAGTTCTGCACAGTTTCTCGCCCCATGGCAGTCCTGAGCCATCAGGACTTGGACCAAAGGGCTGCCCATGCCCACCAGCTGCAAGTCCCACCATGCTGCAAAGATCTTACTCTCATGTTCCTGAAACTAAGCATTTCCACGCTACCTGTGCAAGCAGAGTCCCATATGGTTTACAGAGCCTCGCAGAGGCTCAGAGAACAAGAAACAACATCTCAGCGAGGGGGAAGAACGTTAAGTCCATGGGGAACTTGGGCTCCCTGTTCTCACAGACCTCCAGGGTGGTGGAGAAATATCACATACAGCTAAATAAGGAGTGTCAAAGTACCAAAAGTATTGTTTTAGGAAGTTTAGCTTCAAACCATCAAAATAAAAAAAAGTCTTATGTTAGAAAGCAGCACAAAGTCCAATGTTTCTAGTATTCGCCAGGAGTAACATCTAGGACAATTTTCTAACTGTTGCTTTTATCTCAAAAAGAAAGAATAATATTAATTAAAAAAGACTAATACATTCAACGTCTGAGTGCTGGAATTATTTCTGTGGATTCACCACACTGCAAAATAGCATTTCCAAACCTTCAGAATGCCACCATCATACCTTCAACTGCACAGTTTGAAAAAAGACCCAAACCAACCCAACACTGATACTTCTAAGTGCCAAACACAATGTAGAAGTCAAGATCAGAAGGGGCTGTCTCTGACAAGTCCACAAAACTTTTGAATAAAATGCTTGAAACAGACAAAAAAAAAAAATGGTATGAGGATATCAAAACAAAGCAAGATGTCCTTATATGAATGTTTGAGTACTAAATGAGTGCATTGGAGGAACTTGGTCTTTTTTTCTGGAAATCCAGAGCTACTGTTATATTGTTAGGCTAGCTCTATTTATACGTTAGCCAAAAGCTCTTTTCTGTACTAGTATCCTTTCACCCACTCAGAATAAATCTACCTCCTCACGAGGTAGATTAGTTACTATTATGATAGCTCTAAAACTGAAAACCATATATTATAAGCTAAACTGTTCCTGCATAGGCACCAAAATAAATCCAGTGATTTACTGAAGTCACTTTGGAATTCTGAGAGGGTAAATCTGGCTCCATGTCATTTACAGTAATGTTTTCAATGGTGACAAAATATAGAAAGTTGGAAGTCTAACCTAGCATGAAATCAGACTGAGCAATCCGAATTACAAGTGAGAAGCGTAAGATTAGAGAAATCTGCAACTACATAAATGCACATAGGAACTGGGGTTTCATTATTCCAGCTTGCCAAGGAAGTAATCATGAAAACATAATAATGCAAAATTATGCTTGAGTTTTCTTCTCACCCGCAGAGAAACAATGACATTTGCTAAAGTCTTAAGTCAGACACGCTACAAAAATTACTGTCATTTATATACGCTTATAAGATTTATTTCTTCTCAAAAAAACCCACGCAAGTCCTAAACAATTACAGTGAATCCAATCATATTGAATGCACAAAAAGTTAAAATGTCTATATTAATACCCAACTAGTTTGTTTGGGTTTTGCTTTCTTTATTTTGAAGGTGAACTGCTTCGATTTTGTACTTAGCTGAGGTGTAATATTGGAGTCATTGAGCATCTTTTGATCAATTTCAAGAGATTTTGCACCAAGCTCATGGCAAAGTCTATTATTTGCCATCTTGGTGACTCAGATGGAACAAAAGCTATGAGTCTGACTACTAAGTCCTCCAAATCAATGTCTGCCATCCATTTCTATTTTGTTTACTTTCATTTTCAAAACTGCATTACAGACAGTCAACCTTTGTCTTGCACGAAACTGAGAGAAAAGCTTACAGTATTAGAGATGTACACAGCATTTCTCAGGAAGACTTATTAGGAGAGCTAGACACAGCCTAATGAATATCTGCTCATTTTTGGTTCATTAACATCCTAGTACAACTACATGTAGTAGAGCACTAAAATTCTGTTTGTTAAATATCTACAAGTGGATTACTTGTGCACACACAGGCTTCATCCCTCCCATCAAATTTAGAAAGAGATGAGGAACAAGAAGCGTTCCCTACCACTTTGGGATCATCCCCTTCTCCCTGGATGGAGACCATGCGTGAACAGGCATGGGGCATGTGAAGGGGAAAAGTGCCGTTGCCCTCTCAGATGCATAAATTAGCTGGAAAAGGAGAGGAGAGAGTTTTAGAAAGGATTATCAAAATCACACAAGCAAGGAACAAATGGGAATTTGAAAGGGAGCCCAAGAAGTAATATACAGATCGATGACTCAAACATGCTTAATACACTCCCCCGTTTGGAAATTTAAGTATGGGATCTGACTTCCTTATGCAATAGGGTCTGCAAGCCCGGTCTGAAAGGATTCCTGTTTGATAGAGTTTTTTGCTATGGGGAGCAGCAGTAGGAGGACTTTGCAATGAAACCCTAGCACTGCTGCAGCTTCTCCGTCAGGCACTGCTCCCCCTACGTGCACTTCACCAGTTGTTATGTCTCTACAGCACATTTTAAGACCAACAGGTGACAATCCACTCCTCAAAACAGTGTAAAGGAGGTCAGCCCTTGCCTCTAGTGGTCTGACTTTAACTAACACTGCTGTGTTAGTTTATTTTCTTTTTAAGCACGTTGAGCAGGTCTCAGTCCACAGTTTCCACTCTCATTGCAAGTAGACCATTTCTCCAGGACCAATGTGGTCTGAACTATTTTCAAAGCCTTTAACCCAGTTCTAATTTTGCAGTGAGCATATCTTTAAAAAGAAAAATTGTTATGATGACAGCTAAAGAAAGCTGAAGTCTCTGGGGCCAGCATCATGTGTACACATTAGGAAACTGACCACTGTTGTTAGAAATTAAATGTTTGACATGAACTACAGTCACAGAAAAATAGGACTCAGTCTTTCAGCGAGCGCTGTTTATGAAAGCTTGAAAGAGCTGAAAGTCCAGTGTGATTTATATTCTGGGAGCCGGTATTCAACTTTAAACATGTTCTTTTTTCAAGTTCATCTTGTCATCCATAGATAAATATAGATTAGGACAAACCAAAATAAATGGGTGGGTACCAAAATCCACAAAACAACTAACCATAATGGAAGTGCTTGTTCTTCTCTATTCAATAGCAAAAACAGCATACACTTGGTTTAAATAGCTGGTTGGGGTAAAATGAGCATTACTGGACAGGAACACTTAGCCAGGACGGTCCAAACAAGTCAAAAAATAGCCAGAGTATAACCACATAAAATGAAACACCGACCAGATTTAAGTATAATTGGTCACCCTCCCATGTTTTTGGATTCCTATTATTATAGCTTAGGAAGCTCTGTAATATACCTTTGGAAAAGTCAAATGGTTTTACTGGGTTTCTAACCTTTGCACTTCAGTAAGATGATCCGCTGAGAATGTTACTGTATAAGACTGAAAAAATAGAGCCCACTTTCATTGCAGAGGTGTAGCAGACACTTACAGGACTGTTCATCACCAGTGCCTTCAGCCCTGTTTGCTTAATACATCCCTATTATGCACGCATTATGTGGGCAAGGCTAACTTTATGTGTTCCACCATAACAAGTTATCCTATTTTCAGCATAAAAACGGCATTTAAATAAATATTTATTCCATGACACTGGGAAATAAAAGCCAGACAGCATCCCACTGTGTTTCTTTCCAGGATGAGCAAATCCAGCAATCAGACCGCAGGTCATTGTGAACACTTGCTCGGGACAGCAAGGACTATTTAGCAACGTTACCTAACACAGCAGGCTATCAATGGGCCCTTTGTAGATGCGAACAAATTCAGAGCTATGTTCTTCACTTTGAATTTTCTATAGCTGTGTTTTTCTAACCATTTCAACCTGTGCTGTTCTGACCCCCTCTGATCAAAGGATGCTGAACCTGAATTATTCCCACAGCATTTATTCCTACCAAGGTCCTGGGCCCTGGGCACGTCTCCCCGCACCAGGGAGTCCTGGGTATTCCATAGCCCTGAGGACATGGGAAGGGCACAAGCGCAGAGCTACTACATGGCATTGCTGCACCCAGCCATGCAGGGCCTCCCCAGGTTAGATCACAAACATCTGCAGGAATTCAGAAATGGCACAACACACCATAGAAGTGGCATTTTCTAATGCAACGTTGACAAAGCAGTTACATTTATATGTATACACACAGACACACACACACAGAAGCCCTGTAACGCCCTATAAGACAGGATCTTTCAGAATTACAGAGCACAAGATTTAGCTGGAAGCATTTGAAGTTATCGTCTGCACACAAATTCAGTGATTTGTTCACAACACCATTGCTGTCTTAAAGAAAGACAGACAACCATATATGATTGCTTCCATTGCTTTTTCCTGGTCCTTAACCTATGCCTACTTTTTATTCCTACAGCCTGTAAGATGCTCTGGTCAGGATTCTTTCTTCTTCAATATTTAGAAAGGACCTAAAAAAATCTCAGCCACCAAATAAGCTCGTATTAAATAGCATCCCAATTTTGGATCCCAAGAGACTGGAAAGTGCAATTCAAACAGATGCTTTGTTCATTTATGCATCTCCAAAGGTCAGCCATGAGCTTGAATGTATAATACATAATCTGCCTGTGCTCATCAAAGGAAAGGTCCAATCTTCAGTTATTTGAGGGAGGAAAGAAACCAGTCTGGCTAACACCTAGTAAGATGCCCTGTGGGAAGTAAAATTGGTGTCAGAAGCAATGTGGGTGATGGTCAGCTCTTTATCTAATCTTGATAATAGTTGATTCACTCAATGCTTAGGTTTGAAATTCACAAGCAACATATAATCTTTGACTTCAGGAAAGCAGACTTCAAAAGAACACTTTCCTTAGACAAGCTGATTGAAATTTTGCAGTGTAACAGAATCTCACCGTTAAGCATAAAAGCCACAATAATTCTAAGGCAGTTTATAATGTCTCTTTGTTTTGCATTTTCTTGTAAATAATGAGCTTGTAAATCATTAATAATAAGATAAAGACACTGAAAACAGTTGTATGAAATATTTATGACAAAATCTGAAATACAGTATCACCTGAGGTGAGAACTGTATACCTAGGAAGTGTAAACCTATTGCTACTGCACTTCTGAACTCTAATTTAATGACAGTATAGTTTAATTTGGTTTTGAAGTTTTAGTTCCCACTGAACGGGCTAGGAAATTGCAAATTAAAAGAATTCATGTTGCATCTGGATGGGGAACGTAGTATATTTTCCATACAGAATGAAGTATACTTAATTCACATCCATTTTAAAATGGCATGAACCATTTGCAGAAAGAAACGTAGTCCTGGAAAATGTGTAATTAAGAATATAAAAAGAGAACTGTCTACAGTGGTAAAATGTATGTTCTGTACTGTAATACTAATTCACAGGGATTTTTAAATTAAAACAACTTTGTAAACCTCTAAGAAAAATTAACCCAACCAATACAAACCTTTCAGACAGAATTTATCAGTCAGATTTGAGTGCATGAAACTAATCTGGATAACGTAAAAGAGAATTCCACGTCTCATTAGAAAATCGTTGAATTTCTGATATCCAGCCCCAGGCAGATCCTTCTGATCACTACGACCCAACCATTTTTCTGTCATTAAATAAAAGCTTGTGTACCACAGGCATTGCCTCCTCTCCTAAACACCATTTTTATTCTATCCACATTGCAGGTCTCAGGACAAGAACAACTAATCCACTGATTCCATTCTCTCTAATAAGTAAAAGAAAGTAGAATGGACAAAAGTAGTCCATGGTCAAAGAATATTTCCTACCACTGTAACTGTGTGTGCTGGCTGGCTAAGGAAGATATTTGTCTTATTGGCATAGGTTGAGAAATTCTCAAACAGTAACATCTAACCATAGTATTGTTTCTCAGCAGTTGGATACTTTGCTTACTTTTTGTAGTTTCAGCTGCTTGACAAATAGTAGAATATACATATCTATATTGTATCCCCTAAACAGCTTAGTTAGTGAGCAAGTTATGGGAATTTAAAAATCCAGTTCACTCCCTGGCTGTAGACAGTGAACTTGTTCTAGTGGTATTAACAGGACTGGGTTTACCTTGGAGGTAAACAGATTTCTGCTCATATATTTCCAGAGCTGTGAGATCTCCTGGTCAGACCCAAAACCAAAGTCTAAGAACAGGGACTGGCTTCACGGTATTCTTATTAAACAGAAAGTTTTGTTGGGAAAATGGTGCATTAACATTCCTGCTTACGGCTTTGATAAAGGAGAAAATAAAATTGTTGTAAGCATTATGGGACAGTCATGCCACAGGAGTTAAAATGATTAGGGTCAAACAGATGTACCATCAGGAAAACAAAAAGAGTTGCCTAGTTACTTGATAGTACATAGCAGCTTTGTGCTGTCAGGCAGCTCAAGAAGTGGTAAAGAAGGATTTCGAGGAAAAACACAAAACCAGATTAGAGCCATTTGCTCACTGAAGAAATGTCAAACTCAATGGGGACTGGTTCCATTTTCTGCCAAAATCTCCCAGGCCATAGTGCCTATGAAGATCCTACTGAACTAAGTTTGAGCTCTCTGCAATAAAGAGCATTTTGTCTTCTAGATGAAAACCCTTGTACTCTGCATAGCCAAGAGACTTCAGTCTGACCTACACATACAGAAAGCATGACCTCTTGCTTAGCTTGGCTATACTGTTGCAGACTGTTTGCCTTCAACAAATGACATGTTAACAGTTTGCTCTGCATGTAAAAGCACTGTCATCTCCCAAGTACAGAAGAAGCCTAACACAGAGAAGTCTAACACTGCTTGAAGATGTCAGAGGACATGTTTGGTGTATGAGCCCAACTGTTGACTATAGTGCATGAATAACTTTGTATTGGATCTCTAATTGAAGAGAACAGCCTACCTACACAAATCAGGTTGAAATAGGAAGCTCAGATTGTTAATCTGGTCACTTTGGGGTGAAAGTGACACAAATCCTACCAAGGGCTGTAGCACCTGAAGTGCCGATGGAGTCCAATCAGGGCTTCTGTTGAGCACTGCACTATAGACAAACAAATTGGCTTCCAGCATACAAACTGACACACTACTAAATCCATAGGGAGCAACAAACAGGAAAGTTGTTACATCAATGTTGCAATCATATCACATGGTTTTCAATACAATACCTGGCTACTGCATAAACAGAACTGTTACAAAGAAAATTGTTTTCCTGATCTTTTTCATTAAAAAAAAAAAACCAAAAAATATATTTAAAATATATTTTTTAATCAAAGAGAGATCAATCACCTTTAGATAGAACTTTACTGTGATCCAGTTCTAATTCAGCCTACTTCAAAACTGAGTTTTGCCTCTGATCTGGAAGGTGAAGTATTTATTACCTGATGTGGTTTGGGGCAAGTTACGTACCAGATAGTCTTTTCTTAAATCAGTTAGATGCCATTTTCCTACATACTTTTAAGATCTAAGCATATGTCAAATTTAATAAAATAGAAAAAAAAAAAAAAACCACACACACATGCAAAAAATGGAGAGCATGAGAATCCTCCATTCATGCAATCAAACTTGCTTTTTATAAGTAGCACACACTGGGGGATGGCTTATTCCGGCATTAACAATGAAACACTGGAAACGCTTACTGTACCACTACAATATGACTCACAAAGTGAGGTCAGAGAAATCTCCTGGCAATAGGATATTCTAAAATTATTGGCAGGAAATGAGTATTCACAACTGCTAGCTAAATTATTTTTAAATGTAATGTGCTGGAGAGAGTGGGCGACTGGCCAAATTCTTCTCTCAGCCACATAATGTAATTCTGAAGTGACTCCATTGACCTGAGCACTGAAGTAGAAATGTGAATCTATTTCTATCTTTAATGTATTGCAGCCTGTCACATTAGCACCATGATCATGTCAGATCCTACAAGTAAACAAGGTCAGGATGTGTCAATATACAAATGGGAGGCCGTCAAACAACCTCTAAATGTGTGAAGGAAGATGTTCTTGTACCTGCAAAGCCATAGTTTGTGAGCATCCTCCTTTTGGGGCCTTCTCTATGTGATGTCTGCTTGGGCCTAAACATTCCCCTTACATTACTGACAGTGCAAGACGCCCCACCAGACACATCTACTCAGAGAAGGCTACAGCATGTGACGTCTTCCACTCACTCTTCTGGTGCCCCTTAACTCTTCTTCAGGTCATGCTTCTGAAGATCGCTATCCTTCCTCATACCCAACTAGGTATACAGCTTACATAAACAGACCCTATTCCTTTTCCATTAGGATGAGATATCTCAAAGACTTTTTTTCTGAACTACTCAAACCAAGAAGCATCATTAAGGCTAAGATGCAGTAGGAAATGATCCTACCAGTAACTGCTACTAGAATGAATGCAAGGAGTAACAGCAGGAAGGCAGAGGCCTTTGTGGCTGCCTCCCAGACAGGAAGCATCCCGTAGCCCAGCAGCACCCTCAGTACCTTCATCCTTGCTGGGTGTTTCAGTGCATGCAGAGAGGAGGGCAGCAAGTCTCAGAGTGTGATGATCTGAGACTCCTTGTGAAACAGTCTCATCAGCTTCATGAGGACTCATCCATACTCAGAAGGACTGCCACTTCCCAAATGGCCTGCGTGGCTCTAGCCTGTGCAAAAATAACTCCAACGTATAATCTCCACCAAATATGTTTATATAGGTTGGAAGGATAGTCTAAAACACAGGCAGTATTTCAGACTGAATCTCTGGTGTAGACAAACTGAATCTTTGCCTTCTGTGATGTTAGGTGGCAGTATGTCGCTATGTTGGTATACGCCTTCCAGTACTCTAGGAACATTTGGGATGTTAACTCTGGAGCCTCTGCCAGATGTCAACTTTCCATTCTAATGACCTACATTGCAACAACGCCTATGTACTGCTTGTTTCTAGTCCCAAACCTTCATTTTTCTGAGCGGACAAGCTAATTTTAAAGTGTGTCATTAAGTGTACAAAGCAGTTTGCAATCCTTCGATTAAATGAAAATGTCAAGTGACCTTATTAGTCAATAAGGACATGTAGAAAGGTACAAAAGAAAAGTCAGAAAATTCTCACAAATCCTAGATCGGTTTTGAACAACTTCATAGCACAATTCATTATATAAAGTAAGAAAATATATCTATTTTTGCCTGTATCTATTATGAATACCACTGCAAAATGCCAGAAGAGACCAATAAGAAAACACCCAATTTGTCAATAGCAAGATCTAATCTTTTTACCAACGCAATATGAACAACATTTCACTTATTCGCACTAAGATCTCATCTAGTATACAAAGCAGCTGAAAGTTTGCTCAGATTCGGCCTCATAGTAGCACTTCAGAATTTGGTTAATAATGGTTGCCCTTTATTTACACTGCCACTAAGTCACTGAACTCCTAATGGCTCAGGCAGCAGGAATAGTTCTGCCACTCTCTAATTTTAACACCTGGAAACACAACTGAATAATCAATTCTTTTTAATCAATAAAATCAAATAAAATTCAATTAATTCTTCTATCGCTGAAAACATTCCTTAGGTAAGATAAGGGCACACCAAAGGATTTTCTAAGTTTCGCAGATTATACATAGATGTAGGTACATACAAAATTTTTTTTGCTGCTGTTTTCAACACGACCTTTTTTGATGGCTAAATAACTGACTGTAAGCAGAACAAATCATCACAGCTCTATTATCATGTCTTCATTACGCCTCCTATTAATCTGGCCTTTGAGTTTCTATATACTTGCATATCATTAACCTTTTACATCAAAATATCTAATTTGTATGTTTGCTTTGCTTATAAAATATCCAAGCAGTTGCGAGTACTTTTCATTAAAAAGATAATCTGATTTATAAAAAGATCCTTAAAACTTTCTGGACTTTACTTAATGTTACAAAGTAAACGAGAAAAAATGCTTAGATTTTTTCAGTAATGTCAAACGGATAACTTTTTTATTCTTTCTTGTTGAAAAACTTGGTTACTTATGGAGAAAAAAACACCTTTATCTTTTTCAGCAACTTTTAAATTGTATGGAATACAGAAGATAATTTAAGGAAAACACGGATTACACAAAATCTGAGAGAGAGAAAAGCAATTCCATTCCCTAATAAAGATTAAATTCCCCATAAAGATTTCTAATCAGAATGTTTCAAAATTGTATAAATGGTTTCTAAAGCCATAATTAATCAATACGGTAAAGCTGCCTTTAAGACTTCTAGTACCAGCTAAAGAAGTCTGCAGCCACGTGACACAGAGCACTGGTCAGACTTAGCCTCAGTCTGCCAGTTTGGATTTGATCAAAAGGTTTTGATGGGTTAATTTTGTACCAGCAAACTGCACCTTGAATCGGGTATCACCTGTTGGTACCACTCTAACTTGATGCCAGGTACAGTACCATGTGCCCATTTGTAGTCACCATAAAAGCACACAGCTAGGACAAAGCCCACATAACATTCTTTGACTAACTGGGCAGAAACCTGCTCATGCTGCACCACGTCAAACTAGACCTATGAGTGTTTGGTGTTACAAACTGTGGCAATGGCACAAGCAGTGATGGCCTCAAAGCCACCATGAGCTAATCCCATGCACTTGCTCACAGAACCCCTCTTGCAATAGCATGCACAGGTGCGAACTTAAGAGTTTGGTTGTAAAACAGTTTTGGGTGCAACTGAGACTGTGCTGCTGTAAACAAGTGCAGTAGTAGAATTTAGCAATAAATATGCTCTGCATCAACAAAACAGAACATTTTCAAGTGGGAAAGAGAACAAATTCAAATTAAGCAAAGCATCTGTGATGTTCGGTGGTTGCTTCTCCATAAATAACCACTCTGCAATGAGCGATCACATGGTAATACAACATCTAACCTCGCTACCCAAACTTCAGGGCCTGGTTCTAGGATGCAAAGGGGGATGGCTTTCCGACCAGAGCCAGCTGCACTCAATGCCTGCAAAACTCAATGCCACCATGCACAGCGTGCATAAATTTGGATGTATGACAAAAGATTTCAGAGGGGACAGCAGTGCCTTTCTCCTCAAGGCATTAGCCAGCCCCTATGCAGCACATAGGTAGCAAGCAATGGTGTTTCACAGCATCGCCACTCTCTGGTAAGGGGACAAGTGCTAAATAAAAGCCATATCTTTGCTAGGGCATCTTTTACCAACATGAAATGCCCAATACGTAGGAATGCTGAGGCTGTAAAACTGCACTAAGCAGAAAATTACATGTTAGCTATCTCCATTATAGCAGGCTGTCATCTTTCAGCACAGAGCAGCCATTAATCATCCAACAATCATTCATCCATCCTTTCCGTGAAGCATTAAACTGTGGCCCTTTCTGTCTGTCTCTGGTGCTCATCCAGGTGGAAATTAGAAATCCCAGAGTGCTTTTCAGAAAGTACAGAGGCTAACCTGAGTGACCCTCAATAATAAAAGAGAAAACCTGTTTCCGTTGTCCACAGCAGCATGTACGCTATTGCCCAGTACATAACAGCACCACATTTACCTACATAGTCACTGCTTCTCCAGCATTTAACTCATTCATCTGTAAGAGTGGCTTGGGACATCTTGAGTATGAAATATGCTATGTGAAATCAAATTCCATTATCCTTTACAGCATGCCAACAATCATTTTCAACCAAAAATTTCACAGTCTCCATGATTCAAACTTAAATGACTCTCCTCCTGGTGTAGCAATCTGCAGTAGTGCTTCACATTCATGCAGGGAAAAAAGTTCTCAACACACCATAAAACATATGCTAATAATAATGGACAAATCACTTAACATAGACAAATATTTGTTGTTGGTTTTTCCTCTTTTTTTCTCACATTGATTTTCTTTGGGGTTAAAATTACGATGCTAACATTCTCCAGGCTGGATAAAGACTTGTTCTTTCTTTTAGAGCTTCTGGATGAAAGACATTTAGGGACTCAGATAATCACCTTCTTAACTAGATTTGATCTGATTTTGAGGTCATTTTCATGCATTAGCTTAAAAGAATTACAACAAAATTTAATAATAAATTCTGTTAACATAACTTAGCCTTGAAAAATGGCACTTACATTGAGCAAGTAATATTTTTTAATGTTTTATTCACTAAAGCCCAATTCTAAAGACATTTTGATCCATAATCAGCAATGTCCTTAAGCACACCCAATCTTTCACTAGAATGATGAAATATAAAAGCAGAAAAACAACAATATAAGGGATTTAAATGACTTGGTCTCATTAAAAAGAGGGCAAAAATCAAGTGCCTGACTGCTTTAGTATTTTTGCTGTTTCTAGCCAATGGCACATAAAACATATGCTGAGAGCTAAACAGTTCGTGGAGAAGGGTGTGGGACCTGCAGTGACCCCAGATTCCACGTGCTCTCCTAGCTGCTCCTCTGAAGGAATTTGGAATACACCAATCCTACTACAGGATTACAACAGATTTTGCACCTTGCTCACTATCACATCATCCAAGTAGCAGATAACTGAACAGAGAAGCAATCAATTGGATTTTCACTAATGCTGCAACATTTATGTTAGAAAAGATGCGTTACCATAGGAAAAAGGAGGTACAGGCACAGTCATGTGGAAGAAAAATAATTTGAAGCACAGTTCCAAGAAGTCTCACAACTATATAGTTAGATTGAAGGAGAGAAAGAAATGTGCTATTTTCTCTCAGCTTTTTCAAAGGCACAGATTACATGGACCGAATGAATTTCTAGTTCCTTGTTGTGCATTGGAAAAACAGGATCTGCTCATCGAAGAATGTTCCTCAGTCCTGTGAAGAGGTGTACATGTACATGCTTGGTTTCTTCGACCACAGACATAATTCTAGAAATCGTATATCATTAAGGACTACCTAAACTGTGTGTAAAGCTGGTAAATTTGGGTATGTGCATTTGAGTGGGAGGTAAGTGTAGTTAAATGAGAAATGGAGAATGAGAAGAATATGAATGTGGAGTACAGATCGTTCAATCATTTGGTAATGCTGCTTCCGCAAGTACTACTTAGGAGGAGGTTTTTCCACACACAGGGTGGTGATGCACTGGAACAGGTTGCACAAGGAGACTGCGGATGCCCCATCCCTGGAGGCATTCAAGCCCAGGTTGGATGTGGCTCTGGGCGGCCTGGTCTGGTGGTTGCCTACCCTGCATATAGCAGGGGGTTGGAACTGGATGATCATTGTGGTCCTTCTCAACCCAGGCCATTCTATCATTCTATGATATTGAACTTTCAAATATGTACTGCAATAAGGGAGTATCTACAACATATGCTGGGCAATTGCACATTCCTTTCTTGTTGCACCTTCAGCTAAAAAAAGACAGGACAAGTGGTCTCCAAATGCAAATCTACAGAAAGCAGCAACTAAAATATCCCTATACCAGAAACTAGAAGGAACAACACAATGCATGAAGTCACACAGAAGGCCAAGGTGAAGTCAGCATGGGAACAGATGTACATTAAATGACACAGATCCAACAGCCTCTCAGTGTCAAAACGGCAAGCATCCTGCCTGCGGAGAGCAGAAGAAAAAGGCCTGCAACTCTCCCCCTTGATACATTGCTGGTTGCTTGACCAATGATTTATATCAGGTGCCTAACGTATCCGCTCTCAATTTTTCTGCAATTAAGGAGGGCAGGGCAGGCCAGTGACAAACGGTTTTCCTACAGCACTTTTGGCTTTAGCTATTATCCCTTAGATATCTTTAAACTAATTCATCCCTCTCTAGAATCCCAGGTTTGGGTTGATAAATCAAGTGAGACCTGTGTGTGCTGGGAGCTGATTACAGGGTCATTCCTCAGCAGAAATGTTTGACCATAGTTTCCCAACTTCATATTTTATCTAGCAGCTGGTGATGTATCATCACTAATCCAAATGCAAAGTATCAGGAAATAAAAGAAGGAGGCACTGTTTATAATAAATCACTGACAGGGAAAGCTTGACCTTTTCATTTCCTACAAGGTATTTCATTGTTAGACCACAGACAAACAGAATTTTTCATCTGGTGCTTAATATGCATCAGAAGAGAACAAAGGTTTATAAGAGAAGAGGAGTAGGGTACTATCTCCACTAGAGGACACTTATCTTTCCATAGATCAAAAAAGACAATGTTGCTAATAATGCTTTTTTCTTAAGATTCCTTTATTCTTATTAGATCATAATTTAATGATAAAATGTGCTCTGTTGCTTTCATCCTGAAGGGAGATTCAAACACCCTGTTAACTCTGAAATGTTTCTTTAAAACATGTTATTGTGAAGGAAAATGCTTATCATTAAATGCAAATACAAATGACTGACATTATAATGATGTACAAACATAAAATGATAACACTGTTGTCATGAATGTTCAGGCCTGAAATGTATTTACCACACGTTATTATTGGTACTGCAGTTGTGGCCACAGATAGGAACACTGTTAGGACTTGATGCAGCGCAAATACCTAAAAAAAGGCTTCCTCTGCAAGGGCTTCTGTTTCACCTCTTACACACCAAGAATGGGAAACAGGTACAGAATAGACGTGAATCATTTGATATCTTTCTTGAAAAACAGCAACATCAAAATATCTGTTCAACAGAGGCATCTCCTCAGCCCATCTCCCCCGACCCTCAGTCAGGTTACATGGTACCCAACAGTGAGATTCAGCCTTCTGCCAAATATAACAGCCACATCATGTTGTTAGGGATGCAGAGGCTGGTAAGCTCTTAGAACATTCCCTCCTGGGGAAAGCAGCAGCATCTGGCACACAATGGGACACAGGGTCTGCTGCCTGCACTGCCTGGTAGGATCCGAGCCCCAGGTGCCATGTTCCCAGGGCCTACTTTGGGGCTGATGGGCACCTGGAATGGAGCCACTGCACTGCAGAGGTGAGCTACCACTTGCTGCCAACACAGACAATTGCTTTCTCTAGCTCCTTCATGGCTCTGCAGGACTCATATCATGAGGATTTTACATACTCCTTCACACACACGCACAATTACAACCACACCAAACCACCTCAGAACCATGGCAGCAAATCCTCCAGACCACCTCTTTTCCTGGAGAAAAAGCACAGAGTTGCAGCTGTAGGCCACAAGCTGGCTTCAGTTCCCTTGAAAGTTGGTGAATTTCTGCCATTCCTTACAAAAATGGCCAGTTAGGAGCTCAGAAAACCTGAAGCCATTCATGCTTCATGTGTTACCAGGCAGAATATAGGCATGCAAGCTTTATCAACTATATGTCATCTACTACCAAGTTAATCTAAACATGAGCACAGCTTTTGGTATTACTTCAGGAATGTCCCACAATCCTTTCTCTCCACCATACCTCCAAGCTGTACCAAAATCCTTTCGTGGGCCTCAAACAGAACCTCTCCTTCACTCAACCTCAGCAGCAGATCTAAGTTCACCTGAGTAAAGAGCACCAATAGAGATGCTTCACCGCAGCCAACCTACAGCATTTATACCAGTTTGGGCACTGGGATTACAGGCAGCTGGTGTCTGAAGTGGTGTCAGCGACCCCAGAAGGGACAAGGGGTTTGCTCCTACTGGCACAAAGGAAGGCATCCTCAGGAAGCATTTGCTCAGCTTGCTCAACAACAGCAATGCTACTCCTCCCCAGCCTCTGGGTGTTTGTGCTGTATTGGTGGGCTGCGACCTCAAGCTCACAGAGAGCACTGTCATATAGCTACTGTTAAGCTGCAAGTGGCTTTCTTTCATTTGCCAGCATCTTAATGTATTTTACTATCATTAGCTACTTGTTCTCCTCTCACACAAAACAGGTTTAGAAAATCTATTTTACTAAGAGCTAGTATATCTAATTTGTACAAATTTACTAAAGCTTGTCAGTCACACTAAAGCATTTAATCATCTGTGACATTAAAATAAAACACTTCAAAACCTTTGGCACAGTGCTCCTGTTAAGAAAGTGCTGTAATAGTATTCACTCTGCTGGCAACACAGAAAAGAGCAGCAGAGAAATTAACTCAAACAAAATACAGTCATTTTCATAGAACTTCCACACTTGTCAAAGCTGGGAAACCGCGGATGTTCCTGCAAAGAACAGCCTATTCCCACTGTAATGACTTGAGATGGTTCAGCCTGCCATATGCAGCAGCCATGCGGCAGAGGGAAGCTATTATAAAGTCAATACTAGGGGGTTTTAGTGTAATTAGAACTCCTCATTGCCCAGAGGGAAGGAAAAAAATTGTTGGAAACTTTCGCTCTACCTTTATATTACTACTGAGAAAAAATCTGAACGCTTAAATTAGAGGATTTATCTTCAAGAAGAATATCTTTCTGCCCTCCTGTGTTGAATCTTCACCAGAGTCAGGATAGTAAGGAACTGTCATTTACTTTTGTTCCTGCCTTCCCAGTAAAAAGAAAGAATAAATTTCAGTTGTCACATTCACTTCACTCCAAGGAGCTTCACCAAACATAATAAGACTCCAAATTAAGCAGGAATTAGCAGAGCTGAGCCTGTCACTGTGCTACACAGCAATCTGCCTCCTTGTCCAGGAGTGGCACCGGGCAGCTCCATGAGCCCCAGAGGGCAGCATGGGCAGAGCACTGACCCACCAGCATCTACTCAGCAGTCACAGCAGGAGCATCTCTGCCCAGCCTGGCCATGCTCCAGGGTGCAAGGTTGACAGCAGCAATGCAAGCATTCTTTAGTGGGAGAAAAAATACACATTGAACAAACAGAAGGAAGATAATATAATTTCATACATATAAAATTGCACACTACTAAACATACTTGAAGGTTTGCACAGCTGCCTATAGAATACTATTCACTCTGTGTAAATACATTGAAAAAAGCATTGCCATAGCCAGGTTTAGCACCCATTTTCCTTCTTCATGCGCACAGCTTCCTTTGCTTCCAATGGGAATTCTGCTCATGTATTAGCAAGGCAATAAATTCCTTAATTTTAAAATTCACAGTCCTGTCTTCATTTATCTGGGATCCCTCCTCCTAATGCAATTTGCCTCACTGAGAACGTCCCCAGCAGAAGGTAAGTCATTTCGTGAAAGGCACCTCTGCATGGCTGCCACAAGGAAACCTCCCTTATTTTAAGCATGAAACACGTGCAACTAGAAATATTCGAGAAATGCAGTCAGAAAAAGGAAGTGCCTGGACATTTGCCAAGTACTAAGCCCAGTTTGGGTGTTATTATTTAAAGGCTAGGATTAGGATAGAAGCATGCACATTTCATTTAAAAAATAAATATTGACTTTTAATATTTCCACTGAACTTAAGACATAAAGATGATCGCTGCACTGGGCTAGACTTTGATATGAGAGAGCCTTTTGAGGAGAGCCAGTTCAGCCTTTCCAAAGGTGCTGCTTTTGCTTCTCTGATTATGAAAGGCCTTAAGACAAATTTGCTCAAAGGTAGCTACAGAGTAAAACATCAGTGTGAAGCTGGAGCATCTGAGAATTTGCAAAGGAAAATCTTTATTTTCTCAGAGCTCTACATTTTCTCTGGTAAAACATCTTCTGTCTCCTCCCTGCCAGAATTGGAGCAGGGGAACCAGCCTCACATCTCTTACAACTTGTTCTGGAAAGATCTCCAGTTTTCCTCTCCTCCAGCCAGGAATCAAAAACCAACCAGCGCCAGGGCTGCCTCCTCCCCACTCCAACCCCCTCCCCCCTCCCAAACAGAAAAGTTTCCCATCTCCCCAGCAGGGAGGACAATGGGGTTGGTACCCAGCAGTGCCACCAGCCCTCCTGCCATGAGCACAGCCCTGTGCTGCCTGCTGCTCTCGCTCTGCTCGAGATCCTGCGAGGGGAATTCCTCACTCTGAAATGCTTTCCTGAAATTATGAATAATGAACATTTGGATTTTTTCAGCACTACTGCTACCTTGTCTGCAGTTGCCTAGGGTCAAACAAAGCAAAGCACGAGGGCAGATGTGAAATATTTTATCATGCAAATATAGCTGGAAAAATCGACAAGCTCTTGAACCCATAAATCTCTCTTTTGGTGACCTTGTGCATCCAAACTTTGGGGTTTTTCCTGACAATTGCTCTAACAGACTGCTCCTTTGGGAGTTTCTTTGTCTTAATTTGACAAAGAAGTCAGCAAGCTTGTCAGGAATTAATTAGGTGGTTCAGGAAGAAGAGGGGAAAAAAAAAAAAAGACAACAATCTCCCACCTCTGGTTACAAGATCCTGTACCAGCCTGGCTGCACCTATAATTCCCTGCAATTCATAAAGCCTGTATTAATCTGCAGATGGCCTTTTCTCACCAAACTCCAGCACCAAACAGCCTCTGCTTCTATTTGGCAAAATAAAAGTCAGGGAGGAAAGAGAATGGTATGGTAATTACATTCTCTCCCTGTTTTAAAGAGACAAACAGCCTTTCTGTACTAATGCGCCCCTTGCAAATCCACAGCAAATACAAGGGAATATTGTACAGTTTTTGTGAATGTACTAATGTACCAAATGAAAACTATTAAAAGCCATTTTTAGCAATGGGAAAAGTTAACAATTTCTACCCAGAGGATTCTGCTATAGCAGACAGGATTACACCACAAAAATTAGTCTCTAATGCAGTTCTCCAATACTTTATTTATCCCTGTCAAGATTAAGAATGTTTTAAGTCACAACAATTTTTTTACATCATGGTAATTTGGGAGGGGAGGAATCCAAACCAGCATACTCTCAGTAGAAGTAAACCTCAGCACTTTTCACAGATAAACAGAGAATCTTAATTAAGGGGGCAAGCAAGTGCTCTGAGGGATTTTTATAACACCTGTTCCCATATGCTCAGAGCAAGTATTTCTTGAACTATTCACCATGTACCCTTATTGACTACAGGACAAACATGGTAGGTTAGAGAAAACTGACTTTCTGATTTTACTTTAAACATGGCTGCCTCTTCTCTATGTGTTCAGACTTTCCTGGATTTCGCTTGTTCCTTTACAAAGCACACCATAACTGTGCAAACAGAATCAAGTGGTTTTGTGTACAGCTTGGATTAAATGGAATATTGTTCATCAGCATGTGTTACTGCTCAGAATACAAAGGTGGCTGATGGTAGACAGAAGATGACACTGCAATGTCAGAAATATTTTTAGCCTATTGTACATGGCAGAGGATTGATTCCAAGGCAGGTTATTGGTTTTATAGTGTATAACTCCTGATTTGGGGTGGATTCTTCCTACTTTCTCTCTAGGATTCAACTCTAATATCTTTAGATCTTTCACCTCCCATGAAAAAGAAGAGCAAATCCCTCAGGCCTGTAAAAACTTCAAGTTTCTTGTGTTTCTTCTCCCATGTTGCATCCGAGTCCCATAATAAAGGGATTAAAAAATAAAGCATCATGCAAGACATATGACCATGAGGTTTACTCACTGAGCATAAAATCAGAAAATAACAACTCCTGTGAGATATTACTGCAGCTTTTCTAACAGTTTCTGGATCCTCCTCCACATCACCACCCAAAGAAAGCTGCCTTGTTTTAAAAACAAACTAAACAAAGACCTTCAACTATTTAAAATCTAATTATAGCTAGTCTAGAAAATTTCTTGCCAAATCCACGCTTACATAGATCCTTACATGTGTAAATAACGCCACCAAAATCAGCAAAGCATGCACATGTTCCATCTCTATTCACAAAACTGCCGCATCGAGCTCTCAACCAGTCAGCACATAAAATAAAGATGTATGGAATTAAATTCATTGTGTTCCATCAGTAAAAAGTAACTCAAATTAATTATGCAAACTTTAAAAAACACATTTAAGGATACGATTTGTTCATAGAGGTACACTATCTGAATCTAGCTGAGAGAACACATAAAACATTCATTTCATTTTCTGGTACGTGCTCGTTTAGTACAATACACTCAGCCATAATGATGTAGCTAACAATTTTATGGTCTTGTATGATTCATGCTGCAAAGGATACCATGCCACACTGAAACCTTTTTATTATCAATCACTGGGAAACAACCTTGAAGACTGGCATTAATTAAGAGGGTAAGGATTTACAAATGCTCCTGCTTCATTCTCTAAATATAAATATTCATGTTAGTATCTATGGATCACTCCTTGAAGCAAAAATTGATCTTGGAAAATGAAAAGTTGTAACAGAAATAGGAACATAATTATGAAAGGCTGTCTTCAAGTCTTTCAAGTGAAGTACTTCATAATCATCTTTTTTTCCCTTTTATTTTTTCTAAAAAACTAAAAAAAAAACAACACACACACACACACCCAACAAAAACCAACCCAAAAACCCAGGAGGCAGAATAATTAAGGAGATATAAAACAAATTTAGACCTCATTCCTTTTTTAAGGCCAGCTTTAAGTATAAGAAAAGCTGAAAATCCTTACTTCCTTAGTTTTCACTATACAGTTATTTTGTAGGACCTTTGTGGCCTATTTCTCAATGCAGTAGGTCTGTTAGACATGCCCCTACAGAATATATCTTCCCATCCCCATTCTCCTGTGTTCATCTGTCACCTCTACCTGTACATCCCCCTGGACAAGTCTCATAGCATCTTTTATGCCAAATAGGCCGTTAGCCATAGCTAAATTAGTTGCTTTTTGTTTGCATCTATCTCATTAGACAAATCCTGTGAACTGCAGATCTGAAGAAAGCATAAAAAAATTTGAAGTCTATCCCCAGTTTTCTATTAAAAAACAAAACAAAACAAAAAAAAAACACACACAAAAAAAAAACACCTCGGTTTCAAGTACAGCAAAGCATTATTTTCTGGGTCATCAAGAAGCAGCTGTTTTTCATTTAACATTTCCGTAAGTAAATAAAACTGCTTGTGGTAAACATAGGGAAAATGACTTAGAACATTGACTCCTTAGTTATCTGGAGGTAAATGAACAACAGCAACTTATTCGCACTTGATTTCTCCATGTTTAAAATCTGTCTGCTAACAACTGGCAAGGAACACTGATAAAATCAAGCCAAACTGACTTTTTCAATTCCTGCTTTGCCTTTTTAATGGTGTTGACAAGATTAACAGACAATGCAAAAATATCTTTGTCTCCACAAACCCCTGGTTGATCCATTTTGTCTTTATTATTTTGTTCCAACAAATATGCCCTGGCTCCTGGAATTCATCAGCCTAAAACATCATTTAGTATTTTCTCTTCTCAGACCAAGTCTTATTAACCTAAAACATTCAGAGAAAAATATCTATGCATATACAGTGTATGATTAAATAGAACTATATTTGGGGGTTTCATGTATGAATTCTGCTTGAAAGAAAAATTGCCATGCTGCCGGATGGAACATTTGAATTTTCTTTCCTATAACAATTATTTATTATTTCTATTAGCTAATGTTGTTTTACTCCTAATTATGGGTAATTAGATGATGAGTTGTCAGCACACTCCATTCACTTAGAAGCTTCTACATTTAATTAACTCAAGATGGTTTTGAACATTTAAATGTCAAAACAACATTTAGAAAACAGAACATTAACATGTTGTTCATTGAACTGTACATTATAGAATGTGACTTACAGAACCAAAGGTTTCTGTATGATGACAGCTCTCAAATTCTACTTGTAGAGAGTCCAAGTTTGCTGCACATTTTGACAGCTTTATTACAACGGCTTCAGGCTTAGCAGGTCACCTGCTGCAAGCTCAGAACTGACTTGAGAACACCATCTACTGCAAGGCTTGGTGGATGAGGGAAAAACACCCTTACTGAAACCAGCCTCTGAGAAATCTTCTCCACCCTCATCTGCCATTCATTTTGATGGGTTCAGCATTGAGATGGTTGCTTTCAACAGAAAATGGGAAAGAATGAATGACAGAATCAAAGCCATCACCAACTGAAAAAGCTGCCTTTCAAGAACAAAGAAGTAGGTAAGCAGTATTTAAAGACATTTCAGTCCACAATAACCTAGAGTTTTTTCACTAACTTACTGATTACTTTTTCCTCATAAGAGGAGGACACAGAGAAGGTTATTAGTGTGACACATGAAAGTGCAATGTATTTATATTGATATCAATTATTATTTGAATTTACCTTTCCAAAACAATCAATGGTCAAATAGGTTTCTTTTCTGAACACTGTGGCTTCATATCTAGCACATACCATCATACCATGATCTTACGAAGCTCAGCAGCTAATGACCAAGTTAGTGTAGTTTCCCGCTGCTGGCAACAGCCTCTGTCTCTTTCTCTTCATCGGTGCACAGCCACACAGTAGAAGAAGGGGCGAAGAAGAATGCCAGCCACAGATGCTGCATAACTGACGAGGAATATATGAAAAGGGATTTGGCCTTGGGGTCTCTTATGGGCCTTCCTGGAGGTGGGAGGAGAACACGTGCCTTATCACAATTTTGAAAATGTATCTGGGTATTACTTCCTTTCCTGAGACTGTGCCAAGCTGTCAAGGCAGAGAATCCATGCTGGTTAACTCTAATGCTTAATGTTTATTCCTACAGTGACCAAATACTACCTATTACATGTTTGTTTGTTTTACTTCCTAAGCCTTGCTTTCAGTAATGCCACAGTCCTTGCCTGAAGACAGCGAAGATGCTTCAGGGAGGCAGGCAACAAAGCACGTTTCAGATGCTGGGATGTCAGGACTTATGTTAACAGGTTGAAAGAGCCCAAGGCTCATTGCCATGCTAAGACTGTGACAGAGTCTGTTGATTGATGGTTCAATCCCAAAAGCCCTGAGAAGCAAAACAACACACACCAGGACTCTTACAATGCAACGGGTGACAGTAATAATTATTTTATATCATAAGAGCTGCCATAGGGCAACTGAGATGTTTGAGGTAATATCTGATGATATCTTTTCTTATCAGCAGGACTTTTGGAAGGAGGCTTGCATGGGCTTGGAAGCTGCATGCCTTGATCACAGCCAGATAGGTAACTGGACAAAGGCCAATTCCTGCTTTGTGAGCTTCAAGGTTCAAGGAACCCTGGCTTTAAAGTTGCCTTTGCCCTGACTTAAAGACAGAACAAAAGAGACAAAAAAAAGCAACAACAACAAAAAACCCATAACTGCAAGAGACTCCTCTAGCAAAGATGCATAGTTAATGAGACCCATTCTGTTCCATCAAAGTTCCCAAGTGTTCTCCAGTGTCAGAAGTACTGAGAAGGGCTTTCTATAAAATAATCAAACCTATGATCATCTATCAGCTGATTCATACATTTGCTTAAATTTCTCATAAAATTCCTGGTGAGGAACAAAGCAGCAAAACAAAAAACCAAGCTACTATATTTTCTAGCACCAAGTCAAGTACTTCCAGTCAAGTCATACATATTTCAATTCACATGGCATTTGTTCTTTCACATCTCTGAAAGTTATCCTACTTTTCAGTCTGACAAGCTGTCATTATTTCTAGTAACACACCTTTGTTTTGGTGTTGGGAGACTTTTCATTACATTCTGTATCAGAAGAACTGTTTTCCACAGTACATATCCCAATTGCCAGAGTAAAAGAACGCTGCCTGCTTTCTTTAGCACCAAAGCTAGAACTTGAGAGTCAGAACAAATGACGATGAAAAAAAAATTTACTGAGAATTTGGGGTGTCTCATACTAACCAAACAGAATAACTTTAGGGCCTCTAAAATAAACACATTTTCCCCCCGTTGTACAGTAGGCATTATTCATTACCAGTACGGTTTTGTTGTGACTGAGCTGTGTTTTGGTACCAAACATCAAGAGCATGACAGAAATGTTTCAGCCCTTCTACTCTCTTCCTACAAACATGAACATAATAGTAACCCTAAATGACAGCTACTCCCATGCATCCTGCGCTCAGCGGGCCATGCAGCTTGAGCAGCGTGGTGCTCAGCTGAAGCCACACAAGCCAGCACCTATTAGCAGCTTCCTTTGATTCTGCAGCTCAGACAGAGGAGGGTGCTGCTAAGGATAAGCAGCATTAAAATATGACAAAAAAAAAGTGTTATCTCCCAAAAAGGTCAATAAGGTTCTCCGAAGGTTTTTTTATGTTTCACTTTCCAGTTCTTAAAACAAACTGTCCTGTCAGGATCTCTATGGCCACTCTGCATCTCAAAAATAAATCAAAATCTCTGTATAGTTTCAGAAAGTTTAAAGAAATGCAGCATGCAGTGTAGTGCGGAGCCTTTCTGCTGTACAAACCTGAAAGGTGGAGAAGCAAAGCAATCACAAGGAATGCCTTTTCCGGCTCACATTTGTTAGAATTCTTTTTCTCTGTTTCTAAGCTCCTTTCTTTTACAAACCACAAGACAATTTTCAAAGCTAACTGCACTTTAAAAAGACACTTTCAGCCTTTGCTAGGACACAAGATGCTATTTCTACCTTTTCCAAAGCTAAAAATTCCTTGCATATTACGTTCAGCTGCCAAAAGTGAACAGAATAAGTTGAATCAGTTTGTAGCTATGTTATTCGTGACTGCGCGTTTCTTTTGCTCATGTTAATAATGTTCCAGGCTCCTACATGCAAAACCACAGTTTTTCAAATAAATGAATTTAGAAAGTTGCAGCGCATGTTCTGCATGAATTTGCATACATATACATGAAAACATATATAGGAAGTCTCGGGCAACTCCATAACATTTCTGGCTGTGCACTCTGTGAAACTCTATGCTGTAGTTACCCATGCCAAAAGCTGAACCTTCAAGTAAGACTGAAATGCATTAAAACTAAGAACAGAATTTCTCAGAGGCTGGTATGCTTGCCCAGCCACTATGCCATAATTGCATGGTTATGAGCTTTTACTAGTGGATTGCTCCCTTTCAACCTGCCCATTTTTTCAATCATCTTAGGCCTGTTTCCTCTTGCAGCAAAGCCTAGGCTATGCTCCAACTGCTGCTCCTGGCATGCAGGGCAGGACAGTAACCCACCACATACGCTACAAGCAGAGGAAAAGCCTACAAAGAAAAGGGCCTTGAGGCTCCTCTTGAAAAACCTGAACCTAAGATATTCTTGGTTTCCATGCCCTGCATCCTAATGTATTTCCTGAGTGACTTGTCTAGAACTACAAAGGGATTCTGCAATGGATCAAAAATGAAAAAAAGAATTAAAAAGTCCACCTATATCTGAGCTGGTTGCAATGGTACAAGTTTGACAGAGTCAGCATAATGCTGGAAATCCACTTCTTCAGCTTTGAGGTTCATACTTGGACAGCACTGACTGTCCTTTTCTAGCACCAACATATTTGACTGAAATAATCACAGAATTGCATGGGTTGTGAAGGATCTCCAGAGATCTAGCCTAACCAGCTCCTAAAGCAGCTCCCTACAGTACATTGCACAGGGCAGCATCCAGGTTGGTCTTGCATTGGAGAAGGAGACTCCACAACCCCTCTGGGCAGCCTGTGCCAGTGCTCCATCATTCCCACAGTGAAGAATTTCTTCCTTGCATTAGCATGGAGCTTCCTGTGTTCCAGTTTCTGCCCATTACCACTTGTTCTACCACTGCTTGCCAATGAAAAGAGTCTACCCTCATTGTCCTAACTCCTGCACTTTAGATGCTTATAAACAGTGATGAGATTCTGAGGGCAAAATCAATTTCTTTTTTCTAAGGGACACAGGATCCTGATCTTGACTGGAATTTTTTTTGTATCATTCAGAATATAACCACACGCAGAAATAGTAACTGGTAAATATGTTTCAGCAGATCCCCCACCCTCAGCAGAGAGCACATAGGAATGGCATCAAAGTACTGGATATGGTTACTCTGCAATACTTAGGCAAATAATTACCTTGGACACAAGGCTCTATGTTAGCACCAACATTTGTGGCTTGCAAAAGGCATTTTCTGCACTTATGCTTTGCATTCTTACTAGAATTATAATGGTGAGAAATTGTCGCAGATATCTAAATGGGCTTGTGCATGAAGCTCCAGCTACCTTAAACACTGCTTAAGCCCAAATGTCTAATGGACTTTTTCAGGGATGACTAGATCTAGGCTACTTCCCTGCAAACTAGATGTTCCCATGAAGCTACAGAACCTTTTATTAAAATACTGGCAGTACCATGACTTTTTACTCGCAATACCAGAAAAAAAATGAAGATTTCTGCATAGTATAATGCTTCCCAGAAGATTAAATTGCAAAAACAACAGACCAGAAATGACTGAGAATCATGCTAATCTCATGGAAAACTGGTACTGCCTTTCCAAAAATAAATTCCAGCTCCATACCTACCATTTCATACCCACAATCAAACACAGGTGCAGCTGTACAGCCACAATCAATGCAGGATACACACAGATGTGCAACTACCCGACTTGCAAACAAAGAACGCACATGTCAGTAGCGTGGACGACCACATCTTCACTTCAAAGCATTTAGAACTGTACTTTGGCAGGCAAAACCATACATGTGTTTGAGAGGCTCAACAGTGCAAGAAACGATCATACACTCACTAATCAAAATCCAACTGAGGCCTTCTTTGAAAATTTGGCCCTAAACGTTAAGCAGTGCCTGGGGGCTGATTAAAATTGATCTCCCCAGGGCACAGATCACGCAACACTAAGAAAACAAGCTTAAGAAACAGAAGCAAAGACTGCTGTTCTCTCCATCTTTATTGGTATGAAAACTCTTAAGACGCCAAAGAAGGGGTGTGTTCGGGGGGAGACATTAATATCTGAAGGGAGAGATCAAAAGCAGTTAACGTTCCTGGCACTGCATTGTGGCATGTGTATCTTTATACTTTTAAGCATACAGTAAAACAGAAAGAAAAAAAATAAAGAAAAAGAAAAAAAGAAACATTTCTGTGTTAAATCAAATATTGCCACATGTTACTCATTTTAAGTCTGCTGTCCTAAGATCCAACTTAATTTAGTCTGCATTTAACATTTTTGATCTGAACATTTAACGTGGCAATGTTTGGCTCTGCCTGGAGTATTATCTGAATGTTAAACATGAACTCAATTTATTCATCAGAATATGGCAAGCATGATACCAAAGGTCATTTTGTTTAGATTGTCCTCTAACTTCATCACTTATGGCTTGTTTCTTTCTTCCTCAAACCTCAGAATACTCAAAACTATTGGATGTTATGGTGTGGGTAGTAGAATTGCATTCACATTTTTTGGATCATTTTTATTTGGAATCTGGGGGAGGTAACGGCCTTGTTTAGCAGTAAGAAGAAGAATATAAAATATGCAACATCTGCTACATTATGAACCGGAAACAGATATTCAAGATAAGCTTGCACTAGCAGTATGAAGGATGTGTAAGAAGCTACATGCATTACATCTCAGCGTTCATAATACAGTTATAATTTCCCCAATTCTTTGATTAGGTGCTGATCCCTGACACATCAGTATGAAACCACAACCATCACATGCACATTTTTCATGCAAAACACAGCCACAAAGCCTTCACAGAATCTGTCAGCCAAATTCTGATATTAATTACATTAGCAGAACTTTTATCCCATGCGTATATGTCTCCACTGTTCAAAACTCCACCTTATGGCAGTAAGATTAGCTTAGAAATCAGTACCTTTACTTTAGAGAGCATCATACACTGCTCGTATTATTGGTTACAATAATTCCACCACTGGAAATACTTTTCCCATCCACCCCCTCAACACTTAAGGCAGATCAAACTGAAAAGAATGGAACCACACAAAACAAGGTGAGCAGATAGATGAAATAAGTGCTAATAGGAACATCCCTCTCAAAACCATTTCTCATTAATCCTGAAGAATTATGATTTTTCCCGTCATATCAGATCCTGATAACTCTGTTTATCACTTCTGTTTGTTCTGATGTGAAAATTTATTTTGTTTTATTGAAGAATCATTTCCCTTCTATTTTATTGAGAATTGCTAGCACTTTCACACACTTACACATTGGATATTACAAAAATCCATCTGCTAAAGCACTACCAATAAAATGTGAAGAGAAATAACTGAGTATTGGTGCTTGGACTTGTCAAATCGAGCCCACAGAAACATTCAGTATGCTACTGATATTTCCCATCCAAGTCTCCTATTTTTACAGTGCTCAGAGCAGTGCTGAGCTAAAATAAATGGCTCAAACTGTACCAGATGGAGTACCTTTGTAGAACAACCAAAGCAAATCCAACCTAATGCCAAAGAGAGAGCCATCTTCAGATGCACTCACTGACAGAGGGCAAAACAGGTGGCACAATGCAGACATTCCCAGGTTTAAGGCAAACTCCAGTGGGAGACCCTTCCAAAAAATCTCAGTGTCTCATTTAAGTGTGGGGCTGATCCAGAAAGGCATTTTCATAAACAGCAGTATTTTCTAAAGCCTGCAGCAAAATGGGCTTATTTGGGGGTAGGCTACAAGCCTCTGAAAAGAAGCAAGCATCAGACTAGCATTGCTTTCACTGAAGTCAGTTGTAACCCTAGCTCTGGTTTTGATGATGACAGAATCAAGCCCTAGTTCCTCCTTAAGTATACACCTATAATGACAACTTAGAGCATTAAGGTTGTATTTTAAGTGTGTGTATTAGCAGATCCCACACTTATATTACTCTTCTATCATGTATATTTTATGCAAGTAGTTAGTGACCCCAGCAGTTAGCTCCGTTCAGTCAAAGGCTTACTTTTCTAAATTGTACAACCACCTTAAGCCTAATGATTTCAAAGATTTTTTTTCTCTTAGTGACAGACATACACAAGTGTGCTAATTGACAGAGTACCTTACTTACCTCCATAATGCATTCTTATGTTTTATATACAGGTAAGCTTCAAGAGTGCATTTCTTAATCCAATGAAATATTTATCAGATTTGAGATCTAAAGTGTACATATTCAATTTTTTATGCACACCTTTACATGATTCATGAAATTCACCCATAAAGTGAGTTCTTTTCATTAAATTTTGGTTTTATGTATCATTGTTACCCCACCCACCCAATTGGCCCCCGCCCCCCCCCCTTTTTTTTTTTCATCCAGATTTATATTGAACTGACAAATATCATTCAGGTATCTTTGAACAAAGTAGGTCTTACCTTTTGATAGAAATCATGGAGCTCCAGTACCTGCAGAACATTCCTCTGTAAATAAACAAACAAACAAAGAAATAAATTCAGGATCATATTCAATTTACAGTGAACAGCAGTATGTAAACTACTACATGAGTTAAGTTTCTTTAAGAGCTTCTTTAGAAATGCTTGAAGATGGTCAGAACTAAATGGAACGTCAGACATTGAAAGAATATTCTAAATATATACAGAAATGCACTGCTTTACTTGATTCAAAACTGATTTTGGACTGAAGATTGTTGGATTTCTCAATCAAATTTGTGTTCTAGTACATTTTAAAGGCCAACTAGGTTTTCAGTTGAAAGCACACTCCTAAAAACCAAAACATAGAGTAGCATTACAGGTTCAAGGGAGTATAATTTACTAATCAGACCAAGCCTGGCTACTGATGTGTCCATTTTATTTTTCATTTGCAGCTCTGCTGTACTGTAGGTGAGCTACAGGCTTATGTCATCACTTTACAGAATACAGAATGGAAGCCACCTCACGCACAGCAAGAGGACTGTGAGCTCAGTAACACTCAGGCAGCAGAAACAGGACCAAAGCTTGAGGGGTTTGGCTGAGCAGCACTCAGCAATACTGCCTTGATGTATTCTCCATCACTCAACCCATATTTCTTCAGGTATCTCTAGAAACAGCTATCCAACATTCTTTAACATGGGTTTGAATTAGAAGTCACAACAACCAGCAGTATGTTTTATTCATATAGAAAACAGCTAAATGTAGCAAGACACAGATACCTTGCAAACAAGATAGAAAGAAACTTCACACTGTTCAGCCAGCTCTGTCAAAAGTGCAAAGCATTTATTTATATAATATAATAGATCTAAAGATAGTTGACATCCTGTCTTAGTCCTTCTGCATTATTATTCTTCTTTTAAACACAAGGCTGGGTTGTCCATGTTAAACATCTCTGCAGCACGCTCAACCTCACACTGACTCAGTAGGAGACAAGGGCTTGGCACTTTGTATAATCTAGCCCTCAAAAATGCAAGTAACAAGGAAGAGTTTACAGTGTCATTTTTCAAAGTCAGCTGAAAAGCATAAGACTGCAGATATTGCATTACAGTGTCAAAAAAAATCACAGAGAAAATGCCTAATGGTTTCTAAACCATTTGAGGTACCAAGTTGTATCGGTTAATGCTAACTGCACATTGTATTTATTTTTGTTGAAAGAAAGAATACTTTTAAGTACTAACCCCTGCTACTGACCCTTTACATTAACAAATTCCTCAATTAACATTTGAATCATTTTCTTTTCCTTGATTTCAGTGGGAAGAAAAGAAAATCCAAACACCACCACTCTTCTCCTCACAGTTAAGGTCAACATTTGCTCGAACAGTTTTACAGGCAGAAGACAGAATGTCTGCTTTTGCTGTGAAAATGGATCTAGAAAACATCTTTTAGGCAAGAAATTTGTTTGAAATTCAAAACCGGCAAAAAAACTCTGACATTTAATGCCAAGTCTTCTATATAAAAATGTGTAAAAGCAGTATGCATATACATATATAATTTTATATATATAATGTATTTTCTAAATATATTCCACTTACAAAGGTCAACTGGTTGAGGTGAGGATTTTGTTTTCCTTCAACAAGTTACTGCGGAGGTACTAGAAAGCATTAGTGTGAGAACCCTGAGGCAGGAGTGGCTGTGCAGTGTCTGCATGCAGGAGGCACCCAGCAGCACAGCCTGGGGCTCCAGCATCACTACATTTCCAGCTCTGCCAGTGGCTCGCCCAGGCTGCTCAGACAAAACTCCTCTCACTTCCTCAGTTTGCTCATATAAAACTAAAGATAAGCTTCTGAAGTGTGATACAGAACAACTGGTGCCAGCCAGCCAGCTCTCTACCTCATCAAGTTGGATTTTAAATAACTTTTGCTAAGTCCACTTTTCAGTTGGGATGTTCACCTTAGCTGCTTGATGCCCTCCTTGATTTCAGCAGTTCAGACATATCACTAGCTATAATAAGTTTGAACAAAACAATTTTTTTTTCTCTAGCAACTGGCCATAAGCTTGGTGACTTTCAACAGCAAAGAGATACTCTCCTCAGGAATAAGACATATTATGGCACCAAGGTTTTCTTGCACCTCCAGTCAGAGACAAGACAGCTCCTTGTAAGGAGCATTCAAGATTCAACCTCTACTGCCATACCACCAACACCTGCCTCTGATATCATGGGCCAATATCATGAAATAGGAGTCATTACTTTCAGAGCAGCCCCTGTACTCTGATGATTACAGATCAGTCTCGGGAAAACTGTCACTGTGCCACCAGAGAACACTGCTGTGGATTCCCTCTTGCAGCTGTAAGCAGTGAGGCCAAAGGTGGGAAGAAAGCTGCCTTCTCACCCTCACAAGAAGAGGATGCCCATAGGGAACGCTGGGTGCAGTGCATCAGTCCCATTTTAGACTCATTTAGAAAAACAAACAAAGCCAACCAGATACGCTGCCACTCTCTTGCTAGTTCAAAGCAAAAAAATCACTTAAACAATTCATAGTTTATAACAAGGCAGATCACAAAGAATAAAAGAAAATAAATGTTACATAAATCATGTAATCTCTTTCCCAATGCAGTTCATTAAGAGCTTCAGAAATAAATCAAAATAGCATTGCCAAAAAAAGAAAGCAGAGGAGATAATTAGATTTGTACAGCCAATAGTGACTTATGCTAGCATTCCAAGACATCTTGAAAATCTCACCAACAAATTTTGGCTAAAAACACCACTAAGAAGAATCCCTTCCCTTCAAAAAAGAGCTTAATATATGAGTAGCCCATCCAGAGCATCTCCAAATGCAGCTGCACACTGCTTTTTCTCCCTCCCAGTTTTAAAGCCTAACGCATGACGCATTCTGTTAAAGCATCCAGGGTAACAAAATAGATGAGCTGAGAGTTTGAGGTGACCAGGGCGCAGAACCTGTGGCCAAACTACATTCCTTTTAACAACCTAGGAAGGCAGGAGAACACAGATTTTATGCTTCCACTTATCCAAGGGAAGGGAAGCATGCAGCTAGTGAAACCTGCTGCACTTGACACTTAGAGAGCATGGATCCCCAGAGTAGAACAGCAGAGTAGGCTGCCATGCGTTCTGCTTTAAAGCACTGCACCCTGTGCTTTGTTCATTACCTTCCTACATTACAAAGTTCTCAGTAATCACAGTTGCTCTTTAGTATTATAAAATAAATAAAGCTTGCACCTTTCAGATATCAAGTGCTATAGAATAAGCCTGACATGCCAGCAAAGATAGCCAAATAACATAATAATCAGTTAGGCATTTTTAAGCTCAAGACTCGCAATGTGTCTTCTGTAGGATCCCATGATACATTGCTCACAAGCGTTCAGCTGACAGCACAGATCAGTGAGAGCATTCACTAGATGAAGATTACTGTATGGGTACTACCTGCTCAGTCTCTTGGGCTTTATTCTAATCAATGAGCAGAAAAAACCCACGTGATTTAAATAGCCAACCATTTATGAGCAAGAAATACACATTAAATGGTATTTATAGTCATTCATTAATAATCCACTGCCTGAACTTTGTTCTCTAATTACACTGCAGATACCTACACAATCATGGATACAACTGTATAAATCAGAATGATGCATGAAGAAAAATGGTATAAAAGCATTAAACGAATCACAGAGACTATCATTAAGCACAGCTCTGCATTTGGCAACTAAAACTATTGCTCCTATCTTGTTTAATATTTGTCATGGATCTCAAAATGCTTTAAAATGCCTCACACCACACTCTTGCCCATTTCTAGTTTTACAGTCTAAGCTGAAAGAGATCATACAGTTTCCTCAAGGAAAACACAGCAGCAGAGCCAAGGACGAACTGAGAAGTCTTCATTTCCAAAGCAGGAATTATTCCAGATTTCATTATTTCATTCCATGTTGAAAATGGATGTTGCAGAAATAATTTACGCTGCTTTAGGTTTATTTTTTTGGATTTCAGTGGAATGGATTTTTCTATTTGGTAAATGAAATGAATACAACATAATGCCTGAAATAAACCACACAGGGCAGCCATTGAAATTATGCTTGAAAAAAAGACCCCTAGCCTGTTATTTGTACAGGCAAATGCCAATTTCAAAGCAGCAAATTGCAGCAAAACAAATTGGAAAAGTTAGTGCTTACACCTGAAAGAGCAGTTCTGAACATAACTTTCCTCAAAGCATGCAGAAGGAACACGTTTTCAAGAATATTGTTGCCCATTATTGGTGTATGAATGTTTAAATTAATTTCTTTTAACAAAGGGTCAGAAAACTGTGTTATGAAAGAAGCTATACCTCTTCATCTTCAAAACTGCAATACTGGGAATAACAAGGACGCCTCAGCAGCCATTCAAAAAACAAAAAAGAAAATCTCCTCATAAACAAATTTCACAGTGTTACAGATACCTTTAAATCTACAATTTCTGCACAGTGCAGGGGCTGCAATCCCAGACCAGGACAACCTTCATGCTGAGATGGTACCGCTGAGGCAACAGGAGCAAACTGGTGCTGCCAGGAGATGGGAGTCTGTCCTCCTCAGGAGGGCTTCTGGTACAGCAACAGCCCCAGGCAGAGCAAAGCCCCTGGTCCTTCAGAGAACCCCGTCACCTCACTGCCAGCCCACACTGAATTGAAGGTACTTCGTACCAGGTCAACAACGGCAGCTCACTGGCCATTTTAATAGGTTTTTTGTGGTTAAAGGAGACGCATAGCCAGAGAGACAAGGCACAAATCCACGAAGACAGAGTGACTGAGTAAGGGCAGGAAAACTTCTTTTGGAATTACCTCAAATTCTGATATTTCTCCCCAGTATTGCCAAGCAATAATAAAGAAAAAACAAACCGCAGTCTGGTTTCTGGGTGGCTAAAGCAGTTAGTTATGTTCCAGGCATAAAATACCAAACAAAACTATGTCTTTTAATAGAAAAAACTTTCCTTCAAATGTAAAATTGATACTTTTTTCTGGTTTATGGATAATTTAGCTTGATTACTACAATTGTAAAAAAAAAAAAGATGAAATACAACTCTCCTCTTCTTTAAACAAAGATTGTCTTACATGCTTGGGATCAAGCCACTGACTGCTGCTCTGAATGAGTAATATAAAAGATGAGGTTTTAAAGCAACTCAGAAATTTGCCTATTCTGACCCACTAGCAATGCTGAAGGAGCGTGACATTGCCATGACTGTTTAGTACAAAAGAAGTAAATTGAGCAAGAAGCCAACAGCGTACAAAGCTGGGAGGAAGGAGGTGTCCAGTGACCCCCAACAGCAGGTGTGGAAGAAGCACACCTCCTTTTTGGCTCCCAGGCTGGTTGAAATTACAATGTATTAAGAGTATTAAGACTCCAAATAATTTTATATATATGTTTAATATGAACTGCTGATAAGATGAGCTGCAAGTAACTTTCTTAAAAACAGCAAGCAACCCAAAAAAAAGCCCCACAGCACACACAACGGCTGCTCAAGAGCAGCAGCCAAGTTCTGGATGGCTGTGCAGATTTTTTTTTATAAGTGTGGCACGCAGGCTCTTGATCCTTGCTGGTGGAAATGCATAGCTAACAGCAGTTGTTGTGTTGAAAAAGAGTACTTTGTAGCTGAGAATTGCTTTATCAAGAATAATGTTATTGCTCCCTTGGTATGCATTACAGTTTCCATGGTAATAAATAGGAGACGTTACTTTTGGAGCAACGTATGTACATTACTAAAAAACAGAATTTGTAGTGTGAATAAATTGGGGAGACTTTTTATTTTTTAATGTGAAATCTAATGGAGACCTTGCAATAGATGGTTCCCTCTTTTGGGCTGTACACAACTTAATAATGATGGGACTGTTGTCCCTGTAACACTCCTAAGGATAAAAGAGGCTTCCTTCATAGCTTGTCTGCATGTTGGTAGATGTCTGTTGTTACCAAGGGAATCTTGCATACTCCGTTCTCTCCTGGAGTTTTAATTTTGTTATTTCTGTCAGTTCCTTTCATCTACAATGAAAGTCACGCATTCTGAAAGCATAGTTCCCAGCTTATATGGAATATCTATCTCTAACATAAGCTGCACACATATATGACTTTAAATTCCATTACAGGGAAAGAAGAAAAAAACATAGAAAGAAGAATTTTTCTGCACATATTACTTACAGTTTGTGGAATTAAACCAATACTATCCTTGCTCACTTCTTCAAAATGGTCCTAAATAACCCTTGCTCTACCATTTCCACATGCCCAATTTTACAAGGGAAAAATCTCAAAGAAGGCAACTCTTAATGTTGTGGTGTCAGATCTCTGACCCAGTAACGGAAAGCACAGTCTTGGTGCACGAGGGACAAAACCCATCCATGGAATACCACCATGGGGACTGCCTTTTGTACATTATATAGCCATTATTTAGTGCTTGAAATGAATGTGCACATCAGGGAAAAGTTTTAAGAGCAGATTTCTATTTTATACATACATTAGCAAATCTTCAGAGATTACCTGGCTAATTGAGTACCATCATAATTCCCCTATACTGAGCCTGTGGAATGAACTGCCATTCAAACATGGAATGGAAATAGAGACTGCAGTATGGCAAATTTAATACAAAGACTTTTAACAGTGATTGCCAGAGGAGTTCTCAAAATGAATCACTTTAAGGCAGAACAATGTTGCTAATTTCTATTTAAGTTTGAAATATTTAACACACTTGTCTTTCCCGAGCGTAGTTCAAAGAGCACACTACTCCTCTGTGGGGCAGCTAGGGACTATGCTTCTATAAAAGCACTGCAAGAGCACCAGAGCTACACTTCATTAGTGTATGAATGTGGTGTGTTAGCTCGGCCACAAGGATGACTCAATCAGTTTAGCTTAACAGTAATTTTTAAAGAAAAATAAGCCAAAATAATGGAACTACAATGGGCCAGTTCCCTTTTCTGTGCATCAACAGGGCTTTCCAATGGCTGATGTCAGAACAAGCTAAGGCCCAGGTGCCGCCACATGCAGCAGGGCTGAATGTACACGTGCATGTAGCAGTTAGATCTTCAGTTTCTCAACACATGTTGACCCATTTGAACGCCAAACAAATGTACACATTGCTTACTGTCAAAATTCTTTCTTCCTTTTGTGCTTTGTTCCTCCTGCCAAACAAGCACGCTTAGGTTGGACCCTCTGAACACTGCATTCCAGCTGCCACAACCTGTGACATGAAAAATGGCATAGGTGCCAAAATTCGGGTAAACCAACCGGCTAAGTGCTTGCGGCACACCTAGCACCACCACAACTGCTCTGACATGGAGAAACTCCCTAAGAACAAGTAAGAGCGTTATACCTACAGATGAAAGGATAAGTCAAGAAAGACCAGAGGGAAAACAGGTGAATAACTAATCCTTTAGCCTTGACAGTTTTTGCCAATATCCTTAAAGCTGACATTTGAGAAGAGAGCAGCTTTGGTTAAGAGTTTTATTAACAAAGGTATCAATCCTATCAGATTTCCAGTGTCATGGAAATACTCTGATCCTCTCTGTGACAGAAAAATCTTTTACAGAGCCTAACCCGAGGCCCAAAGATTCCCATTTCTCTCAAGTGCCTTCAGACTGAGCCATTTATAGCTCTTTAAAATCTAATAAGATGCATGAAAATACATTAAAAATAATCTAATTGAATTAAGTCTTTGCTTAATTACATCACTGGAACTGAACTATTAGATACAGCTTCCCACAAAGTTTGCAAGGAAAAAAGACATATAAAGCAGTTTGCAATACTGGGTTAAAAGTACAGTGCTTATACATTGAAAGAGCTTTGTTAATATCTATCTGTAGCAGATAAGAACTTGAAAGTTACTTTGGTTTTATTCTGAAGCTGCATAGAATTAAAATGACATCTAAATGCTTAAGTGGATCCGAACTATGCCTTTAATCTCACTCATTTTCCTCTTGTGGAACAGAATTTATGGGCTTTAGTATCCCACTACAGGCCTTAAGTTTGTTATGGCAACATGCACTGTCTTTACTGGAACACATACAGTAAAGCGTGCTATGATGTACACTGTGGCCACACTACAGCATGGCACGTGGTACACAGAAGAGCCTTTAGAAGAAGGGATCTGCAAGACAGCTGCCTTCCATTGCAAAAAACTAGAACCAGGGAGTATGCTCCTATTTATCATATTTCCTTTTTAATAAAACCCTCAAATATTTGCACAAAAACATACATAAGCACACACGCATACAATGTTTTCAAACATACTAATGAATTAGTCACTACTCAACATTGTACTTGTACTAAAATACAAAATTCCACTTGCATAAAACAGTTCAGCAAAAGTACATGTTGAAAATCAGCTACATTGACTAGCTAAGTAAACATGAGTTCAGTGAATAAGAATACCCCAGTTAATCCTGCTGCTGTACTATAGACTGGTTCTCATCAGATGAATCGTGCAAGTTGCAGCACATAAGGCAGTTAGAGGTTACTCTTGTGGCATGAGCCACTGTTTGCTTCTCTTTTCCATCTATATTTGATGCACATTTTAGAAGTACCTATAGATTGAAACTGTACAGTACATATTCATTTTTCTATTTTTCTAAAACAATGATCAAGGCATAGAGTAAGTTTTTCCCTTCAGTTGCAACACTGGCCTTTCAAAGGAAAATACAGATGGAATTAATGCTCATTCCACTGAGAGATCAATTTCTAAAACATTTCTTCCTCCAGATGCCTACAGGTTGTAGCCAGTAGGCAACAGCAGAATCACCAGCCTCAGCTCCTCTCAGCAAGCATGACAATGAAAACTCCAATGACATGAACATGACATGAGAACTCCACTAGTTCCGCTTCCAACTCATTAACTGACCATATGCAATCACTTCTTTCACATCCCAGTTCCTTCAGTTGCAAAAGCTGGCTTACTGGAATCTACCTCCATGTGGTTCTTTGGGACCTATGCACACAACCCCAAACTCTTAGTTGAACATCATGCACCACTTGTCTTCAAGACTGTCCTGTTGAAAAATGAGTATTGAGGGTTATTGCTATATTTATGCTATGATTCACTCCTCTTGCAAAGTTTCACTGAAGCACACAGATCTCACATTCTTCAGAACACCTGGAGACCAGTTTTAGGGTTGACTTTTTTTCTTACTATTTTACATCTATACTTTTATTATCACGTTCTTATCAACAGGAAAACACAAATCCTATTCTTGGGCATGTTAATGTACAAAAGGTACTGATTTATAAAACTTTTTTAATTATGAACTTGAACAACTGCTTAGATATATGGAAATTAAACAGATCTAATGAAGTGGAATGGAGTGCTAAGTTTTAATTAAACAAATTAAAAAATTTGCAGAAAAATATATTAAATAATTTTTGAAATGGAAATGATATACTTAATTCCACGCTTTGTTGCATTAAGACTGCAGTTCAGCGGGTAAAATACTCCCAAATGCACCTTGGTTAAGTTCTATGGGGCAAACAACATGCACATTTACACACACAATTTCCTCTGAATATTTGCTCCAATGGAACATTAGTCTGCACTTTGTCTTTACTTTCAACCAACTTCCTAAGGAAAGTTCTTTCGCGATGCACAGTTTCCTACAGAGAATTTGTAGTGAATCTTAGAGGGAATAACTTATAAAATAAGCACTCAGAGCCTGTACATCTCCTGAAAGCCTGCTCCCCCAGATACACAATTATAAAGCACCATGTAGATGACCTGTTATGTCTCTCCAGCACTGACCAAATACCTTCACTAAGATACTTCTAAATCATCTGCAATCAAAAGAGCTTGCAGAAATTGCATAGTGAACAATTCTGAACGCAGGTGCTCAGAAAAACCATCAGCTACCACAGAACTGGAACAAGAACAGAAATAAGCACATTTGTGAAGTACGTTGTCTACGTTGTTTTACAGCATTTCTCCTATTCTGTCCACTTCTACTTGAGCAAGCATAGTGTTTCTACAGATGGTTCCCTAGAGGTTATCAGGCAGTGACCTGTTGACTGCAGATCATAGAGTCATAGAATGGCCTGGGTTGAAAAGGACCATAATGATCATCTAGTTTCAACCCCCCTACTATGTGCAGGGTTACTAATCACTACATCAGGCTGCCCAGAGCCACATCCAGCCTGGTCTTGAATGCCTCCAGGGATGAGGCATCTACAACCTCCTTAGGCAACCTGTTCCAGTGTGTCACCACCCTCTCTGTGAAAAATTTCTTCCTAATATCCAACCTAAACCTCCCCTGTCCCAGTTTAAAACCATTCCCCCTTGTCCGATCACTATCCACCCTTGTAAACAGCCATTCCCCCTCCTGTTTATATGCTCCCTTCAAGTACTGGAAGGCTACAATGAGGTCTCCCCGGAGCCTCTCTTCTCCAAACTAAAGCCCAGTTCCCTCAACCTTTCCTCATAGGAGAGGTGCTACAGACCTCTAATCATCTTAGTGGCCCTCCTCTGGACCCGCTCCAAGAGCTCCACATCCTTTCTGTACTTGGGGCCCCAGGCCTGGATGCAGTACTCCAGATGGGACCTCGCAAGAGCCGAATAGAGGGGCACAATCACCTCCCTCTCCCTGCTGGCCACCCCTTTTTTAATGCAGCCCAGAACACAGTTGGGCCTTCCGGGCTGCAAGCGCACACTGCTGGCTCATGTCCAGCTTCTCGTCTACCAGGACCCCCAAGTCCTTCTCCGCAGTGCTGCTCTCAAGGAGATCATCCCGCAGTTTGTATAAATATCTGGGATTGCCCCGACCCAAGTGCAGCACCCTGCACTCGGCCTTATTGAACCTCAATAGGTTTTCATGGGCCCACTTCTCCAGATGGGCACAAGTCTTTACAGCATTGCTAAGTAGCCCTGTGAGTTTCAGTGGCAAGTTTCAGTTTTATGGTTTCCCTTCTACCACCCTCAGTTAACTGTAAGAAAATCTATACCTCATTAAAAAAAAAAGTTATCTACCCACCACATTTGTCAACCATGGAGTGCTGCAAACTGCACACAGAAGACCTCCGAAGAGCTCCTCAGTAAAACACAAGCGTCTCAGGAAGGACTTCACCTAACCACTCCTGAGGGGCAGCGGTGGGAGGAGTTAGGGTAGTGGGCAGCTCTCTGAGGAGTCCTCCGATGTTCCTCAGGCACACATTTGAACACTACAAGCTCAAACTCAAGACTGGCTCCTCAGCAGGAGGGGAAGCTTCAGCTTCCTCCTGCCACAGCCACAATGGTTTTGTTAAAGCCATAGAGAAACACAGACTTGAATTTCAGTATACCTGTACATCTGTTGAAATAAACATGACTCAGGGTGCCTGCCTTTCTGACTAAGTATGAACTCAGGAGCCTCAGCAGACCTCACCTGCATGATGTGGCACTGAACCACCTGATGCCAGCAGTGCCTCACACCTCCACACACCACAGCAGCCTCGACAAGGCCAGTCTCTCCTCGTATTTTTACCTCATTTTAAGAGCTTTGGCCAGCCTCAGGAGATGATGCTTTTGTTGTCTCTGCCACCTGACAGCATTTCAGCAGCAGGCTGCAGGCCTCGCCTGAGGTGAGCACAGCACCAGGCTGTGCTGAGGTGCACCAGGCCCAGGTGCTGCCCCAGCGCTGCCCTGCAGAGCACTGAGGCCAGAATTACCACAGCGAAGCCTTTACTCCTCCAGCTGGCCTCCTCAGGGCAGCCCACCTCCATGGCACCAAGCATGTGGGCAATGTGTGATGAGGTAGGTGAATGATCATCCTGCATGTGCTCAGATTTTGATAAGCCATGTTATCTTGCCCTATTTAAAACCTGGCAGAGCCAACACATTAATCTAATATTTTTAATGTGCTCAATTATATCAGAAAGTTTTTTTTTTGTGTCAGTGCAGCTGAACAGCATGGCAATTAGTAATAATCCTAACGATTGGAACTTGCAAAATAAATTATTACTGAATAAGCAGAATTAAAGTTCTGTATAGCCCTCTCCTACCTGACAGTAATGCCTGCATGCCTGAAGTTGTATATTAAATAGATAAAATGCGACTGATGGGTGACTATCTTTCAGATGCTATGCAGAAATAGGAATGATTTGTAGTATAAAATATCCGTTATAAATACATAGCATTTAAAAAGAACAACCCTGTATTTTGTAGTAGCTTCATATTAGCAGGAAACTTAACAAACTTCCTTCACTTAATGAAATCCCCTCCAACATGCTATTCTTTCCCTGAAGAGCTATAGGCTTTCTTCTTTGCAACCTCTTCTTTGCAGTGTGCACACCTTTTGGTTTACAGGAATAACATTATCTGCTCTATAGCAAAAACTTTCCCTGATCACATCCCAGCATGCTCAGAACTGTGAAAGCAAAAGCCATCCAAAGATGGTTTAGAAATTTTACATCTATTTGGATGCAAGAAAAACAGAGACAGAGGATCAATTAACAGTATTACAAATAGCCAATGCAGGCTCAATGTAGTGTCGGAAATAAGGAAGTGCCCTCTCATTTTCAGTGCTAGCACACAGCAAGAACCAAGTTATGTGCGTGCCTATAAGCTTGAGCACCCTGGGAGTGTTTCCATGCTACATGGGACCAACCAACCCGCAAGTGTCGTGCAGATCCTCTTTGTGGATGTGGAACTAAAAATGACTATGATAAGTTTCTGTTTGAAACTCTGGTAATCCTTAAAAGTCATACAGTACTGGTAGAAGGACCTTCCAACCAAACACAGTAGAGAGAGAAGACTTCTGTTAAAAATAAGTAAAATGCCATAACCCTCCTTTCCCACAAGGAAGAAAGGGAAAGATATAGCCTAAGTTAATTGTGGTTTAGCATGACTTACTGAGAGAAAGCTGCTTGAGTCAGAAATAGCATGTGAAAAGGGGGTAATAGAAAGCTTTGGACACTAGTAACTTTGATTTTCAGGTGACATTAAGGAAGAAGGAATCTGTGGGACAAAATCTGATAATGTTGGCTTCTCTTATCACAAAACAGCTGATGAAAAATGCATAGCTTATCTGAGACCAAGACAGATGTATCTTTGCCTGCCAGCATTGGAAGATTCCACTCAGTAGAACACATACCATGGAGACATACATGCTCTGAGTTCTTGCTCAGAGACTTTTCTCACCAGGCTTCAATTTTTACCCTTCCTTCTGTTTCACTTTTTGCTTACAGCAACATCAGCTACACATATACTTTCACAACACAGAACAAAAGCGATTCTCACAAGACTTCAAGAAGTAGAGCTTTAAGAACAACAGAAACCTAATACAGGAATATCATGAGGCTTGCAGTAAAATTAAAAGTCATGACATCACTGCTGTGCCACCTTTACTGTTTTGAAAGGCTCTGAAGAGATTTTTCTGCTCAGGAAAATCAAATAGAAATTGGGGTCTGAAGACTTGGTCAGTATTCTTTAGTGCGTGCCAAAGCCTCATTTCAGCTATACTTTAAGTCACTAACCTGAGTGCTACAATATCCAAGTGCACCACAGATTTATAATATGTTTTTATTTAAAGAGAAGAAATAGCCTACAGTACCAGGCATGAGATGATATATATCGTGTCTGTTCCAAATGAACTGCTGTAGCAGACATTAAAAAGGAAAGGTGAGTTTTAAAAAAACAGCTTTAGAAAACACACTCCACCAGCTAAATCTATTTCATCCCCACTTATATTTTTAAGAAGAGAAGACAGAATGAATTAAATTGAAAGCCATGTGTTAAGTCTTTAGATTTTTCACAGAAGTTTATTGAACAAAACTCCTAAGAAGCTGCTCGCTTCTTTATCCACAGAAACCTATTTATAGGAGCTGAATTCTAATAAACACAGATTGCAGAGCAAAGAAAAAAAGGTCAGCAGTGTATGCTTAAAGCTTTATTGATGTCTTGTCAATCAATCTTTTATTTTGTTGTTTAATTTTTTTCTTAAAGGAAAAAAAATGCATGTAAGCACTTTTTCTCCTAATAGTGGATTTATTGAGCATTTCAACAAATCAGATCATAGATACAATAAGCAGTGATGGCTGATTATCAACTCTGTGTTTTCAGGTCAGGTTGTAAATTGACCCTGCATTCTCTGCTTCTCTTTCTGGGGAATAGCTAAGGCCTTTTCAAATACAATAATTTCCAATAAAGGTTCCCCCCCCCCCCCATGCATTCCACATTCTAGAATAGGTCACTTAGTGGTTAAAAAAAAACAAACACAACTGTCCTGGAAAAATATATGCAGTCACATCTATTGTCTCCTTGTAAACTAGTTAAAATAATAAAGCTGACTCTTAGATTTAAGAGTGGTTAATCTAATGGACCTAAAACTTTAGAGAATGGTTCTTTAACTATAGCATTTTTCTCCCTCCAGTTGCTATGAGGAATGGTTACAGACGTCAGCCCAGATCCTACACTTGAAGGGCAGCTGCTGCCAAGCCCTTCCAGTTCTGTTAAGTGGTTACACCTCTCCAAGGTAGTCCTTTTAACTTTTCCATTTGGCTGCAGTTTCACCTCTATCTTTTATTTCTCCAGTATCTAAGTTTGGTAATTTTAAGAGCCAGTGGTCAATACCTGAACATAGCAAATCAGATAGCAATTTATGTTGCTTTATTTTGTTATTTGTTACCTACTCCTCTTGTAACGTTACCATTCTCTATTTTTATTTTTATTTTTTTTTAATCACTATTTGCAAGTTGAGGAGGAGGTAACAATGAGGCGATTAACCTGGAAGTTGATTCCCCTGCCTCAGCTGATACATCTAATTAAAAGTAAAGTATAGCAACAGGCTGTTTTCTTCCCTCTGGTATACTCTGCATTTACTTGCCATTCCACTGTCTGCACACTTTTTCAGTTGGTCTCTTGCTCTACTGAGTTTTAGCTTTCCTTCTACTCCAAAAACAAACAAAAAACCAACAAAACAATAAAAAAAAGAGCTGACAGAACAAAGCATGAACATTACCGCAGCCCAGAGAAGATGGATAACATAGTTCAGCTCATGAGAAACATCCACTCCACAAAATCCTTCCCAAATGGAATAATAGCTGTAACTCTGCCAGACTCTCTCCCTATCTTTCGAAAACTCAATACTGACAAGATCTGAGAAATAATTTTGATATCTAGTTAATTTTCTGCAGTATGACTGCAATCTAAGCAAGCATATAAAGAGGAACTGTGCTACTATATTTTGATGGTAAAAAAAAAACCCAAACCAACACAAACAAACCAAAAAATCCCACTGCATTTTAAAAGCATTATCATTTTCACTACTGCAAGTTTATGATGTATTGTAGGTACCAGTAGGAGCATGATCACTTCTAAGGGGGTACAAGCAAATCAAGTCACAGAAATACTCTTGGATTGTTATCACAAAGACCATGAAAATACCTTCTAAATAGAAGGGCTGTCACCATATGTAGCAATACAGTACACTGGTGGAACAAGTGCCACTGCAGTTTGTAGCCAATGACCAGCTCAATATCACATGCTCCTTAATTTTATGTTACTAGCATTACTTTCTTTCCTGGCATCTTGTTCATCTGTCAGCTAGCCTTACAGGATAACATCATTTCATAGAGACAGACAGCATGTTCTGAATAAACCCTGTTGTGGCTGGCATGAAGTAGTAAACATGTGACAAATACGGTACAGGTTATGGTTTTTCACTTTATTTTATTAAAAAAATAAAATATGGCTACCTAATACAATTTAATCGGAGTGAGCTAAATAATACTTTTTGAGGTGTCAAAACCAAACAGCAATCTCCTACAACCATTCCATTAAAAAAAAACCTTTGATTTTCAGTAGATGTGTTTGCAATTTACACATCTTGTCTAATTAAAATTAGTCAGAAACTCTTTCTGGAAGGAATTACTTCATATTCCATTGTGTTTTCACTTTCTGCCATTAATGGCATTTGATGAGTTACTTGAGAGACTTTCAGCTGTCTGACTGGATAGCACATTATTTTTTTTTTTAAAGAGGAGTAAGACAATAAATAATGTACATGCACTTGAACTTCAAACTTTCATTAAACTTTCACAACATTCTAACGTATACCAGTGGCCACATGAAAATTCACAACAACAGATAATCAGACCCTACAATGAGCAATAAATCAAATGCGAGTCTCCTCTCATAAACCACTTCAGGAATCTGGTTCTTATTATTTGGACAGCTCTGATTCTGTCTCTCATCATGGAACAAAAAGCTCTGTCCCAGAAGGAGTCCCTCTGGGACAGATCTTGATTCTTGATGTTGTTCTTTTTCAGATAGTTCAGCTGATTAAAAAAAAAAAGTGAATCTTGCCTTAACAACATGCTTAGAAATGTTTTCAAGGAAAGTGTCTCAAACTATAAACTGAAAACCTGAGACTAGATCTAACTGAGCACATCTGCACATCTCAGCATGGCTCATCTTTCAGACACAGGTGAATGTTTGACCCACAAGCAAGTGCCGAGATAAAAGGTTCCCTCAAGGAACCACTGTTCCTCTCTGCTTTCTCTGCCTAGGTTTCTATTACTTCAGGGAGAACTGCATTACTGAAATGAAAATATATATTTAAAATATTCCTTTAGGTCATAGAACAGTACAGCTTTCACTTTGCAAAGCAACAGATATTTGCACTGGGAAGGAGTCTCCTCGTTTGGAATTATGGGTTGTCACTACAGAAAATTTAAACTCAGATGCAAAATGTATCCCCCATTGTTCACAGGATGGGATTACATTTATTTTACAAAATTGATGTAAAAGCCACAAGTTGTTTTCTTCTTGCCATATCCCTGTTAAAGGAGGTACATTTCTTTTTGCTTTACAAAGCATAAAACAGAAGTGTCATTATATACTTTTAAAGTATACAGATTTAAGCCTTCCCTTTTGAGAAGTAAATCAATACTGTTTCAGAAGGAAAAGAAAACATCAGCTCTAAGAACAACAGTGGCTCTCCACTTCGAGTCACTTACCCTGAAATCCTGACCGCACAGAAATCAATGGCAGAAGTCCAAGTGACACTAGGGTAAGAAAGTCACCATTCATACCTGGCTTGAGCTGCCATGTACTTAGGGAGCAGAAAGCTATTAGGAAAGATCAAATCTCAGGGTTCTGTCATGCTGCTTTTACTTTAAGAGGATGCATGAAATACATAAAGATTCACTTACGTCAACAATGAAGACTCCACAACCTCATGGGCAACTTATCTAGTAGCCCTAGACTACCCCTATCATCCCCTATCATGAATCCGTTTTTCCTTTTGCTTAAAAAGAAGTATTACATTTCACTTTTGTGCCCATTGCCTCTGCGAGGAGCCTGCCTACATCTTCTTTACTCCCTTCATCAGATATTTATTCACACTGAAAAGGTCCCCCCCAAGTCCTCTCTTCCCCAGACCAAGCCACCCCACCTCTCTCAGCCATGTCCCAAAGGCAGGCACCCCAAACTCTTAATCACCTCTCTGGCCTAGCACTGGACTCACTCCAGCATGCACATGCATTGTATGGGAGATCAAGTTCCAATTAATTTTACATTCTTTATCGTAAAAACAGGAAAAGTAGACATGCAAGTATTTGTAAGTGAACTAACCAAACATTTCATTATTATTCTTGCAGCTTTATAAAGCCTTTCTGAGGGAAATGATACTGTGTAGCCTCTGCTACCTGAATGAATGCAAAGAGGTTCCTTGCTTATGATAAAATATTTACTTGCCTCTGCCAACACAGCCATTACTGTATTTATCCTTCCAGCACCCCTTTGAGGCAGGGGTGTATTATACACATTGTACACACGCGAGACAGAGAACATGGTGACATACCTAATATTGCACAGGAAGCATGTGGAAGAGTAAGGAACATCTGAGCATGAGGCTAAATGTTTTATAGCAGATGGAAAAGTTATAAATTAAAATACTCAAGTTATTAACTGAGAAAACTTACAGTGCTGTGGGACTCATTGGAAAGGATTTCCTATGGTACGCATTTTGGTATCCTGTAATTTCTCATGGCTTCCATGAAAGCATGTGAAACTTTTCTCTCCCTGTATTCTCACTGCAACCCTGGCTGGTTCCAGGGGACAAAAGCAACAAATGAAAATGGCAACAAAACTCAACAAGAAAAAACTCACAAAACAACCAATGACTTTTTAGTTTAAAACTACTGAAGAACTATTCCTGCGTTGCCAGTTAGTCCAGGCACTTTGCTGTTCACCTCCAACCACCACATGCTAGACAGAAACCATAAGCCATTCAGCTTTTATTTTGCAGTGCTAGAACATGTAAAATCCTTTTGTTTCTTCTCATAAAATAGGTTTCACTTTGCCTTAATAATTCTTATGACCTTTATCTACATCTGTTCCAGTTTTATAAAACATTCCTGTCCATGGTTGACCAACACTACATGATATTTCTGAGGTTGTACCAGAGTCTCTATGATAGCACTAGAATTCCCTCTGGAAATATTACTCCTAATGCATCTTATGGTGGCATTGCCTTTTCCACTGCTGCATCATTTCTTAAAATAATTCTTTTTATAACCCACAATGCAGAGAAATAGAAGTATGGAATCACTATAATTGAAATATGGTTGGTTTCTAAGGAATTTCTTTGATGGAGAGAGTAGTGTACACATTTCATAGATTAACTGAAATCTTTTTTCAACTGAGAAGCATAGGGAGATGTGAGAGGAAAAGAATAGATGGAAAGGAAGAATTGATGGGTGTTATATACAAATGGAACACAAAGATGAGAGCACAGGAGTAATGATTTCTCATGTGCAACAGCAGGAGGATATAGACATTTTCTCAATTGGAAATTCTCTAACAGCTCTACACATAGAGAGGCTTGCCTGGTTCTCCTAACTTCTGGGAGGAGAAAATGGTTGATATTGACAAAACAGAAACTTTACCTATTTGGGTAGGTTTTATGCAGCAAGAAGGGTCTGCATGATCAAGCTTCTTTATCCTTTCAGCTCAGTATTCAGAAATAACTACGCAGAATGTTAGAGCAGACCTTCGTGCTGCTGTCAGAACTACAGTATCATCAGGGAAAACTGCACCATTTTGTTACTCCGATTTAAAAACCATACAAATTAAGATAATCTCCTGCAATTTCTTTAGTAAATGTAAAAAGCAGCTTTTCATATAGCTGCCACAATCACACAGCTGGTAGGAATCTAGAATCAGAATTCTTAAGAAAAGGTGAGGTTTGGCTTTTACTTTTAAAATGTATAAATAAATACAAGGAATTTTCAATATGACAAAACAATCAACTTAAAACCACAATATATTTTTCTCTGTGCATCTCAAATGTATTAGCTTTCACAGCACTGAAATATTAGTTTTACTTTATATTGTGTACATATTAAATATACATCAGAAAGTATAAAATGGTACATTCAACGTTCTTGAAGTGAAATTAGAAAGCTGAGGATTCATTTTAACTTTTTCACGTAAAGATTTCAACAGCATCGGCGTGTTTCCATGATACATTTTCCTGTCACAATTTTACTGTTTGATTTTTAAGTAAAAAGTGTTGTACAGAATTTTTTTTATTAGCTTTAATGAACATCAGCTGGCCTCTTCATATAGAAAACCTAGAAGTCCTTACTCAGTCAAAAACCTCATTGATTGCATCTTCTGATGTTAAAAATCATTCATAGCTAATACATGATTAATCACTACATATTTGTTCATGTCTTCAACATTATCTTTCTTTCTGGGAACTTTTTTTTTCCCCACACTATACACTATTTGTTTTTCTCATGCAGACTACTTTCTGAGAAGTCACTGTTGGACCAAGGGGACATCCCATCTTGCTACTCCGAAACAAGAACTTCAGTCACTCCTGTTAATACAGGTCAAGAAGAGACAAGGTCATGTAAACGTAAGCGATTCTTAACGAGTTATTTATCCATAGCTTAATTAAAGCACAAATAACCATAAAGTGACTATCTATCGATTTGGAACACATCCTGATTTAAGTTATTTTTATACCCTGAAGAACAAAGGTGAGGGGATAGAACGTCTTTAACCAAGGCAGTAATTATTACCAAAGCGAGTTATCTCCAAGAGCCCTTGTCCAGCCATCAGCAAACACTGGTAGGAACAATCACACGTGACCTAGGAATTCGCCCATTGCAGCTCGAATCCCAAGAGGACAGAGTGCATGCTGCTGTCCTTCCTCCTGCCCAGAAACCTGCCTCCACATTTCACAGAACAATGGGAGTGTGATTCTCGGTGCCAGGAGATCAGCCCAGTAAATGCCAAGTCAGCAGATCACAAATAGTTCCTGTGGACCAGATGAGCAGTCATCCAGTCTCTAAGTGGGGCTATCACTGGCTTTTCTGAGCAGAGGTGGAAAAGAAAGGAACAAACCACCCATGCATTATACAGCTACGGAAAAGCTTGCATACATGAAAAATCTTTTTACGCATTTCACCAGTTAGAAGCTGCCTTTGCTAGACAGAGTCCTACCTGACTTCTAAAACTCTAGGCATTGCTTCTTTTTCCTTACATCTTTCTGTATATGTCTATTTCTGGCTGAATGTATATTTCTGAAATTGTCTGCAACCTCTGCCTTCCTTAAGAACCCCTAAGCCAAAATTACTGAGGAATAAACAGACTCCTTTTTCAACAATTAACAAAAGGGAGCTGTAATTTAATTTTAGCTAGTTGTTTTCTGACAGGAACACATTGTCTTAAAAATATATATATACACACACACACACACACACACCCATTATTTAGTATCCTTACACAGATTTTGCTGGAAATATCTCCTAGCTCTCTTTATTAAATCCCTTAGTGTCTATTTCTTTGTTTATCCTAAGTCTCTGCATTTCTGCAAAATCTTGTGGCGGCCAATTTCATAGGCTATGCAATTTCTGAACTATTCCTAAAAACAAAAATCAGTTTGCTTTTCCTTCACTTCTGATTTCATATCACATTGCTTGAAATTTTAACGTTGAAAAGGGATGAAGAGACAAAGAACAACAAATTCCTACAGTAAAGTTAAAGAACTTCATGGAAATAAAGCAAATAATCTGTATTACTAATGGACCTATTTACACCTGTGATTTCTTGTTTGCAATACATGCATAATATATATAACAGCAAATCTTGCTATGCATGCCACTTTTTTTTTTTTCCTCTCCTCAAAATGCATACTAATTACTGCAGCAAAATTGAATTTGCCTGTGCATACATTGAGGTCAACCATGCAGTTAGTAATGAATGAAGCACTAAGAATTCAGCTGTGCAACCAAGAAGGAAATATGTATTTAAAATCATGAGCAGGATTCTAATTACTGAGTCTGGGAAATAATCTAGTTAATTTCAGCTTTAACATTAAATAATTCTAAAAGATACTAAGCTACTTTCCACGCTTAATTAGAGGCTCAACTTCACTGAAAATCTCCTGAAACACCACAGTCAGTGGTAGAAGAGTATCTACTTAAACTCTTCCCTGGAATATCATAGCATCTACAAGTGCTGCTCCGAAAGTAACACCTCTTATTTTATTATGTTGGCTCAGGACACTGGGGCAAATGGTGGTGGTACAGTAGTAGGAGTTGAATCTTCCTGCCAGTATTCTGTTATGCGTTGTTACTGTGCAACAGATGGCAGCAGAGGGGCACTCTGACAAAATGATGTCTGATGTGAAAGTGTGTATGAAGCAAAGGGGTGGAACTGAATCCCTTCATGCAGAAAAAATGGTGGCCACTGACTTCATCAACTCTTGCTGAACATTTATGGAGACCAAGCAGTGGATGTGAGTGGTACATTTCAGCAGTGGTGACAGCAACAGTGGGTCACCTTCACTGGTGCAGATTTTTCACAAGCTTGGCATGCGGGCTCTTGCTCATGGCTGGTGAAAGAGCTAGTGGCAGTGACTGCATTGAGAAATAATGTTTTATAGCTGAGATTTTGCTCTATCAGATATTGTTATTGCACTCTTTGTATCTGCTAGTTTCCATGGAAATAAATAGGAGGCATTACTTTCAGAGCAATGTACTTATGACATAAGTGTTATTACCTGAAAATGTCATGGCATGCAGAAGAAAGTTACTGTGTTATTATATTACAATTTTGGTAATAGATATATCATCTAAATCACCACAGAACACTGCACAGCAATTTATAGTGGATCATTAAAACTGACGAATGCCACAGAAAAATCACTGAGATGAGAAAAGACGTTAAGTGTGAAAGAAGAATTTTCAAATTCATTTAGAAAAGTCCCCATGCTGAAAAGTTACTGTATCAATTCTGACCAAATTATTCACAAGTTTCCACATCAACATAACATAACTTAAAACCTGAACAGCTTTAAGGCTCCTGAAATTATGCTACAAAAGGAAGCTGTAGAGAATTTTCTTGTCAATGCAGGAATAGTCAATAGCAAAGAGAGTAACCATCAAACAAGCCAGTTGCAGCTGAGGGAAAGCAACAGAAATGACAAGTCAGCATGAATGCATGGGTGGGACTGTTTGTCAAGTTGCTATGCCAGCAGCTAAGACTATATCAGTATTCCCCTTCTAAAACTCAATTTTTAAAGAATTTATATTGCTTGACTGTTCAAATATGTTTTTAGGCAGAAACAACGGTGCACTGTGCACTGGCAAATTCTTAAATTAAAAATGGCCTCCAAAATTGCTCCAGCAATTTTCTGCACGCAATTGTTTCCATGTGAAAAGATCTGCACTTCGGGATGAAAACAGCATACTTCCTTTCAAAGATTATTCTTTTTTTCCTTTTATATACATTAATGGCAAAACAACAGCTCCAAATCAAAAGAACAGCGCCAAGAAGTAAGCATTGCTGGATGTGTCCCTGCATTTGAATGCAGGCATACTGCAAGCTGGAAAGTACAGGTTTTGGGGTCAATTTTAAATCCACCAAGAAATCTATTTAGAAAAGCCTCAAATGAGAAACCATTTTATTTTCTAATATGCAGTTGTGTCCCTTGGCAAATATGCCAAAAGCAGCAAAATGATGAGGGCTTGCATTTTTAATATATTTTTTTAATATTCATTTTTATTCCCTAAGTGAACAATATGTACTAAATCATAGCAGCTGATCATCTTTAAATTATTTCTATCACCCTTCCATTAGCAGCTATTCTTTCTTTTTAGCCATCTAGGTTTTTGGAAGATAAAAATCAATGCTATAAGCCATTGCACATATATTAATAAAGACGATATTGTTACAAAAAAATTTCATCGCTTTTAAGCAAGATAAACAGTTCTTTTTAATCCAAAACATCAAAACAATTATCTACAGTTTGTTAAGCCAAAATGTCTTGTCAAAAACCAGCATGCTTAGGGATTCACGTCAATAAGTTACAAACCAAAACAGAGTGAAGTTGCTGAAATGTTTCTAGTTTCAGTGGTAAAGACATATGCACCAAGCATTCATCAGTCCCGCAGTCTCTGTACAGCACAGAGAAATAGATGAGCTGGAGGTGCCAGATCAGTTGCTGATCCTGCTCAGCAATACATCTCCAAGTGACAGATCAAGACTCTTCAGGAGTGAAAGGCAAAATAAAATAGGAAATTATGCTAGCCTGCAGAAAGAGTTCCCTACAAGTGCTTAAACACGTTTACATATACACACACACACACAATTAATTTGGACACTATTCGTTTATCATCTGGTTTGCTCCGACATGTGCAATCTTTTTCAATATTTACACAAAGGCAGTTTCCGCAGCACCCTCACAGAGACTTTGCAGGAAATAATGACTTTCCTTTGTTCGGGCTTTGCACACCAGAAGAGCTCCTCTGCGTGCACATGGCTTGAGCACAACCTACAGATGCAGAACCTTTGTGCTCTTTATTAAGACTCAGTTTTTGTTTAGGGAGATGGAGCCTCCCAGATTATTGCCCACCATGTGGTACATGAAACAGCTTTCAGTTGGGCCTGAAATCTTATTGTGCAGAGGGCTGTGGACACACAGAAGAAGAACAAAACTGACCAAAGACAGATTGCAATGCAAAGTGATTTGCTATTTGGAAGTGAAATAGAGCCCATCACAACCAGCCTGGAAGCAATACTAGTTGACCGACACCAAAGCCATTTATGAAGTTTGAAACTCACATTTTGGGAGCTGATTTCTGCCATTAAACTGTAAATACTCATACCTCCCAGCAACTAAGCTGACTGTGCCTTTGCAATCAAAAGCCTTTCCTACGTGTGCATGTTTACTAATGTGACTGTTATATTTCTTGACACCATCATTAGAAAATTACAGTATCAGATTCACATATTTAAAAACAAAACAAAACAAAAAACGCTTTTCTTCCCTAGAACAGATTAAGGAGACAGCCTAATGCTCCAGATTTAAAATAAAAAGCCTCGGCCATAACACCTTTTCCTCTCCCACTAATCATTACTGTGAGATCAGGGTCATTTTTGCCTCAGTTTTTGCCTTGAATCTGTCTCTAAATTCACAAACTTGAGAACAAAGCAGCTTCCTAAGGGACTTTTCCCCAAGACCTTCTGGTTCTGGTACTAAATCTTTAAAACATGGGATGAAACATAGTATCTACAGCAACATTAGAGTTCTTTTGAACCACATCACCACAGTCCTCTTTTTTTTTTTTTTCTTCTTCTTTTTCCCCTCCTTAATGTTAGCCTCTCCCTGCTGCTTCCAAACCAGCTAGGAACCAAAGCAGAAAGGCAAAACGCAGTCCCTTTGCCTTTCTGAAATAATCCACCACAAACCCTCTAATAAAAAATACTTCATGATCTGCTTTCTTACTGCTGTGCAAAGGAACACACTGAATACCGGGCAAGCAAGCTATACTTCACTATTACTCACCCACCCAGAATTTGCCCAAACCTGAAGTCCCTGTAAGTTGCACAAAACTAGGCAGGGAGCCTAAATCTAGCTAAAATTGTTCCTCCCAGCACAGGATCTTGTAGCTGGTGTAAAGGACTAAAACTGCTGATTGTTCCTTAAAACCACTAGTTGCAGGTGTGCACCATCAGATCACACCTCCCAGGCATCACCTGAAACCATAAGCTTAACAGATGTAGGAACCTCTTTGATAAAGAGACTATCAGGAAGCAGTGGGTGCATAGCATCTCTACCATTTGCTTTAGACTTTACTTCCATCCAGGTGATTTAACTATGTGCCTACACAATTTTAGTAATTTAGCAGTTTTAGTATTTGACTTCCTGTGGACGTGGCTAGCAGAATCAGAGTGTACATACCCCTAAGGACAAAGCTCTGGCTGTGCGTGAAGGTCTGTGCCTAGTGTTTTCAGGTGTATTCTTCTTGGCCTCACTCCTGCCTTGCAGCGTGGCTTGTGGAAATGCAAGGGGAGGACACTTCATGTGGTTGTGTGGAGACTCCAGATGCTGCCAAATTCATCTGGAGCTGAAGCCTGATATTTCAGAGAGCTCAAATCTGAAACTCAAGCTGCCCCACTATGCCCTGCAACATTTTAGCCCAAGCAGGGTTTTCTCATGAAGGGACTGACCCCTTGCTCCCACAAAAATATGCCAGTACACAGGACAGAACTACCCTTAAGAAAAAACAAAATCAGCTGTGGAAGAACTTGTTCCACGATAAGCCACCTGCTCCATATCAACTACATTAGCTCTGCCCTCTTGTCTCTCTACCAGACCCTATTACCATGGTTCTCTCTTCAGCCAGTTAGGACTAGCACAGAGCTCTTTGCAGATGTAACACTCCCTTTCAAAGAACTTAGATTGCTTGTATACTTTACTCGCTGTCCTTAGACTGTCTCAAGTACTTAAATTACGTGATGAAAGGTAAGGTACATAAGCTCTTATATAAGTCAATCGCTCTTTATTCAACTTATTTTAGTACCTGCAGTAACATCATTGCACAGATCAGACCATTATAAGCAGAAAGCAGGCTTTCCAAAAAATAGAACAGCAAGAGTTAAACAGTTAAAAAAATTCCTACAGTTTTTCTGTGAAGAACAGTTACAAAACACTGCTATGTAAGCTAGCCTTCTAAGGTTTAATGCAACTGCTGAAGAAACTGGGCTGTTTTCAGTTCACTTCATATGACAAAACGTTTCAACATTTGGAATCAAAGTTTCACAACTATACTTTCTAAACTGACAACAATGGACATATGTACAAGTCATTTAAGACTAATACATAGAATGATATAAATTTATAGCCATAGATTAACTATCCACAGGAGGCAGGCTTGGCTGGCCTTGGAGCATGTTCCCTATTTTATACATATTGCTAGCTATTTTCTTCCAGGAAATGTTGTGGCTGGGAGGAGATTCTATTTCAGTATCCTGAAGTTGGGTTCCTTTTCTTGGTTAGGAGACAAATGCAAGTAAGGTGGAAGTATTTTTGAGAAGTCTCATATTATTCAAAATACAGAAGAGCATTCTTCTATTTCTCATGTGAGCACTGGTTTTGTTCTTCTTTTTTTCCCCCCCATGCAGTATTACACTCAACCCACAATATTCTCTATTAGTAGCAGTAAAGTGCAGTTACAAAGCCAAATACTGAGTCTTTGGATACACTGACCCAATTCTTTAGAATACACAGGCAATGCCAGGGTTAAATCAATTGAATTTGGCTCAGAATGGTTAGGAGCTACTATCTGAGCCATAACACTTCCCTAAAAGCAGTGCAAATGCTGTGTGTGCAGCACACAGAATGGGCCAATAGCATAGGTGTTCTTGTGGTACATCCTCCTGTTTTCTGGTGAGGTTGCTGCCATGTACAAATGTTTTCAGAATAAGCAGCACAATTGTAAGCAAAGGCCAGGTGGTAACGCACTGCACATCTGTAAATACCTGAATGCAACATACATAAAAGACCTGCTGATCCCTATGCTAACCTAGAGAAGGATGAAGCAGGCAGTGTTTTCTATAGACACAAGCAAGGTCAGCCCTTCTCAGAACTCCAACTTTTAGATGGATGAAAGCAAACCCCACCAAATTTGGTGCTATCCGTAAAAATCACAGTTCTTAGCCCATCTACCTGCTCTGGAGCATTGGAACATTTCTTTCTTAGCTCACCACTGTTCCCTCTAGTTCTCACCTCACACTTATGCTGAAGTACTGAGGGGATTCTGACTCTTGTAAAGTTTGGGGATGTCACACTGACACATCTCTCCTTCAATTCTCACCTTTCTTAGTACTAGTTCAGACCACAAGGCTACTAGAACTTTAGTATGTGAGTCTCTGTGTATTTCCAATTAATAATAAAGTGAGAGAGTTGAAGTAAAATCATCAAAATTTTACTGTTTTAATCATACATGGATAATGCATTATCTAAGCCACTTTCACTGCTGAAAAAATAAGTTTTGAAAAAATCCTACTACATATAAATTTAAGTCTGTCTTCCAAATTACCCCAAATGTTTAGACTGCTTCCGCAAGAAATACACATAGCTCTCAGTGTCTTAAGATAATTAGTCAGTCTATAAGCCTCTTGTCTTAACTGCTGTTGGTATTTTTACATAATTTCTTCATCAGCTAACTCTTTTTTTCCAGTGATGTCACTGTAATTATTTCTGTTCAGCCTAGGTGTTTTACATTATTTATCCAGTAAGATAGCTGTCTTACATTTGAATGGTTTTACCTTTTTTGGAACTGAATCCCCTATAAAATTTAGCTCCCAGCTTCCAGGGTGGTTCCCAGCCATCCACTGTGATATTGTTTGGAGAGTGGATTGCAGCTATTTAATTTTCTATGTCCTGGCAACTTCAATACATTGTAACATCAGAACAACGTTTTCTCTGAGCACACTGGCTCATACCACCTTTCCTGGGTAGGAAATCACAGATAACAATCATATTTCAGCAGAGGCACTGTGGTTGAAAACACTGGCCTCGCTCCTGCTCTGGAGCATCTCTGCTAGGACTCATAGCTTCATTCATTGATCAAAACAAGCTCTCTAACCAAAGTTCCAGGAAGCACTTTTACCTGGGCTTAATTTTAAGTCTGCAAATACTTTCACACAATCCAAAACTTCTCTTTCTTGCTGGACTGGAGTCCCTGCCAGACATAACAAAGTTTGGAAGACCTGCTCTAAAGTAGTGGTGCCAGAAAGCCCACCCATTTTCCCATGTAAATCAAGGAATCAGTATCAGCATACCAAGAAGTAAATAAAGGAATAATTACCCTGTTTTGCTATTTTCCTGCAGCATCTAGCAAGTCATTACCATCAATAATTGCCAGTAATAATTGGCAGAAGCCTCTCTGTTATTGCTTGTACTGGTTGCCAAAATACATTTTTTTTTTTTTTTTTTCAGTAAACTGGGTGGGCAGGACAGAATGTGTTGGTAACATTTTGAAAACTGCCTTTGTAATCTAAAGTGACAAAACCCTTTCTCCCAAGGCATCAGCAGAAAACAGCAAAACTGTACAGAAGTTAGCAAGCAAGAGCAAAACAACCAAACCTGGGGATTTACTACTTTTTCCAACAGTGATTTTCTAGAGTCCCTGTTCATAAGTATTTATTATTTAGCTTTTAGCTTCATGGTGCTTTCTTTTCACTTGGGATATGGGTTATTGCTTTGCAAATTGTATACTAATATTGCTTTCCTACAAATACTTTAGGTATGACCCCAGAGGCAGTGCTGAATGCATTTTAATGAACCTTTGAACTTTTAAAATTCAGTAGCATTTATTTTAACCAGAACTAAAAGACAAAACTGAATTCCAAATTTGGTGGTCAACTTACACTTACTTATCCTTAAAAGAGATTGAAGTAGGACAAAATTTGCTCCTACACAGAAGGCATGCAGTAAGGCTGTCCTCTAGTTAAATATCATCCCCAAAAGAGACCTTACATGCTTCAAAAAGGATGTCCTGAGATATCCTATGAAGGGAAATATTAGCTTTAGTTGGGTAGGAGCAAAACAAATTGTATATGAGATTATGTGTGCTTAGAATATTTGAGACAACTTTTGAAGAAACCTGGCAGACTACTTTATGAAATGAGCAGTTGTTCCTGTGGAAATTAGTAAGACACTGTGAGAGAATTAGGATAGCTAAAGTGTTGTCAGATGTTTGCAGTGATCACTCCCCAGCTGAGTGTTTGGAAAATCCAAAGTGTAAAATTTCCCATAAACAAAAGGATTTTAAAACTGTCAATTCTGGAATGTTCTTGGCCAAGATTGCTGAACAAATAGGAACAGGCTTATGAATATAGATAGCTGATACGGGCTGTACTCAGGAATACTTGTGCTAGTGAGCCAAAGGTAAAATTAAAGTAAAATTACAATAGAAGAAGTGACAGAGCTGCAAGATCTGAAGGTAGCAGTGCCTGTCCTTTTCCACTCATCCTGTTTCAACTCGTAGGCGGTACAAAACCTGACTACACACACCAACCATAGACCCAAACCACAGCTTGAACACTCCCAATCAAATCATGTAAAAATGTGTGTGAGCCTCCCATCTTCTTGAATAAAGGCTCTCACAGCCTCACCCCAAGCCCTTTGTGAAAGTTTCCCATTACAGGAGTGACAAGATCTCTTTTACACAGGGAAGAATTTTCACCATTTTCTGCTGATCAAAACAGTTGGATGAAGTCTTTTATTTTCCTTCCACAGAAAATGTGAGGGATGGATATTGAAATTCCAAGAAAATGTATCTGTAGGATGACATGATAAATTTTGGAAATACAGCAGTGAGCAGTACTGAAATGAAGAAGGAAAAAAGCCAAAACTCTAGGGAAGAATAAAAAGAGAAAAGATAATTTCTTACCTTTCCATCATGACTTGATTAGCTGCAACAGGCTCCAGGTTTCACTGCTGGCTCTCTTCTCAGAAACCTGGGAAAATAAAACCAAACTGTTTGAGTGTTCAGCAAATGATACTTTCATCTCTGCCAACAATGAATGAAAAAATGTAACTTCTCAGGAGAGAGGGAAAAGAGTAAGACCATTCAGTGAGCAGCTAATTTTTTCCCCAAGAACAGTGATAAGTGGACAAATAATTATTCATTTACAAATACAATGAAATTTTGATGAAGAAATTTGTTCTTCTCAAGCAGCACCTCTATCCCTATCTCCTTGAAACTGGAGTTTTTGGCATCCCTAAGCTCCCGGCACTAGATTTTAGATTAGATTAGTTCCACTGCGTTACAGTGACCACAGGTAGTTTCTGGCTTACCAAGAATTTCCTGCTTTATTATAGATATATAACAATATCAGGTTTATACAATTTTTTAAAGAAAAATATCCCCAAATAGGGAAGAAAAAACACAAAGTGAAGGTGTTTTAGACCTCCCTTTCTTTATATCACTGACAAGAACATTTCTTCTGACAATTTGCTCTCTGGAAAGGGCTCCTCACAATGCTTGGGCCTTTTCTGTGAGGCTTTTCTGCATTTGAGAAAGGTTATATGACTGGTGCTTGCACATGAGGTTGGAAAAAGATTGTTTTATAAAAAGGCTTTTTTTTTTTTATTATTTAAATAAAGCTGCAAGCAGGCACCACCACAAATCAGCTTGCAATCACAGGTAAGGCTGTAGGTCAGTGCAATGCAGCATAGGAAGCTTTTAAGCTAGGGTTAATTACTGGCCATTGGCCTGCTTTAAGCCAAAACCTCCTTCTACCTCCATCTTCTGGGTCTTTCTTTTCATGGCGGTGTAATCTCTGGGTTCACAGCTGTCTCAGCATCACTGCTTGAGTGTGCTCAGCACGTGAGCACATGAACACACTAACATGGCTCCAACCTCTGCCACAGCTCAGCTTAGTCTCTCAGCTTGCTTTCTCTGGATGTATTAAGGCATGCCACAAACAGTGCACTAACATCTCCATTACCATTATGCCCTCCTAACATACTAGCATACACAGCAAGTTTCTGCAAAACATCCAGTCATCTTTTTTACGGAGACAACACCTCTGCCACAGCAGTGAGTACCTACCCAGAGTAATCCTCTGTACTATGAGGAAAATATAAACCAGAGGGCACGCTCCTCAATACCCTCCAAAGCCATCGGGCTGCTATGGACAGATCAGTCTGTCTTTATGAGATCTTGCTAGCTGAGTTCAGCACACAAGGAGCCACCTCAAAAAGATATAATCTTAAAATTCTGTCCACCAAGAGACATCCAGGGTGATCCTGTCCACCCCCTGCTCAAAGCTGGGCTGTCTTGGATCACATTAAGGACACTTATTTAGGCTGAGCCACACAGTAATTAGATGTGTTAGAGATTCAGACATCAGGAACCACATGCATACATATCCCTGAGAACAGTTTGGATCACATCAACTACAATAGCTGCAACAAACTGATAAATACAGGGGGAAATAAGAAACTGCAGAAAGGAGTATTCTGTTCACAACCAAAATTCAGACGCATACTTTTATTTCCTTTCTAGACGCAGAAAAAATTCATCATGCAAGTTCAATGCAGGTAGTTCTATAAAAAATAAAGCAAACACAAGGAACTCAGTGAGGTTTGTCTGTACCATACACTTTGGACAATGTTTGGCCAATCAGTGTTTTAGCAGATATGAAAGTAGAAAAGAATGCCACACATTAAAACAGCCAGCCAGAGTCCATTTACAGTGCTCAAAATCATGGGGATATCTGCTATGTCACATTGGCAGGATGAGACCAACACATCATATTTGGCAGAGTTTGGGTGTTTTTATTTGTTTGGCTTTAGATGAGACTTCAAAAACATAACTTCTAGTGATGGAACTCCTTTCATAACATCTGTATGTCAGTTGGAAAGGTAAGATGACAAAGGAACCCCTCCAGCCTTAGCTGTAAGTTGGAGAGACAGGGTGGCTGAGAAGGGAAGGGAGAAAAAGAATTTGCTGTTGCTTCCATGACCATAGGAATATGAGCATTCTGCTGAGTTTAATGATTCAGTAACACTTCTCAAAATAGGTTAGCCAAAAGTTTTTCTGTGCAAGGTTTCTTTTTGTCTTCCTCTCCCGAAAAGCCATGCCACAACCTTACCAAAGATAGAAACAAGGCAAATATGCTGAACATATGGATACTGAAGGAAATGACTTCTCTAGCAATGACCACAAGAGAACTCTTAGAATTTCCTTCCGCAGCTCACGACTTTTTAGTGGTTTGGATGACCTTGATAGGAAAAGCCAATGTTAAGGATCTGATCTGAATTATCTACGACAGATACAGCAAACGCCAGAAAATACCTTCCGCTTCCCAAAGTGTCTACGGCACACATCAGCAATACCCAATTATGGAGCTTATTTGGTGGCTGCATACAAGTATCCAGAGATCACAGAATCACAGAATCATAGAATCGCTAAGGTTGGAAAAGACCCACAGGATCATCCAGTCCAACCATTCGTTCGCCCTTCACCAATGGTTCTCGCTAAACCATGTCCCTCAACACAACATCCAAACGCTCTTTGAACACCACCAGGGTCGGTGACTCTACCACCTCTCCGGGCGGCCCGTTCCAGTGCCTGACCACCCTTTCAGAGAAGTAGTATTTCCTAAAATGTTGATGTTGACTAGCTAATAAGGCCTTAGACAAACATTTTTCTTCAACATGCAAAAACACTGTCATCATCACAGTGCCTGATAATTAATAAAAAAAACATTTGATTTAGTAGATAAATCTGTGTTGGTCTTTAGATAACTAACTCCTTTATCAAAATTCAATAACATTTAACACTTTTGAAAGTGTTTTTGCCCCGTGAGGTAAAGAAATGCAGAGTGTAGAGGCGGCAAAGGTGAGATCCAAACACTGTGGTAATGCCCACAGTCAGGAATCCTGCACGTTGGCTCCCAGTTCTGAGCAGGAACCACTGCTGCAAAACCCACCTTTGCTGAATGCAGCATGGCAGAAATGCAAGTGCCTGCATCCAAACATGAGCACCTCACAGGGCATACCCCAGATTACCAACAGTTTCACAGAAAAACAGCTTCTTGTCCATAGAAATACAGGAATTTACATTCAACAAAACGCAACTTTTACTTGTTTGAGTTTGATGTTGTACATGTTTGCATTTTTACAAAAATACCCAGCATTGTGTGATGTAAGGAAACCAGCTTCCAGGAAATTGTTGCCACTTAAATTTAATGGTTTTCTTCCCTTGACCTTTTTCCTTATGTAAGCTAATTGAATGCTTTTCATAACAATGAGAATTTGGTCACAGATAAGAACAAAAGTATTGTCCGAAGGAGATTCTCTCTCCCTGTATATGTATTTATTGTGCATTGTGTGAACATTTTCTTCCCATGTAATAGAGAGCCAGAAAATCATCTGTCAGGGGATGATGGATGATGAAGTCTGCTGCTTCGGCCTCAGGGCCTGGCCCTGCTGCTATACTTGACTTAGCCTTCGGTAGGCACTAAGTGCTCTGTCAGATTCCTGCCAAGGGAAAAGCACATGCCTGCAACTCCCCAAAGTGTGGGAACCAGAATAAACAGAGACATTTTTAATGTTACCACACATTTTAAATCTGCTGTGTCACTTTCCTGTAAGCATTGTCCATATTTTTGTAATCCATGCAGTCATTACGGGTTTGTGGCTCTGTCCATCACTGCTGTTCTTTGCGGTGTGCTGACCAAGAAAACAAATGAAAAATAAAAGGAATGCACATAATACATGACCACGTGGCTGCCTACTATACTCTGTTAGCAAAGGAGAGAAGAGTTCTTGGGGTTTTCTTTCCTCCCTTGCCCCCAACAACACTTTTGTTGGTTTGTTGCAACAAGGCTTTTCTCACCTCACACAGCTTTATTAATTCAGGGATTTTTAGAGTCCCCTTGGGTGCTCTATCACTGCACATAGGTATGTTACCACAGGGCTATAGTTAAAAGCCAGCTTCCATGCTTCTTTCTACCCCCAAAATTCCATCAATCATTGAATTATGCTGCTTGGCTTGGATGGACTGCAGCAGGACTCTGAAAATATCAGGCATTTCCATTATGAGCCCCATGTCCCACAGGTCCAAGTTAAAAATGACGTGAACCAAACATTGTTTTCTAATGCATACTTTCATTTCATACAGCCTAACTACTATTTATATCCAGGCTTTTAAAACAGTTTTCTTAAAAGGGAAGCAGTCAAATGCAGACGGAATTTCCATTCTTCAGAAATCCCTGAGATGTCTCTTTCATCACTGCCTTAGCATAGAATATTTATACCATCACTGGTAATTAAGAGGTTTGATTCCTTGTTTAGGAGAGTTAGAGAGAAAATGCCATGAAAATTAACAGTTCTTGAATGATCGAGAGAAAAGAAAAGGTCAAGTACTATCTTTACCCACAGAGATCAGTATACAAGTTTCATGGAAACCTTCTATACATTAGATGTCCCTTCAGTTCAGAAGAGATATTTCCCAGACCTAATTCACCACTGGATAATTTCTGAGGAAGGGGCTTATTCACATCTTCCTCCTTTCTAACAGCTTCCTGGAACTAGCAGAAACCACTGAGGCCTGACAAGCCTTAAAAACAGAGCTGCACTTACATGTTTGGATCAGGCACATCGACCCTTAACGACACCACCTGGGTCCCTGCTGCACCACAAAAGGTGCATGGCAAGGTAAGTAGTAGAAGTCACTGAAAAGAAGAAGGGATATTTTTAGGCTAGCCAGCATCACTGTCATAACTCATGCAAATTCCAAATTTCCTTGGCTTTGACATGAATATTTATCAGAGCATGATGCCTACTCTTGGAAATTATCTTTCCTTATTAATGAAAGAATTGCTATTCGCAACCCTCACACTGAAAACTGATTTCATTTTAAGTTATTTGATGAGGATAATTCCTCTGCAGTATTAGTAAGGATTTCTTTTCTACAATACGCATTAATACAAGAAGATATCCACAGTCTGTTCATTTTATATTATGGATGGGTTTAGCTGACAGCTAGGAGCCTGACTTTTATACCAATGCATCCATCCCATCATCACTCCAGGCTTCCTTACTAAATATGCCCATCATTCAACAGCTGCAGAACAGTTTAAATGCTCTTATCTACTACGTTAGAATCCCTCAGGGCAAACTGTTCCTCAGTATGATCTTTACCTTTCTCCTGAATCCAGTGCATTGGGACCTAGAAAGACATTATGACCAAAGACTAGTGTGACTACAGCAATTACCAGTTCAGCAAATAAGCTTCTCATTGCAGGCATTGCTGAGGCTATACATGAGCCAAGAAGAACCCAGAATCACTGTGTCAGCAGTTCTCAAAGACTATTTTAAATGCTATCAAGTTTAATAAAACTTTTACAGTGGAGAACAGAATGTACTTTGTGTTCCTTTGAAATTGATGGAACAAGCCAATTTTTCCAGGTTTGTAGGCATAACATGTATTAAATTATAATAAGAAAATAGCTATTTAAAACCATGAAATGAAAGACTATAATATACATTTAAAGGTCAACAACTGCATGAGTTTTCTTATTATATATTTTATCTGAGAAATACTGGAAGACAAAGGAGCTCTGGCACTACACATGTACATTTGCAGGATCAGACTCTATTCTCTGTTCTAACTTGGACAAGGAACTTCATACTGTTACAGCATGGCCCTGCTACACCTGAGCCTCTTCTAGAACTGCCTTTGCCTATTAAGAGGGTGACTTACACCCTTTAAATAATTTCAATGACATGTGCTACATGTAGACAGAGCTTTTGTAGTTGCAATAGCAAGGTCAGACTGAAATACTCTGATTTAATTCCCATCTCTGCACCATATTTTCTTTAGGACTATCATTAAATCAGTTTTACTGCCTCCACCCCAATTTCTTGTCTGCAAACATGGGAGGTTAATATGTTCTTTACAAGGGAACAGACGCTGTGTTAACTAACACTGCCAAACAGAAACAGTAGAGATGATCAACAAAGAAAGGCCCATTAGAAAATACCCAGATGCAGCAGAAACTTCACTGAAAGTCTGGAAAGAAACGTAATATAGATTCTGGCTTTTAAAAGCATTTTTATATTTCAGCATTAAAAGCATTTTATTTCTTACTAAATATGTCAACTGGAACTACAAGGAAAATGATAAATATTGTTGTTGTTTTATTGAAGTGCCATTTCAGGGCACTTCAATATTCTAGCCTCTTTACTTCAACTGAGTAGGTACTCATAGAAATTTAAACAGGACTTTATTTCAGCAACACTGTTAGAACAGTGTACCTTCCTGGATCCACATACAGCAGAATCTATGCAGAGACAAGAGCCCAGCAGTAATCTTATTTTGCAAACACCTTTTGTTTGCTAACAATTACAACCAGGTTTCTGAGTTTGTAGCGTAAAACCCAATATCGTAGTGCACTGAAATATGTACTTCATTATATAGACTTGCCTGAGCTTCATAAACCTCAGAAATCTTAATTGATGTGAATGCATACATATATATTGCATATGGAGCCTGATTCAAATCCACTGACATCTATGCAGTGCTTCAGGAGAAAATAACTGGGATCGCTATGGGCAACCTTATACCTTCAGGCTACTAATCAGCTTTTGAGTGTTAAATTCAGATAGCTTATATGAAACATAAAATAATTTTTTGAGAGGAAATCTTACAGTATTCATTAAATATGTAAAGTACAACTTAGAAAAACACTATCACGACACAAATCCAGGTGTTTAATGATGAATGTTGTAAAACTGGCACAGCTTCGAAAAGCACAGCTGTGATTAGGATATAATTATCTTATGCAAGAAATCCATTTCAGAGCTATAATTCTTTGCTGCTAGTGACAGGAACAGATTTTTATTATTTTCCACTCACCTTAATTCTGCAAAGCCAGTGCAGCTATAAAAGAGTGATTTGGACTTTATTCTGGCTCAGTGTTCTAAACAGTTTTTTTTCATAGCTGATTGAATAGCAGCGATTTCTTGTGAAGAACCCAGCTTTTATTCTGGATATCAGATTGATGGAACAGGGCTGGCAGCCCACACCAATAATTTATTACTGGATAAATATGGCATGAAAATAAGTAGAAGAAATGGGGACGCCACAAATATTTGTACGTTACACAGCTGATCTGTGTTGAGATTTTATATCTCAAATATTTCATCATATCAGAAAGTCATCCTAATATTGAAAAATAATTCTACTGGTGTATGAGTACAGCAAAAATTGCATGCACTGGTTATCTGCTGAACTAGCTCGCATGTTATATCCTGCACAGATATCCACAGAAACACACATGTATGCCATATGTACACTCGTATTTTCAGATCACAGTCTGTTACCATTGAACGCAATTGCAAAATTGCACAAGAGCCATATTGTTAAAATTGGCTCAAGGGAGGCAGAGATGTGGCGATGGATACATAAATCCCCTTCCACCAGGAGGAGAATTTTCTTTTGACACATTAAAAAAAAACAGCACTGTGTGGGATGAAGATCCCTTCCTGACCAAAGACTTCTACAGTATTGGCAAAACCCAAAAGGATTTGTTAGCATAATGACTTAAAATGTTAAAAACCACCTCTCTAGGTTTTTTTTCCCCCTTCTAAACTTCAGATGCAATAGCATTAGGGTGGAATAAATACAATCCCAAGATAATTTGGGTTTTAAAAATCCCAACTTATATACCCACTGTATTATTTGCAAAGCCTATATATTAATAGTAAAAACTTCTAAGAAAATTAATTTCTATTTTTAAACCATTTTTATATTTAGCATGTTTAATTTAAAGAATGTAAGACTGCAGGCAAGATGACTTTCCTTAATCATAAAAATATATTACCGTTCCATATTCACAAAATGGTTAAATAATATTCATAATTTAAAATAATGAGAGTGTAATAATTTAGATTGTTCTACAACAATACTAAAGGTGAGCAAAAAAAAAAAAAAAAAAAAAAACACTCCATCTGGCCATTTCAATTAAAATCTGCTCCATCATAATAAAAAAGTATTTGGAGTTAATATAGGCAAATACACCTGCCAAAAAAATCCTTTGCTCTGATTGACTGAGACTGATTCAACTCTGCCGTGGGCTCTGGCCACAGGAGAGAAGCTGCACTGGATTACACAGCACTATTGAGACATCTTCTTTAAATAGGTATTTTAAAAAGTCATGATCCCCTTTTCCACTAGATGTTCTCTGTAAACATTTGGGAAATGAATCACTCAGCAGTCACGGAATAGAAAAAGAAAAAAGCACTCATAACTTGGAAAAAAATAGCTGTATTTCTTGAAAGAGACGAGGAGGCTTTCTGTAATATGAAAGCACAGCTTAAAAGATATGTTAGATCCACGGAGATCTATTGCATAAGGATGAAATTTACCCTCTGTGTAAAGAATCAGCACAAGATTTACCCAGCCATTAGCCATGATTAAGTGGTATTCTACAGACGTAGACAGGAGCTGACTGAACGAGGGATATCATGCCGGCCCTCTTCTTGATGTGCAACTCTTCCCCTCCTGAGCTGAGTGTGGCAGCACACCTGAGTTACAGCTCCTGAATCAGCCAAAGGGAGAACTGCACCACTGAGCAACCCCTGCTAGACCCACTTCATCACTCTGCTCCTTGCTGAACAGTATTTAGACTTCCCAAACTACATCTCCTGATTCCTTTCGTGAGCTGGAATCTCTGTATCTGGTTTCTCATTCAGTTGTGGGAACCTAAAGTGAAGAAAAGGTGGGCTAAAAGCCTGCAGGAGTGGTGGCACTGAGTTCGGCCCACAGATGGCCAGCACAGCACGCCAACAAAACACTCAACCTCCACGCTTCGCCCTTTCTCACTTTACAAATGCCAACTAAAAGTACCTGAGAGAATGCTTTAACATCACTTGAATTATAACCCATGAGAACCAAGTTACAAATGGTGCAGACCTCAGGGGACTTTCTGGAGGAAGAGTTTGCTAATGGCTCAGAAGTCACTGAAAGTCCCAAGTCTTCCAGCAGTGTGGAAGTCTGTCTGTAGCAGTGCAAATTTAGCAGCAGTGAGCGTCCCAAGGCCACTATCCTGTATGAACCAGAGGTGGGCTGGGCTCTGCTCGTTCCCCTAAACTCTCGTGGCAAGCAGAGGATGAAGTGTTGAAGCACAAGAAAAAAAATCTCACTTTTGAAACTGCAGCTAAAATGGAGTTCAGCTGGACCAAGAGTATTTCCTCAAGAAGCTGCACTGCTTTATTAGCTCGGGAAAGCTCTGTTCTCAAAACGTGACTGGAAATCTCAAGTCAACCAAAGCTCCAGACAAATTCTGCTCTCCGTGTACCTCCCACCTCTGTACCTTCCATTAATTCTTAGTAGGAGACCTAAAGGAAAACAAGCAGTTTGTTTCAAACTGTACCTTGTCTTCTCTGTTTCCTCTTTCCTGCTAGCAGAATAGAAAGGAAGAGACTCTAAGTGCAAATTAATTATGGTACAGGTGACTTCCCCAAGACTTTTCAAGCCTCATTAAAAAAATTCAATTCTCATCAATTTTATAATCCACTAACATTTGTTTTGAGACTTTGTCCCTTCCCCAAAACAGAGAGGAGTGCCAGTAAACTGGGTTCAGGCTCTGTGTTAATCAAAATAATTTCAGTTCAGCAATTACTGAACCTGGCTAACAAATGAGGAAACTGTGACATATACAAAAAATGATGTAATTTGTTTGACATGCCTAGTGGTCTGCTGCATTAATTAGGGGCCTGACGAGTTTATGGGAAGTATTTGCTAAACACAGGAAAGCTCAAATCAGGAAACATCTCCACAGACAGTACGGTGCTCAGCCTGAAGCAGTAGCATGGAATGGGTTAGAGCTTCACTCGGTAGCTGTAAAACTATCAGGGAATATCTAAGTTAACAACAGTGATTTGTGCCTACGGAAAATCCGAGGGCTGGGGCTAGATTTTGAAAGTCACTCTGTAAATTGCACTGGAAATTATCCTGCGTGCAAAGCTGTGTTTGCAGACAGCGATCCTGCAGTTGGCTTGGAGCTGAGCACAGGCAGGTAGATGCTTTCTCTCTCCTCTGTTCTCCCTTTTCCCCCTTTATTCCCTTGTGGATGGGGTGAACAGAGTACATTTAGGAAGCTGAAACAAACTTTAAGCCAACTTCAAGTAAGGAAAAAGTAAAGGGAAAAGCATGAATTGTGATAAGCAACAAATTGAATGCAGTAAAGTTTTCCCCGTAGCAGGAGACTGGTAAATGTTGGGAAAAGAAATCTGTATAATTATTGACACTTGTGCTGGAGCAAACCTAAGCCAAACCATTAAGTAGTTCAACCACAAAGAGATGTTTAAAATTTTTTGAAAATCTGGCTGTGTTTCTCTTTTGGAAATGAAGGTGAGGTAGAAAACTGAGCTTATATCTGGATGTTCCACCAAAGCAAACAACCAAAAAAACTCCAAACAAGATAACTTATTTTTAATTGTCGGGTTAAGTGCGGGGATGTAATTTCAGGAGGAGGAAAGGGAGGATAAAGAAGCCCACTTCAGTATTTCTGTGATGAAAACAAACACAGAATGAATTATTTTGTGATTAAAACATATTCAGTATTCATACAGTGAGAATGCTGAGAATATGCTCAAGGGTGGGCTCAAGGGTCTCAGAAACAGTGATTTCTGATAAAACCTCTGTTATTAGAATGCCCCCTTACAGGAGGAAAAACAAAATATTAAAGTCACGCTGTCTTTAAAAAGCAGCCTTGACTCATTCTCTAAGAGATGCAAAACAAAGCAATCTCCAAAGAAAACACAAACTAAAAGCTTTCTAGTCACCATAAGTGAAATTAGTTATTTCTGTGGGAAAAAAAATAAAACCAACAAACCAACACAATTTCCCAATATTAACTGTCTCAGTTGAGATTAATTGGGATAAAAATAATTTAGTTGACTCATGCTGATCTAATAATCTTTTTTTTTTTTTTTTTTTTTTTTTTTCATGCAATGCCCTGTCTTTGTGGCTACATATTGTTCCAATTTTGGTTTCATCCATTCCCGTTTCCAAACAACCATAGCTTTCATACAGGCTCGCCATACACCAGATCCCATCTGTCCGTGACCCTGAATAAACAAGGGGCCTTTGATGTTTTTACGCACTTCAAACCACTTTGTCATCCCCCATGATATACGAGCCACACTGCAGTGACATGCAGTCATTACTGGTTTGTGGAAGTGCCTTCTGCTTCTTCTCCTGATGTAAGCTTACCATAGAACAAATTTACTGTAATCTTTCTGTTAACTTGTGCTTCCTTACAGAGTGAGGAAGAGGTCAGCAAAACAGCATCGGGATGCTGGAAACAGGCTTTCTGCACATGCAGCACCCTGGCAGCCAGAAACAAAGGTCTATTTCTAGAAATGGAACAAGAAATCACACAAAAGCCATCCAACTAACCAACAGATGATCAGAAGAGGGACTGCTTGAAAACAAATAATTACAAGGAATTTGTTAACTGATGGACAGATTTACACACCCCGCACAGCAGCTTTGTTGTGGCATTGCGTGTTCATCCTATTACATTTCGAGGCTGCTGTTCAAGGCTGTTGGGCTTTGGCACTGTCAAAATGAAACAGAGATGATGTGGTACCATATGTCAGGCAGCTGAACAAGGATTCCTGGCCTGACAAGTTTGCCATGCTTGTCCACAGGGAGCATTAAGGAACTGGAGCAGGAGAGGTGGGTGGCTCAGGATGGGCTCTCGCTCCCGCCCTGACCTCTCAGCAGCTCGCGGCGCTCCAGAAGACTCATGCCTGGATGTTTCTGTTCCTGCCAACTGCAGAACAGAGTTCATCTTTCCTCCAAGACAAAGAAAAACATGAAGCAAAGCCCTCCAGCAATTATTTTTTAATGTAAATGCATGTTTATTTCATGCCCTCAAGCCTTTTAGTCCTGGTTGTTTGTGACAAACATTCCACAATAGACTCTTTAAAGTCTGGCATATGTGCCAGTGCTAACAAACATACAGCACAAGACGTAAGACAATTAAAATGAAAGACGACAACAACATGCTGCTAATGGTTTTAAATTATTACATTGTAGAATACTTACTGGTACATCATGGAGGAGCTATCCCCACAGCTCTGCACAAACCTGTGCTCCATCAATAAACTAACCTTTACCATGTAATACATTGGTTTTCTGTTACCGTGATGCTTGTGTTATACACTGCGGCATCCTGTAACTGCAGATCACGCAGTGACACAGCCACACACCAATTAGCTCACGTCACTGCTTTGGTGTGTGATAGATGTTCATGGCCCACATCCTCAGTCAATACCACCAAGGAGGCACCATCTAGTGATTCTAAGACGGAGCTGCTCCGAGGAACTGTTCGAAGGCGACCTGTGAGTGCTGGAGTTCCCAGAGTGCAGGTGCTCCACCAACATTAAAGAACCCCGTTTTGGGGAGCAATTGGCTCGAAGCAGCATCTGAAATGCACAGTGACTATGCTCACAGAGGACACTGCAGGCTGCAAGCTGGCTTCCTCACTGCTGCCTATGATGCAGTTTTTTGTGTATTCTCAGCTCAGCAAGGGTCCCAGGTAGACAACTACATCTGGAAAACGGCGTTTAGGCACCTAAATGATGTATTATTATTATTGGGTTTTGTTGTTGTTGTTGTTTTTGTAGAACATTACCTATAGACATATTCTTGGGGGGAAACAATAAATGGAAAAGAAACACGGAAACATTCAACTAAAATCTACTGTCAAAATACCAAGGAATATTTTAAGGTGTAAGAGACCCAGGATTGAGTTCCCTGACCCATGCTGTACACAAACACCCTTGTCATCCATATCATTTACTGTTTCTGGGTAGCTCACTGCCCATCATTCAAATGAGTGGCAAAGCTAATGCTTTCAAATAAAGATGTTTAAAAATCAGATTTCAGTGCAGTGGAGCTCCAAGTGGATTTAGCAGATAGTACCTCTGAAAAGCAAGCTTCATTGTTGAAAGATAAATGGAAATGTACATTCTCCGTTTTAAGAACTGACTCCCAAGAACTCCCTTTTCTGGTTCTTCCCTTCACACAATATCTGTGCTATATAAATATTTCAGCAGGACTTTTCAATGCAATTTTAAAAATATAAAGACATTACATTCAAGAAAGACCAAACCAAAAAAATCTTAACATTGTCCCTTTATGTTACTGCCACAGCTGGTCAAAGTTGCATATTTTCCCCATTCCTATTTACATCATGGTAATGATATCAGCCATAAAGACACACCAAAGCTCTCAGAAAAGTTTTTATAAAATAAGAAATTGAGAGCTACAAAGAAAGATTTTTCACACAAAGCACATTTTTTTAAATCTTTCCTATCTCTTCTTCCTTTCCCTGCCTCACAAAAGTTATTTATTTTTTAACCAAAATGAAAAGACATAGACATTTGTTTTCAGGTTAACGCCCACAGAAGGAAGGAACTTCAAATCCCATGAAAGAAATAAGGCTCTGTGAAGCTTAACTGTTCTAAATTATTGAAGCATTGGAGAGACTCCATGCTTTTTAGCAGTCACAAAATACATTTGCAAGGAGTATTAGCTGAGTTCTAATGGAGCACAGATATCACTTCCCCTGCTCTGCTGGAAGCCAAGGGCAGGTGAGCCGGTCTAAGCATGCATGGCTGCCCGAAGAGGAGGGCTGGGCTCTGACACAAAGCCATGCCACCATCCCCACTGTGCTCTGCACAGCCTGGTGAGAGGTGCCGGTGGGCACCCAATGCACTCTGCCAAAGCTCAGCCACCCTACATGGACAGATGATCCCAGCTGGGAACTCAAGCAACTACACGAGTCATTGGCACGTTCCTTCACAGTAATCACACACTAGAGTACTCGTGAAAAAAACATCACCACTAAAAAATCAATAGATAACACAGTTATGAATTTATGGAACTGAAGTAGACTAAGCAGCAGTTATTCCAGATCTGCTCTTGACTTTGTTTTTACATTATGAGAATGGAAAAATGACTCAACTCCTCTGCTGGCTGAAATAACACCTCCAAATCCCTGTGGCCCCTAACAGGTGTTTGGGACTCTCATGGGAAAAGTGCTCACTTGGTTTTACAGCTAGTGAGGACAGATACTTCTACATTTTAAGAAACATTCCCATGACAGGGGCATTGCCAGCCCACAAGCCATGTGCTGCGTGAAGAAGCTGCACCTACTCTTGTTACAGCAGAACAGCCCAAATTAGTGGTGATTGAAGATGAGAAGGAAAATATTTCCTTTACTTGATCCTTTCATAGCACTCTGCATAGTCAGTGCTGTTCTGATCTCCTGCAGATCCCTACTTCTGCCTTCCTAAAGAGGCACCGAACATCAGTGCTGTGCATGGCCCCTGCAGGGGCTCTGGCAGCGGCTGGTGGGCACGTGCTGCTCCCCCCATATGACCACTTGTTCCTCTTTGCTCTGCCAGGGAGCTTGCTGTGGGGCTGTGCATTTATCTTGGCTTTCCAGAGCAATTTAAAACACCTTGCCTGAGGTTATCTGCCAGGCCAGGATTGAAACATTCCTCTTGAATATCAAACACTGATCTGGCCAGCAGATGTAGCAACCTGGATGCAGTTCTCCATCCCGGACATGCACAGCTCTGACGTGCAGGAAGGCCGAAGGCTTCACCAGGCCTTTTCTACTAAAGCTGTTTTTAGACATAGCAGCTCCCTTCCTGATGACCAAGCAAATCTTCACTGAGCGGAAGCACTGTGTGCAGTTTTGGAAGGATCACTGCTCACAGAGACAGTGAGTGGCTGTTCAGAAGAGTCTGCCATTGCCCCTGTGCTGCATTGAGACTCCGGGGCTGCTCCTGCTCTCAGCCTGGCTCTGATGCACCCGCTCTGCACTGCGAGCAGAACCCACGGCAATTCCTGCCGTTCTGGTCCCAGGCACAGAGGCAAGGCTGTAATTTAGATACCTCTTTCCCACAGTTCAGGAAGGCTGGCAGAATGAGCTATCAAACAAATCTCACCATTTGTTGTCTGCTTTGTCTGAGGCAGATACATTGAGAAGGGCAGGTGTGTCTCCAATGTGAGGTGCCAGAGAGCATGCACACACACATTAAGAATGACATGAAAGTTTCCACGTGCTTTAATTCTCTTTGCATGGCCCAAATTCAGCAAGGCATTGAAGTACGCGCTCTGCATAGCCAATCTGTGGCCTGAAAGAGACCTAATATTTAATCAAAATTAACATGGATGTGACTTAAAATAATTATTAATATTTCTAAAAAGAGAAAGCTTCAAGTTATTGGTGCTGGAGTGTTCATCTAACACGGAGAGACCAAACTACTGCAATGCATTTTTCAGGCAAACCAGAAATCCAGTGCTCAGAATAAACATTCATAAACTCTGCAATCTAATTTTATACAGCAACAAAAATGTACAATAAATTTCACAGTTCTATTGATCCTAATACCATTGGCATTGCCCCAGCAATTGATTTAGTCATTTGATCAGGTGGAGAAAGGGATGGGGAATATAATATTTTAGTGGACTTCATAAATTCAAAGCCTCAGCTTTCAAGTCCAACCAATACTACAATAAACTATAAAGACCATAAATGGAACAACTAAAGTTTTGTAATTACAACATGGTTTATTATGTAATAATTTAACACATGGCAGGCATGTTTGATTTATGCAAGATGTAGAACAGTAGGTTGTTTCTGCGCAGAGCTGCAGCAATGCATTTCCTAGATAAACATTCAGATTTGTATCTAAACTTCCCCAGACAAAGACTGCATGCTTGGCATTACTGAGGGTCTGTTTTAGAAGCAAAACATTCATTTCCCATATTCCTTCCACAGATTTTTGGGCCTGCAGGGGCAGCGTGGCCAGAGCATTTTGCAGTTTGATTACTCTGTGGGCAGAGGCGTTGGGAAGCACAAGGAAGACTGCAAACTGTGTGGGAGAGCAGTCAGACCCACCCTGTGAACCCTATGGATTTGGGGGAGACATTTCTGCACACACAGGCATCCTGCTGCAGGTTTGTGTGCCAGGGGGATATGGGCAGCTCGCTTTGAGCAGGGCGCAGAAGGGAAGGGGTTATTATGTCTGGCTGCTGACATCCAGCCCACCTCAAGAAGACATATTTGAACTGAGAAAAAAGAAAGCTTTATTCTCTGGATAGCAATACATCCATTTTCATAAGTTCATCTCAAACTTGAGGAAAAAAACAAACCCAACAACAGCAAACCAAAGCACCAGCTCTGCAAAATCAATTTACCTGTTTTGAACAGCCTGCAGCCATCCCCAGGCACCTTGACAGTCAACAGAAGCCCAAACTCTTGCTGCAGCCCAAGGTTTAGATCATCTGAAATTCAGACCCAGAGATGCTGCAGCACTCCCAGGAAGTTGGTTTGCATGGCATGGGGCTGCTCCTGAACCCCGCAAAGCAGGAAAGCAACCTAAGGCTCTGCTCCAGTCCACAGACAGGCTTGCACCCAGACAGGAGAAATCCTGGTGCACCAGCAGGAGCTCTGCGTGAGCTGCCTCTGCTATCAGAGCCCCAACGAAATACCAAACAGCGTTGCTCCAGCAGTTACTCTATGGAGCATCTCAACAGCCAGACAGTAGTGTGCTGGGAAGATATTCAAGAACGATCCTGATCCCAAGGCTTCAGAAGCCCCATAAGACTTGTTAGCTTTGAATTTACAGCAGCTCTTAAACAAAAATCCATGCATTGTCCAATCCTCTATGGAAAATGCACACTAGCAGCTCCCAGAGAAGGAACCCAGCTAGCAACACGAGCCTGCAGTGTAGGGCAGCCCCCAAACTCCTGCCTGCAGTCCCACTAGCAGGCACTGAGCAGGTAGACAGCTCCCAGGCCTGCAGGAATAGAATCTTTGAATCATTAAGTTTTGAAAAGGCCAGTAAGGTCCTCTAGTCCAACCATCTGCCCATTGCCCACATCCCTCAGTGCCACATCCCCACGGTTCCAGGACACCTCCAGGGACAGTGACTCCTCCACCTCCCGGGGCAGCTGTGCCACTGCCTGACCGCTCCTTCTGAGGAGAAATGTTTCCTAATATCCAACCTGAAAGGAGCTGCAGTCTGGCTGACACAGGCCTTACTGCTGTTAGCTGGTATTTCTGGAGAGCTGCTCTCCCTTTTTTAATCCTAATTTCTGAGTATCTCTTAAAGAAAAAAAAAAAAAAAAAAAACTCCTCTTGAGTTTCATCAGAAATGACTTGGATGATCTTCTGTTAAAAGAATGACTTTTATCTTCATTCAAATACATATTGTATTGGCTTAGAAACATCAAAGAGGCTATGTCTTTACATATTCTATTTCTAAGAAAAGAAAAGGAGTTCTCTCTTTATTAACATTGGTAATGTTGAATCTTATAATGAAAAATGCACAAAAGCAATATTTTTGATGAATAGGTAATAGAACAGCACCAAATAAGAGATCATGAATGTGTTTCTTCCCAAAGACCAACTCAGATAATGCATCGAGTGGTAGAGATGAAGCCACAGTGAAGTGTGGCCAGAGATACCCAGCTCCCCATCACCTGCCCACTGCTTCTGCAGCACTGCCTGACTGCACCACCACCACCAGAGGCAGTTATTTCAGTTACGAATGGAACAAAAGGCACTGCAAGCAATGTTTTTGTACCCTTCGGTGTTTATAGTTTACCAGCAAGTGACCTGCAGAAAGCCTGCAACGTTCTGGGGTAAAGGTGGGTACATCCCTTCTCTCTGCTGCCTGCAGGAATACAGAGCCTTTGTGCACTTGGGTCTCGAGCATTCCTTTCTCTCTTCGTCACTCCTCCCAATTGGTTTTGGACCACTCAGATAACACAATTATAAGGGCCATTTAAGCAGTTTGACTGGAAACCAAAAAAGAAGAAAGTGAAAGAAAATAAATAAACCAGACATGGCATTTTTGGATTTCTGTCACATCTGGAAAATACCTTCATGTGTGTATACAAAAAAAAAGGCAGTTACTTTGTTCTTCAAAACATTTTCATTAGGCTTCAGAATTTGAAAAAATCCTGAAGAAATTCGTGAAATTCAGGGATTTCTGCAGCAATCCCTTCACAGTATGTTCTTTGCTCATCTGATTTAACATAAAATGACAATTTGCATTTGGGAGTGGCATACATTGCAGGAGTAAGGGTGTCCCTTCCTGAGTGTTTCTCCTTTTCCTTTGCTTATTTTATTAGAGAAGAAAGAAATGCTTCATAGCAACAAATACCACGAAGGAGGAAGCTTGTACAGGATTGTACCTGTGTGAGAGGCAGCAGGCAGGGTAAGGGCATTAGGAGAAGCAGAGTACTGAGGGAAAAGCAGAGAAGCTCTACTTCGAGGGGCATAGGTGAGGCACAGTACCCTCACTGCATTCACCCTCATGAATCTTTTGCTCTACCTCACAAATTATTTTCCACAGAGGAAGATTTAATCTACATCTCTGCTCAAGACCCTGTTGTCTGCCCATTTGTCAGCTTCTCACCCCATCATTTCTGCGCTGGAAGGATTGCAGCTTACAGCCACCCCATCAAGGCTGCTCACACACGACCCATCCCAATTCAGTGGGCGGTTCTCACTGTCCAGCTTTTAAATCCTTTACGAAAGCAATGCTGCTATGCTCGTCACATTAACTTACATGCAACTTGCATATTCTCCTTATTATTGCTCTTCTGTGCTATATCTCTGTCTACTTGTCTGTCTTTACTGTGTACAACACTCACAGCAAGGACTTTTTCTTTTCAGTGCTTTTCTCGGCTCATATGGGGACCTACTAGAGATAAATAATAAGACAACAATTTAATCTGCACTCCATCACTCTGATCTATGGAACAGCAATGTCTTGTTTGAAGTGCAGTATTATGTTTGGAAACAGCAAACAAGAAGCTAATTATTTTTTGTGTTTGTATCTGTCACTCTTTCCTCTGGATTGAGGCACTGTCTCAGCCCGCTGGCATTGAGCTTCAGGGAAACAAGAGACCAGCAGGGCTGAGCTGTGCTGAGGGAAAAGGTTCAAATGAAGAGAAACAGTATATGGAGATGTGTGCAACATCTGAGGCAGCGGCTCAGGATGCAGATGTAATAGTAAGTTGCACAGCCAAACACTGGCATTTGGGTGATTACTGAGTTCAAAAGATGTCCACAGACGATGAAATCGGAATTAACAAATAGCACACAAACTGCACAGGGATACGTGAGCGAGATGAGAGGAGAAAAAAACAGTGCTGGGATTAGGAGTGCACGGCTTGCAGGATCTGTAACAGCTATAATTTCTGCATGAGAATAAACACTTCAGAGGTGGGAAGAGGAAAGCAGAGAAAAGAACCAACAATGAAAATAAAGGGAAGCAGCAAGTGTTCCGTCTGCTTTTAAAAATCAACTATTAGAAGTTTCTAAAGTTACCTTCAGATCCAGGAGTCACAAGAACTCCCTGTGCTGTCATTAACAACCAAAGATTTCTCCTTAAGAAGGACAACGAGAGTTTTCTTAACAATTATTCACAACTCTGTTTTTAATGTACAATAAAAGTTAGAAAAACAGAATTGGCACAAGAGATCTTACAGAGCTGTGAAAAATTAAACCTTATGGGAAATACCCCAAAGAAATATTTCATGTATTTGTGTGCACATTTGCTTGTATGCTCCAAAAGATGACAGCCGAGAAGTGTGTGTGCTGCAGGGAAGGATGCATGAAAGAGAAGGCCCCTCCTGATGCTGCTGAACACTGCATTTTGCTCCACTGCCTTCCTCCCAGTTCCATCCACTTCTGAATACCACGCCAGCATTAACAAACATCTAAAGATACACATCTCCTCCAGGGCACACAGGTACAGGAATTATCACCACATCTCAGTTACATACAGGACAACATCTGTCTCAGGGAGGCAGGGGTAAGCCCTGGAAGCACCCATACATAGGCTGGCTGCAGGTACCCCCTCACCACCAATTCACACTGCTCCCTCCCTGTAGGCACTGCAACAGTGCCTATGGGACTGGAGCAAACCAAATCCTGCCACTCTACTAAATCCCGACCCATTTGTCAACAGTTTAAGAATGAAACCCCTGGAAATACAATTACATCCAATATAGATTCAGGTGCTTATTGGCAGATGTCTTCTCCTCCTGTTTCATTCCTGCTGCAAATGGGCACACTGCAATTCTTAAGTGCATTTCACTCCACAACACCACCTTCAGCTGAGGAATACACAAGTGTGCCTTCCCTCCCCCTGCATAAAGCAGAGGAGCTGCTGCAGGACTTGCTGTAGTCATGGCAAGGGGTCTGCAGGTAGACAAGGGACCCAGCCCTGCTCCAAGCCACAGCAGATGCACTCAGCTAGGCCTGGGAGGGAGACTTTTCTTCAAGGAACTGTCTCCAGTCAATACATAATTCAGTTTTCTTCTTAAAAACATAGGACAGAAGATGCCCAAGCCCTAAATCCTACCCAACTCAAAAATGCAGCCCTGTTTAATTAGTGTACAGCCACATTTGTTTTATTTTATAAAATTGTTTTATTTTATAAAACAATTCCTGAGATCCTCCAACCAAACAGAACATGCTATAGCCACAAGGGCAACAACATGTTGTGAACTCACAGCTTAGAGCACCAACAGCATGGAAGTAACAACAACGAACAAATTGGAACAATGCAGAATGAGGCAGGCAAGGGATACAGCCACATGGACAAGAGCAAGGAAGCAGAGGGATGATCTACATCAGCATTTACAGGAATATCCAAGCTGAGTAGATCAAATCCTGTGCTCCTCTTCTGGCTCTCCTTGATACACCATCACCTCACAGGTGATGGAGGAGGAGATGGGAGAGAGATGGGGAGAGCTGGACACAGCCACCCTCAGTGCTGGGGGCCTGCAGGGCCAGTCAGGGAGACCACAGCATTGCTGCACCAAGAGGCATGGATGGCAGGGTAGTGTCAGAAATGCACTCACATCGGGGAGAGCAGAGACATAACATGGAGTACAGTGGGACCCACCAGGACTGAGGGCAGACCCTGGGGGTCCTGGAGAGCACACAGCATCAGCAGAGTTCAGCCATGGCTCTGGGGTCACACCCAGTTAGATACCCTTGTAAGCAGCAAGCAGAAAAGTTCTCAAAGAAGGCAGAACTGAGCTTACCACCATCACCCTGTCCTCCAGCAACAACAACCACCCACCACATTGTTAGCATTGCCTTGTATTATCAGGCTTGTCAAAGCAATCAGTCTATCCACAATGGCCTGGCAATGAAAATTCAAAGTATACAGCAAGTGGCCAATCTGATTCCCCACGTGTTGCCGTTAATCTAACAGCTGCATCACCTAATGCTGTTGTAGAGAGAATCATGACATGAGAACATCTTATATGAAAGCCTGTATTTCTGCTAATCCATCTAATTAATGAAAAATAATATGTGAATACCAGAAAACACAAAAATACTCTCTTAAGTAAGATCACCCATGGTTCATCTAAAGCTCGTGCACTAAACAGTACAGAGATGGGCTGAGGTCAGTTCTGTAGGGGTGATCCTTGGGCAAACAAAAGGCTCTTCCAAGACAGTTCCATTAACTCTGTTTAGCCTGGAAAGGTTTACACTGCATCCCAGCTGCCATCCTGCTACATGCATTCAGAGGAGGCACAGAGATGCTGAATTCAGACAGATGCAGCAAACTATATTGAATAAGGCTGAAAATATCTCAAGCCCTCAAACCTACCGCTCCAACATGTTGGGAAGTGTTTCAGTACTTTAAAGAACAGGTTTAGCCTGCAACAAGCACTCTCTTGTTGTGTCCCCAGAGAAAAAGGTTTTCACAGCACACCTGATCTGCAAGCAGAAAGACAACTTGAGATGGCTGCAGAAATGAAGGGGCTTACACCTCGCACACAGGGAAATTTCCTCTCCTCAGAATGGTCCAACCTGGTCAGGATGGAGCACGAACTTCCCATGCCTCCACTTCTCCTTTTGGTCCCTCTGCTCAGAGTCTCTGGCCTGGTCCATCACTGCAGAACTTGGAGGCTAAGAGGCCGGGCGCTGTTAACCTAAATACATCATGCCCTTGACCAAATCCAAGTAATAATAATTTGAGACATCTTACCTGTTTGGATTTAGAAGCTGAGAGTGCTAACGATTTTACTTTCAATGAACAAAAAGGAAGAATGTTGCATTTTCACTGGCTCCTAGAATTGGGACCTTAAGAAAATACCCTCCCTCACAAGAATTGCCCAAGGCCATCCTGCACAGATTTCTTCCGGAGGACCTTCCAGTCTCGTGGGGACACTGAGCTTATTTCCCTCCTATCAGAAGTTCTTGTCTGCCCCCATCTCATGTGCGAAGCACAACACACTTCTGCATTGCTGGGAGCACCACCATTATTTGTACTTCTGCAATTTGGCATGTACAGGGAAAACTGGCCATCATATTAACTTATGGCACTTTCATAACTACTTGCCACAGCCAGCAAAAGATTACTTGAAGGAAATTATTTCTGGACACAAAAAAATGGCTTGCTTTTGCCCCAGTAATTTTTCAGCTTGCCTTCTCTGCGGAGGGGGGCAGGAGCACTGCCTTGGTATGCAAACACAGAGCCCAGACTCGTCTGTGTTTATATACATCCCACTTCTTAGATAGGCAGGATGCAAACATGCATAATACATATGGGTCAAGTTTGATTGCTTAGGAAGGAGGCAATAATACTGGACTAATTATTTTCCTGACCTGATGGGTAATATTTTATTTAACTCCACACTAGGGAAGCTAAACTAGCTGGCGGGAAAGAGAAACGTATTCTCAAAGGGATAATGCAAGTTTATACAGCACCTTTGATTTTGCATACACACGATGATTGAGATAATTTCAAAATATTATTTATTCATTATGCTTTTATTTGGGCTCAGAATGCAAAGGTTCAATTTTCCTATTCCCCTCCCCATGCCTAATATTTGTTACAGTTGCATTTTTCAAACCATTTACTGTCTGGAGGGTAAGCAGAGTGACACTGCTCATAATGTGCAAATAAATGTGAAATAAGCTAGTCAGCTCAAGTGGAATGAATTACTGTCACTGGTAAAATAAGGCAAGGGGGAATGGCTGCCTTGGGAGCTAAAAAAGACTCCAGCAGGTACTGCTATTGAGCGACTGGAATAACACTTACTATGATTTATCAAAGACCACTTGAAAGCACTTCTGAGGCATTAAATAGGCATGAAAAGAGGCTTTAGTGGCAACGGGACTATGCCAGAACTGAGTGATTAGGAAACTCAAAAGCTTGACCCTAAACATGCAGCCTATGAACAAGTGACGCCAAAAATCTTCAAAGCCTTGTGCAGTAGAGTGCAGAGTACAGTCGATTTTGGAGAGAAGAGATGACCACAAAGCCAGTGGGTGCCCATTACAAAAAGCTGATAGCACAGCTACACAGAAAGGAGAAAAACACAGCCCATGATTACCACCGCAGCCACACAGCACACAACCAGAAAACAGCTTTCTGTAGGAATAGTCATGTAAATGAAAGAAAAATACTGAAAACATTTTCAGTTGCAGCATCACAGTGGTTTTAAAAGTCAACTGGCTGCAAATGCAGTTAATTACAGCAATGCCCCTACAGCAGTGGCACCACACAGCCTTGGCCAGACCCAGGGCACAGCTCACCCCGTGCTCCCAGGTCTCCTTTAGCCAACCACTGCTCAGCCTGCTGCCCAGAACAAAGCATGTGCAGTGCTCTTGAGTAGCTCAGTTTTATTTTCATAACAAGAAATAAGGAACCAAGCCACTGAGCAATTTACTGAAATGAACACTTGAGGAAGGAAGAAGCTCCATGTGTTGGAGCTCCCAGCTCCATCTGCACAGGTAGCTAGGGACTGCTGTAGGTGGGGAAGCTGAAATGGAGAGCTGTAAAGCGGTTGGGGAGCACAGACTTTCTCCTTTCAGACCACCTAATAAACTACATTTCACCAGCCAACTTTATGATTTTGTGCAAAAAATAGACATCTCTCCCTACTTCTCAGCAAAGATTTAATAGCAGCAAGCTGTAAAGTGGTCTCACATTACTAAGACTTCATTATTTTCACAAAATATACTACTGTCATTTACTTGAACATTGTGAAGTATTATCATAAAACAAGTCTCTTAAAGTCATTACTATGAATTAATGAAGTTCTGCTGTCTATCTAAATACAATTGTTGCTGTTCTAGGTCTTTTAAATAACTAAAAGCCCTCATTGTGCCTGAGACCAAATAATGCCTGAAAAATACATCAAACAAATGCTGATATTGTGAAGTACAAGGCCCACAGCATTTCCCTTATATTCCCAGGAAGTCCGATAGGAGAGAAGCATCAGCTCTAATGCCATAATAATGACACTGAAGATACACTGCAGTTGTTTCCATATGTAGCCCTAATGGCACAGAATCAAAATAATCAGGAACCCTTCTCCCATTGGCTGGACCTCTTACCATTAACTCAGCAGGCTGTGCGTGCTGAGGATCCCCCAGAGAGGAGTCCCCACCTCCTAGTGCTGTGAGGGGTTTCTCTGGAGAGGACTTATTGCAGAGCAGCATCTCCATGGCCATAAACTTCGCAGAGCCATACGGGAATGAAACAGCCTTCTTGGAGGTACTCAGGGTGAGGCTGGATGGGGCCTTGGGCAGCCTGAGCTGGTGGAGGGCAGCCCTGACCATGGCAGGGGGTTGGAACTGGATGGTCTTCAACGTCCCTTCCAGACAAAGCCATCATAGACAAAGATTCTACAATTCTTCTTTCCTGTTTTTCCTGGCATCTGCTTTCCAACTACACTGCGGCTCAAAGGCCACACAGGCACTGCTGGGCACCATAACTGCTTTAAACCGCCATATGTTTGCCCAACAGAAATAATGGAAAACGCCATATTTCCCCAATGACAATGGTGTTTTTCCAAAGGTAATTACAATGCTTCTTGGGAGGCTAACTAAACTAGGTAAATTAGTTGTGTCTGTCGCTGCTAGGGACAGGTTGGAAGAGCTCCACAACATGTGCAGCTTTAGTTACAACATCTCTGGAAAAGTCCTCAGGGATTTAGAACAATGAAACTGTAATTTAGCCAGTCAGTCAAAAAAGAGTCATAAAAAGATTCATAGAGACTCTCCTGTGCGCTCTGCTCGCTGTATATTTTATGAGGGGTGCACTTGCTGCCTTCCCTCTCATTCCCCATGCATCAAGCTCACAAAGAGAACAATGCAAGTACAAAGAAAGGGAGGGACTTTATCTTCGTGGCATCACTCAGATCTTATAATAAATATAAACCTCTGTGCAATTATTTATTTTCAAAGAAAATTCTCATTTTCAAAACACCACTAGTTGTTCTATGAACCTTTGTTTAAAGGAAGGTTCAACGAACCACAGTCACTGAAGGATACAGACTCTGAAGACCACACTTTAGTTTCTTTCCTATGATTTCATAGGTAATTTATGTAACACAAGGCACTGTCTACATGCATTTGTATTTATATGCTATGGCCAGTATTTCTGCTCTTCCTTCATCTTTCAAAAAACAAAGCTCCCAAGAATACGCACAGATCCTATAGGACCTGCTAAGTAAGGACTAGCCAAGAGCCACACACATGGACATCTTCACCCACAGACCCCTGTATACATTTACATTAATATTGGCTTAGCTGAGAAGCAGTAGCAATTAGAATGAATCTGAAGAGAGACAAACTTAAAATGGTTCTCTGCAAACCCTGTAATTAAATCACCAACAGCTGTTTAGCCTCGTTGACCTTTATCCAAAATAATAATGCTTTCAACTGAAAAGGCTTCAATCCCAGAAGAAATGTGACAAAAAGCAAATCATCAGGTACCCACATCAGGGAATTAAGCATTATTTGACCTTTCTTCTGAGTCCTCTCCTGACAAAGCTAAATGATATAAAAATAAAATTTGATTAGAAAATTTTGGTCAGAAGAAAAGATAGACCATGTGATTGAGTGGGGGATTGCCCCTGAATGTAGTTTGTATTCTTAATCACTGCACTGTCATGCATTTGAAGCATGGTCTGCCATATCTGGCAAAACTAGCATGATACAAACTCAACAATGGAAAAATATGGTTCAAGTGGAAGTCAATATCCTATTTTTCCTCCTTCTTCTCAGAAATTACAATTCCAGTTTTAGAGTGCCTTGAAAATAAAATAATACCTTGAACGCTTCAAAACGAAACCAAAATCAAATGGAAGAGCAAACTCGCAGAGCTGATTGGAAAGGGGTTGCCCCATCCCATCTTATAAGGCTGTATATATGGAGAGCAAAGCCGACTTGTGAGCGCAGTGAACCAGGCTCAGCCTGAGCCTGCCTGGTAGCAATGTCCAGTAAAGCTGATGTCAGATCTGACTGGGCTGTAATGTGTATAAAAACCTAAGCCCAAGGTGTTTTCCTTCTCAGCATGCTGAGCCAGGCTAAGTAAGCTGGTCTGCCGCACAACTTTATCCTCTGAGCAACTCCCTTGGCATGTGACGTGGTGCCTGACCAGTTCTGCTCTCCTCTTTCTGGTTACTTTCTGAGATACATTCAATCCAAATTCATAAGTAGTTTTGAAATGATTAAAATGTTTTGCTTCATTGAGTTTTCTTGATTTTTTTTGTAAATTTCCCATTCACTAAACTTCCCCCAGTCCTCCACTCCTGAAGAATATATATATGAGGCTTGTTTAGTGCAGGTGGTGCACAAGAGTAGCTAACACAGCCCATTCCCATCACAGCTTTAGCAATACTCCACATGTCCTGCTTTCCAGTAGAACTCAGGGACAGCCAAATGACCTGGAGGATCCTGCGTGCAAGGCAAAGCCAACCCAACCCAGGTCTCCTTCCTTGAGACTGCCCAGATGCAACGTGAGAAACACTACGTCATCATTAAGATTTTAATGGGCTTTGGAGACATGTGATACTATTTATAATCAGCCCTCCTAGACAGTTGTTTGCATACTCCTCCCTGATGCAGTTTCCCTTGAAGAGAGTTGCTACACAATCATTACAAATTGATTGCAAAAGAGCTAACAATCATGATTAAATCATTAAATTCTTGTCTACGCTTCAGAGAGCGGAGAGAAAATTAACTTCCCACCAACCTAATTTTTTCCTGAACATGAAATAATGATTTTCTGCCCGTCTAATTACAAAGCCAACATCTGATCAAGCCGGCATCCAGAGGGGATTATCACATGCACAAGTATTAGACCTCATTACCAGCTTGAGTGCAAAATTATTACATCTTGTAATTGGATGGTGAGATTTATATACAGATCGGCCCGGTTTCTGTAAGATTGTAATTACAAGCTTCGTTGGTTAGCTACTTATCACTCAGCACAGAAGAGAGGAAAATAAGCAACAGAAAAAGCATTTCATTAACCCATAACCCTATCAAGGGAGAACCACTGTAACATCCATGTCTGCATTAGGGAGAACAGCTAAACTCACAGATGAAACAATTTATTATACTCTTTGCAAATGGGATTTCATTTTGTTTAACCCCTAATGAACTATTTTGGTAAACTGCATAAGCAAACCATCCATTTTATAGACAACTAGGTTCAATATAGTAATTATAAGGGGTAACTGACTGAAATAAATACTCATCTGCTTAGGGGCAAGCTTATTTGATATACAATTGCACAAAGATCTGAGCACTCACAATAGGTAAACAGGGAGCTTGCCTGTTACAGAGTCTGGAAAACCCCTTGCATAAAATCAGAACTGGGAGAGCATAAGAAATCCTGCTGGCAAGAGGACTGTCCTGCTGACAAATTGCCAAAAAGCTGAGCTCATCAGGGTCTGTGAGGGCAGGGCATGTCTGAAAGGCAATTAAAAATACAGAAACATTCCACACTGCTGCTCTGGGGCTGCAGAGGTGCAGATACATGCAAACAGCTGAATGGGAGTGGTGTATGAGGGACAGATGTGTTACTTCCATTCAAACAACATTTGTAACATAACAGTTTTAGGCTTTTTAAGCAGAGAAAAATTGAAATAGTAAGCCTATATTATAGGCACATTTTGTGCCCATGATATTCCCTGCCTTCACTTCCCAGCTCCAATGGCATGATGTCAATGGACGTTCCATCACTGACTTCGATCACCACTTGAATCCTGACCTCTCTGGGTGTTGATTAAGGCAGTCTGTATTTAAGATTATAGCAGAGCTTTTCACATTTTTTTTCTCCCTCATTTTTTTTTAATCACTATCACTTACCTAATTGGGAATAGCAAATCCAGACATCACTTCTTTTACACACCTAATGCAGAACAAACCCATGGCATCCTGCGTAGAAGCCATGATGGCAAATGCTGGGGATCTCTCCCATATCCAGCAAAGTTTCAGGAAGGCAAAACCTTCCTGTTCTGATCAACTATGAACTATTTATTTGAGTAGTAAGCCAGTGGAAAAGCCAAAGCAGGATCTGAATACAGAATAAAAGAAAAAATGCTTCAATAATCTGACAGGGATGTGTCCTGGGTATGAGGAAAGGCTCTGCACGACACCTAGAACTTTCCACCCTACACCAAAACCAAGCCTGGTGAGGTTTGGTGTGGTCAGTAGGAATTATGTACTACACTGCAGAAACACAGAGGGATTCAAAAGGACACAGGTTTTTAAAAGGTTAACAGAATAATTCCCAACTTGGTTCACTTTTGGAAAGCAACTTTGATTTCAAAGAGCATTTTTATCATAAGCCTAATTACAGTGGATTTTTATCTCATGTCAGCTGTTAAACTTTCATTGATTTCAGTAGTGCAAGGTAAGCAGCATATCAGGATTATCTGCAGAGAAAGATGATTCCCTGCTATTATTTCCAGTAGTAGCACCCAAAGGTTCCAGCTGGATTGCTCAGTTCTGGGCACTCGACACATACAGATAACAAAATATCTGCGCCAGGGGTCCTGCAGTCTGAAGGAACTGATATATAAGAGAATGAGAGCGACCTACTACCCCGAGGGGTTCTCAGTGCTGTAATTCTTCTTAACACAATCTGTTTGCCTGACAGAGCCTTTCTTTGTTATTACACTCAGCCTGTATATTAAATATTTCTAAGGCCTTCTGAACTGTACTTGCCTATTTTATATCCCTATCCTATCATCCACCAAAACCATACACAAACAGGAGTGAACCCAAGCAATTTTTCTATAGCAAATTTAAAAATAATAATAATAATTATACTTAAGGAAAAAGAAATGTTTTCCAAAGGAAAAAAAGGTATTTAGGTATAAATAGGAGGACAGTATAGCTGTTGAGTGCTGTGAGAGAAACTCACAGGGTACGCTCACCATGCTGCCAGAGGACCTCCAAAGCCTTCTGGTTGAGGGAACATGCTGAGGAAGCTTTATGTCTACCTGTTCTTATGGATGTATTCTTATGGAATAATTACTTGCACACTACATTTTGGATTTTTTTTCCTTTTTGATTGGCAGATATTATATGCATTATTTATTAAGTTGCACTAGGGTCACGTTCTAGCCTCATTTTTTTCCCCACATTTATTGTTGTTTATTATTTGTGCTGTAGTAGTACCAAGTAGTTCTGGCCATCAGCTGAATCCCATTCTACTAAGTACTGGAGCAGCCAGACCAAAAGACAGGTATGCACACTGAGGATGAAGCAAAAATACCTGAAGCTTTGCAGGCATGAGCTCCCAGCTTCTTGCACATTTGTGATAGACACATTTTTCTTATAGGACAGGTGCATGGAGAAGAACAGGGAGATGAAGTGGTGATGACATGAACCTATAAAATCACAAGTGCTAAAAAATAATCAGAAAAGAACCATCACATCTGCATACTCACACAGTTTCTTCACCACCGTTTTTGTGATACACATTGCCCCAGCAGACCGTGTCGTTTGGCAGTATTCTTCCACGTGGGCAGCTACACAGAAAATAAGGACTTGGTTGGTTGGTTTTTCTCCCAAAGGTTCATGGAAAAGAGCAAGGGCACCAGCTCTAGTGGCAACTGTGATCCTACCAACACAGTCTGCATACGTGGCCTCGTGTTGAGTTATTCATTCAGTCTACAAAGCCTAGTATTAAGGCAATAAAACTAATATGGTATTCAGAGATGTGTGAAAAAGCCTTCTGGACTAGTGTACGTGCTTTTTCCTTTGATATACTTGAGTACATAAATATATCTCTCCATTACATTTTCTTAAAATATTTTGGCAAACAAATTTTGGATGAAATATGTAGCACCTGCAGGGAAGACAGTGGACTTCTCATATCATGCTGAACTCAAATCCAGGCAAAAATGGGAGAATTTCCTTCACTTTGGCAATGACGTGTTCTGAAGGATGGCAAGGCCCATGTACTGAGTTTTGTATCTGCAGCTGGCACAGGATTTCTAAGCTCTTTTTTTCATCTGGATTCTTCCCCTCAAGGCTGTGTGGGAGTCTCCGCATCAACATCAACATGCCCTGCACTGTGCCTTGTGTTCAGTTTTACATTTATGGGTCTTTGGTTTCTCTCCCGGCTGTGATCTCTTCTGATTCTGTGTAGGACCATTCTCTGGTCTTGCAGAGTTCTTTCAGAGAACAGAACCATCTGCAAGGTGCACAATCCCTGCTAATCCCTCTCTGGCTGAGGTGAAATGAAACATGCAGAGCTGGTGCATTTACATTTGTATCCCCAATTAGATGCCACCTAATAAATTCTGCATCATGAAAAATTGAAGTTGGAAAGGGAGAGAAGAGAAATGCATGAGGCAACTCTAGAAAATCCATCCAATGGAGCTGATGGGAAAGCTAAAAGAAGACAAGTGAGGACAAACTGCTGCTTCTCTTGGACTTTTTGGAAAAGTAACAGTGAGGGCCACTCCAGCGGTGCTTTGAGGTCCAGAAGAGCAAGTTCAAGGAGGTCGGAAAGTCTTGTCTTGTAAGAGCAGTAGGGAGAAGCTGTCAGATTAACTGGGTTCAAGCAGGGTGGAAGAAAGATAGTAATTTTGTAAAAATGAGCAGCAGAAGGCATATTTACTTCTTGTTGAGTTTCAGGGAGAAAAGACAACATAAACAGAACTCAAGGGAATACAACAGACAACAACAATTAGAGCAGTAAAAGCTATCCTCTCATTCAGAGGTGACTTTATACACAAAACTTCAAACAAAGTGTTGGAAATAAGCAAAACCAAACAATTACACAACAAAATCTGGCAGCACAAGAGCCAGCTGTTCCCAAACTGCAGACATCCAGCCTTGCTAGAAGGGCACATGGTGCCCTGTGGGTCTGTGCTGGACGATTCCCTTCCCTTCCCTTCCCTTTCCTGCTGGGCTGATCTCACAGCTGGGCCCCTCCAGAAATACATACAGCTTCGTATTTGGAACTGTATCTCTTGGTGTGCAAGAGAAGGAAACCCCTACAACTTGAGTTTTGGAGACACAGCAGCTCCAAAGGAAACCAGCCCAAACCCAGAAACGCCCTGCCACTCATTCACCAAGCAATTACAATAAAAATTACTGCAGTTAGCAGTGGCAGAAATGCTATAAGCAAGGAGACCACAGCAAGAAGCTTCCTTTATTCACCGCAGCCCCTCATTATGTATCACTCCAAGAAATCCTGCTGCTTTCCCTGTTTGCAAGGGAGCCTCGAGCCTTTTCTCAGCAGCTGTCACTTGGTTGACAAAAAAAAAAAAAAAAAAAAAAAGGGCCCCTCAGCACCATGGCGATTAAATACCATTATAACTTTCCTCCTTCTGCATACTGCAGTAGGCAATCAATATGGGCTTACATTTTATGAGACAAGGAGTTAACTTGTTCAATTACGGTGCAGACAGCTCTATTCTTTTGTAACAAGTAATCTGGGTAGGGAAATCGATACTGACAGGCCCGATGCACGCCAGCTAATTTCATATTATCCTCAGCCAATCGGGTACCTGCGAATAATAGAGTTGTTGTTACAGTTCATTATGGGGAGGTGGGATCAATATCTGTACAATAAGAGGATTGGCAATGCATCTGCTGCAGAAGGAGCCCTGCAGGGGAGGGCAGCCCCCCCCACATCCATTTACACAGGGGGAAAACAGGAGGGTAATGGGGGCCCCGAGCCCCGACCCGTAGGTACAGGCACAGGCACCTGGGATGGAGCAGGGCAAGGGTGAGCAGAATGTTAATAGCAGATTAAAAGGCGTGCATATGCTCCTCTAAACGAGATAACGTAGCACAGCCGAGTGAACCAGAAACAATCTATTATTTTTGAAGCGTTACATTAATATACAATGTATGCTTGACAAAATACAGGGCAGGAAGGGAGAGAACAGGCAGTCTTATTCTGGAGGTGATTATATATATTATATACTCACGATATTTCGTGGAACATGTTTCTTTGATGATGCAAAGCCCTACCTATGTTAGCATTTATTATGCAGGGTGTGCAAATGGCGCTCGATAGGAGATATGCCTGTATTCAGATTAGAGGGTAAAAAGAGGAAGAAGTCTGTGATGTGTTTTCAAAACAGCTTGAGAAGTAACACTCTATTTGTTATTTAGGCTGTTCAAGAAATGAAACAAAATTAAATATATATACATTTTTGACAACAGAATGAGTGGGGTTCTTTTGAAAGAGCAGGATTACTTAAGATAAACATCTTGTGCTTACCTTCCTCAGCCACAGAACTGGCACCAGTGCTGCCTGCAAGGACACTCACACCTACGTTTCACTCAGCTGATCTCTTTCTCATAGGTGCCTGATCTGAGGCAATGTGGGTTCTATTTCAGAAGCTGAGAGCGTATAGCCTCAGCCAACTCAGCACGGAGCTGAAGCTGCTCGTTGGACTCTAGCCTTCAATGAATGGTAAAACTTTACATGGATTCTAGGGGACAGAAATCTTCCAGAACTGCCTGAAGCCACATTCCAATCTCCAATATATAAACTCCTAAAAAACCAACACCCTGCCCCAAGGACTTCCACCTCTGTGCTACCAAGGCATTTGTTCTTGCTGATCCCCATTGCCCTTAACGCTTCCCATTTAAGCTTCCCAATGTTTCCTTTCTAAAACTCTAACTTCCCTGTTCCAGGACATTTTGCATTATTTTCCAGAGAGCTGCTCTCCATACAGGATCCCAGTCCCCCTCTCCAATGAAAGTCTACAGTTCACTACAGTTCACCAGAAGCTAAACTAGTAGCAACTGAGTACTTAGAAACTCATTCTCCTATTTTTAAATGGTCCATTTTGATTATTTGGTTGTTAAATGTGCTCTGCTGTCTGCTTTTGGATAGCAGTGCAAACATGGAAGCCAAATTCACTCCACATTTTAAAAACACCATAATGACATGGGGAACATCAAGTATCACAAATTGTGAATGGACTCATCATGTACTGTACAAATGTGGATTTTCATAAATTGCCAATTCCACCTTTGAAAAAGAGTTGATAGATGTCTTCAACATAAATTTTACAACCACCCATTGTTTTCTTGTGTATTTTTGTCAAAAGATACCCTCAAAAATTTGCAATAGCAGTAATACATAGAATCACAGAATTTTCTTAACTCTGAGGTTCCTCTTAACATGGCATGGCCTTTGGAATAGATTCATAGTAACCTAATTTAGTTCCTTACTCATCCTGGGCATTTCTGAAGTCCAGTAATCATTTTTCACCAAAACTCAAAGTCAGGCACAGCTGAAGAGTTCTTCCTCCATACTCATAACTCTCACCAGCAAACTTCACACACAGCACAAGAGAGAGCTGGTGCGTCCATTGCCAAGATATGGTGAAGCCACCAAGGATGGAGTTTGAAGGAGGCTCACTGCTAGCAGAACGGGCATTTTTTGTGTTAAAGAAACCAGCTGCCACCAGCCATCATGGCTGCAAAGTAACAGGGCCAGAAAGGTATCTCAGGAAGAGACCGTGCAGAACAGAACACTGGCTGTGCAATGCCTCCATCCACTGCTGCCTCCAAGCAGCCTCTATTTTTCCCTGAAACATGAAAATCTTGCATGGTACACAAACTGATATGCATGAAAATACATGCAAAAGCAAGCATTTCCCAATTACAGCCCTTTAGCAGAGAAAATACCATAGGTGTTGCAAGAGAGGAGGGAGGGGTTGCATGCAGTCTCAACCCCTGGCTAGTTTAACAGGTAGGTGAGGTACACATAAAGCGGAGACCACAAAGATGGATCAGCAGGTTCTTATCTATCCTCATGCACTCCAGCAGAGAAGTAAATCACTGTATATTAGCTGGGAGCTCGTGGCAGCAGCCAGACTCTGAGAGCCTCTGCAGGTGCCCCAGTACGGGTAAGTAAGAAATATGTGCATTTCTCAGTAAGGGATAAATGGCTCTAACTTGTCCTCAGAGAGCCCTTCTATGTATCAGCGTTACTATTCTCCTGATAGATGCTCATTTCTTGCAGTAGAGTATCATAAATACAGGTAACTTTTATACCACAGCTCCCAAGTGGCCATCATTTTAAATCCTGAATCACTGGAGCTCTTCAAAACGTAGTTAAATTAATAGAAGGGTGAAAGAAGGTTTTGTTTCAAATGCTTAAAACCTTTGGACCTGCAGTACTACAGACATGCTCCCCCCGCTTCCTGCCACACTGTTTGGGGCTGTGGTGGCAAAACGTATTCTGCTTTTTTGGAAAAGGCTGAATCTTCAAACTGAACTGATCTGCCAGAAATCAGGCAGCCAATGGCTGCATTGGGCCAGCTTTGAGAAGGCAGTTCTTCTGAGACAGCAAAACCAGAGTGGTATTAGAGAACAGGACTGCACCCCCGTAGTAAATGGGGTGGTCACCCCAAAGGAGACATCTCGAGTACAAAGGAGCTCAGCCTGGCACACCGCCAGCTCAGCAGAGCTCATCTGGGACATTGGTTCAGACAAGCTGTGGTGGATTCTGCCCATCCCTAGGTAAGATAAAGATAATCACCTGCCTTTCATGTGATTCTCTTAAAATTCAGCTTCACGACCACTCCCAGCAAGGACACCTGCTGTGATTCTTGCAACCAAAGCAACAACCGCCGCATTTGTATAATTATGTACCATATAAAACATTATGGTGAAGTGCTAGCTCCACACCCGAGCTGTAGGTGCTGTGCCTAAGTATTTCCAGCTGTCAGCTATGCCATTTAACAGCTACTAAATCCTTGAATATATTTATTAAAAGGCACCAAGCAATTCACATTTAATTACTTCATAAAAGAAACAGAAGTAGTAGTGGAGGAAGAGTTAAATACTGTACTAAAAGGAAGAAGCCACAACTAATCACAATTAAGAGGAAGTCCCAGGCTATTTAAATGCTACAATCCAATTATATCAGGTAAAATGAATTACTCCTTTAATGCTGACTTTATATGAAGATACCTTCTTATTGCTCTCATTAATAATCATCAGACATCATTTTAGCCCATATTGGCTGCAATAACATTTCTATTAGCATCATAGCGTAGCAGGGCTGACAATTAAAATAAAAAATAAATCAAACCCAGAACTGAATAAATGTAATTATAGTTCAGAAAAGAGCTTTTATGACTATTTGATTAGTCAACTGAACAGTACTTATCTTTTAAATCTTAAACTTCAGCTAAATGAAAATTTTAGACATTATTACTGAAGTCCCTGAAAAGCTAAGATACAGGCAGCAGATGTTTTCAAGAGTTATTTAGCTGCCTTAGAACCAATACATAATGCATTACTTGAGAAGCATCAACTAAAATGGACTTCATATGGCCACATACCACCAGAACACTTGGAATTACAGGAGACATCCTCTAAAGAAATCTGCTGCTGAGGACACAAGACATCACACTCCCTTTGCTGTTCCTCCCCTGGACTTTGTGCACCATTTTTACTGCAGTAAAAAAAAATAATGTGCTAAATAACACAGCACAAGATCATACATCACAAACAGCACTGCCACAGCCTGGATGGAGAGGTCTACCCATGAACAATAATGGAAGAAGCAAACATTTTAGGCTCAGAGGATTCCCCTGAGATGTAAATAAGGGCCATAGCACCAGGAGCCATGGCACACGCTGACCAGCTGCGGTTCCCAACAGAAGCCAACTTGTTCTATCCAAGATCGTGCCAAGAGCCAGGCCCAGCTGCTCCAGAAAAGACAATTATTTGTGGGCAGAAAGCAAACGACTGCAGCGGCTTTACCTGTGCCATGCATGGAGTGCAGCCAGCCAGCTGTGCTCAACGGGATGCGCCGATGTTTGGAAACTTATAAAACAAATGTCTGATCAAATAGGCATCATTATCAAATTTTCTACAGGACCGTGCAGGATTGTTACTTCCAGCCTTGAACGTTTGATGCTGAGAATTTGAGAGTAACTCATTTACACAACAAAACGTGCAAAACTCTCCTTTTTTTTTAAAGGGGAAAAAACTATTTTGATAAGAGTTCCAATGGATTCGCATTTTTTCATCTTACAGTGAAAGCTCATCTTTTAAACTCCCTCTAAACTTCAAGAGTTTTATACCTTGGTTGGAAATCTAATTCCCACTGCTGCAGAAGACCACCACAACAATTATATCCTCATATTTTCATCTTTTACACCAAGACATCCCTACTAAAACCATGTTTTAAAGTAAAGCTTTACTCTCCTCCAGGGATAAAAAACACCCAAACCAAACAATAACCTCAGCTGTGAATCACTTAACCATTTTCTTTCCTCAAAAATTACCCAGCAACAAAAAATACCCCACAACCCAACTATAAAGGTTTCACATTAACTGCATTTTCAAGGAACGAAAAAACAATTCAGCATAAGCATGTTATAATATTGCCACAAGAACTCACTATCAATGGAAAGAAGTATTTATAGAAGAAATTGCTCTCAGGCTGTATAGTCACCCCATTCCCACAGGTCCTTCAGTGGGAACTGGGTGTCACAACCCATGAACAGCTCTCACAGCCATCTTCCATCATGAGACCCAGCAATGGGAGGCACTTGTCTGCCACACAAGCTCTTCATCTCATTAAAGCCAAGCAGTTCTACATAGGTCACTCCAAAAGTAATGCCTCCTATTTATTTCCATGGAAACTACAACAGATACAAAGAGCACAATACCCCTATTCGATAGAGCATATTCTCAGCATCAAAAGACTATTTCTCAATGTAGCCACCACTACCACTATGCATTTCCACCAGTGATGAACGTGCTGCATGTTGCACTCATGAAACGTACCACTCACCTCCTCACTGTGCTCACATCCCCTGTTTGGTCTCCAGAAATATTCAGCAAGTGTTGATGAATGTCAGTGAGTACCTTTTTTTTCCCGACATGGAGGAATTCAGGGATGCACCTTTGCTTCATGTGCACTTTGACATCAGATGCCATTCTGTCAGAGTGCCCCTCTGCCCCTCAGCAACAAAATGTAATGGAACATTGGTGGGAAGATTCAACCTCTGCTGCCATACCACCAACATCTGCCCCTGATGTTGTGGGCCAACATAGTAACATAGAAAGCATTCCTTTTGGAGCAGCCCTTGCGTAATGAAAAGACAAGAAGCAGCATCTGTATTGCAAAAGGATAAAGGGTGGATCTAACATGAAAACCTTGGATCCATATATGCCTCTGGATAGAAGATCTTTTCTATTCAGGCATTTTCAGATTAAAGCTTTGCCAAAGTTGCCTTCTCTGGCATGCAGCACTGAAGGTGAACGGCAGCCTGGAACACCGGTACTGCTGGTGCCTGTGAGCACACACACCCCTGAGCCCACATCTGGCACACCCAGGAGGAGGAACATGGAGACAGAGGCAGTAGCTCAAGTTTTGCAGCAATGCTTCAGATACATGAGCTGCTGTGGAACCACAGGGCTGTCCTGCCTCCTCCAGATGCCTTTGAAAATCCCAGGCTGAACCTCTCTCTTTCGGTTCATAACAGATACTTGCAGCACAGCAGTGCCTTTGGCTTTGGTGCTCCACTGTCTCAGTTTGCTCAGAACTTTGCATCACCATTTCTTTCAGAAACACCCAAATTCCCAGGAAAAGCCCCGAGCCCTCTGCAATGCAAACATAAGTACTTGATATACTAATTTCTGCACCACTCATGCACTGATTTTTAACATCTCTAGACAATTTGTTTTGTTTTCTCCTGTTCCTGGTGCCTTCGAGTGAAAACAAAATCATGTTTTAATTTCAATATATAGAACTCAAGTCCTTGCAGCTTTGACTGTTGATTATTTTATAAAGCCACAGAGAAGAGTTTGCAAGGAACCAATGGGTAATCATTATCCCCATCAGCAATGAGCTGTGACTTGTGTAAATTGCATAATAAATTAGGTATTTTGAGATAAATGAATTTACAAGAAACAATCACGGCCCGAAAAGCTTTACTTCTTGTCTCCAAAGGCACAAGCTCTGGTTAAAATCAGCCACAGGTAGTTAAGTGATTATAAACTGTAAAAATAAATCAACCTGATATAATTGCTCCAAGGAAAAAATTACCAACATATTTAAAATTTCAGCAGCGCACCTTTTCCCATATCCATTTGGCATTATCTAATTACCTTCACATTTCATTTCCATCAATGATATGACCTGTATTTTCCTTTTATAACTGTCAGGGAGGGGTAGGAGGGTGGAGTGAAGGACCACAGTGATAAATCAACCTCACCATTAGGACTGAAATGGCTCATCGCTGCAGCTCTAAATTCAGGATTTATAAAGATGTCTAGGCCATATAGCACACTTGTGGACACCATAATAAATTCATGAGCACATTGCCAAGGCAAACTACTTCATTATGTGGCAGGCTGCTAGCCATTAATCTAGCAGAGAGAGATTCCTGGGAAACTGAGACTGCCTGGAAATTTATGCAGGCCTAAAGTTACCCATTTCATTATGGATTTAATCTGCTCTTTCTGCCAGAGTGCATGAAAGGTTTTTACAGTTTAGATCAAGTGCTTGTAACTCCCTATTTTATATTATTTCTTCAACAATAATGTCCTAATTTTCTTCTCAAAAACCATTCAAACTGAATGCCTTCACGCTTGCCTTCCTCTAATATTACACTAGATAAAATATTTATACAATCAATTGACAAAGAGCAATTTTTTCCCTTAAATGTTCCATTAACATGTAAATTTTCATATGATCTTTATCTCATAGGCAAAATGTGCTTCGCAATGCCTACCTTCTTCCAGACAGTTAACCCTTTTGTTGGCTGTAAAGAATCCAGATCAAAACAGATTCAGGGCCTCATTTCTAAAGCCCCTAAAGAGGTCCTGTCTTTAAATTACTATTCATTGAAAAGAGATGTAGCTCCTAAAGCAATTTGCTTTCCTTTGCAGATGGCTCATTCTCTCCCACTCATACACATGCACAAGCAAAGACAGACAGATATGTATTTTAAGTCCAATTCCTGTAACTAAGGTATTTCAAAGCACCATTTTCAACTTCATAATAGACTTTAATAAAGTGTCCCTAATAAGGTAGAGTCCTCCAGATGATGCTGCGTCTCTGACATGTGGAATTAGATTAATGAGACCAACTATAAAAATATTCTATGCTGCACTGAGTAATTGGAGATTACCATCTTCTGTAAATAAAGATTTCTTCATGTTCCAGGTACCCCCCTGTTAATTTATGGCCATGCTGCCTACCCTAGTAAGAGAGAAAATCAGGCCAAAACATTGTCAGTGATTTGATTAATATAATGACCCATAAGGAGAAGACCAAAAACAGAAGCTGGAATAATAAATGTGTGCAGAAAACTTTCTAGCATTCCATTTTCTTTTACATTCAGTACCCTTTGCTGTTAGCTCATTATAACTCCAAGCTATATATTTGGGAACACGCTCTGATGCCTTGCTGGAAAGGGGCCTCAGAGGTTACGTATGCATGTCAGGGTGGTTCTCATTAAATATCTTAAGTTAATTTTGATGGATCCTTTGAAACTATGACGGCGAACACTGTCTGTGTCATTCTTCTTACCAGCCCTGGTAACTTAAAAGCACACAAGATCTACTGGTTAATAAATCCATCACCAGTTGAGGGGCAACCAACTGCCATGATTTTAATACGACAACTTTATCTTCCACATCAGTCTTAATATAAAAAATATATAATGGAGCAAGAAAACATGTGAGAACAAGGAACATATGCAGTGCCTTCCTCTTACTAAAACTATTCATCTTTCCCTTGTCCTGGGTTAGAAAAGTGGCAGTTATCTCACTCACTTCAGCAAAACAATTTTTTTCCCATCAGAAGCATGTGGGTTATAGGACAATTGCAACTCCAATATTAAACAGGTGTATTTTGGTGATGACTTATCTCCTAGTCTTTCAGATGTGCAGACTTCATGAATAACACTTCCACCCACACTGATGTATCTCTCTGCTAAGACTCAGCTTCTGTGGGATAAAACTTACACTTGGAATGGAAAACCTGCAAGTCGCCTATTTGAAAAAATGAAACAGCAGCAACAAAAAACCCAAAAGAAAACAAAAAGCACAAACACCTTATTTTTCCTTAGCAGATCCACTCAAGTCTACATCGTAGGAGGAAGACCAGATCCAATTTTTATACCTAATAAAGGGAAACTACCTTTTATATAATTCATTATTCTACTGCCAAAGAGAATACTGAACTCAAAAAGTGCATGATCTCCATATCACAGTGGGAAAAAGGTTTCTGTGCAAAGAGATAGACATTCAGATTCAGCAGCTCTTTACATCTCTCTGGCTTGCAGACACATCACAGTCTACCTGAGCTGGGTTCCCATGCCTGTGCTAATCTGCATTTTCCTTTGACCCTCTCTCTCCCCCAGCTATTACCTGCTTTCCTCTGACAATGGAGGAGATATATGTTCAACATGGGGACCAACTCTGTTGAACTCTGATACAAAATTCTCATATGGAATTACACTGATTGTAAAAATACTATAAAACAGTGTTAGTTAATCATTTAATTACTAAACACAAAATCACGTAATACACACTGTAGGTGGTTGATCTGAGCACCAGAAACTGAAACAGGAACGTGCAAGGGCCCAAATGATGAATTTCCTCAGGTTAGTAAAATGTCAGTGTTTCTCCAGTGTCAACCATGAGGTTAGGTCTAAAGCTATTTTTACTATTTCTTTTATTAATATTATTAATAATAATTTTAGTTTCCCAAAAGTGAGGAAATTAAGATGTCTTTCAGAGTTACCCTCAATCTGAACCAGAAAAAATCCTTAGAAACTGGCTGCTCGGAGCTTTACTGTGGTCTGTCACATTAATAATCACAACATCACTGCACTCGTGTCTTGCAGACCTTTGCAGTTCCAGTTCCAGCAAGGACACTTCAGACCTCCAGGAGCAGCCAAGACTGTCTCCAAATATCACTAGAGGTACTCTTGGCTCTGCTGACATGACCGCAGACTTATTTTAGGAATGAACAATAATGGCATTCTTTTGAGATACGAAGATTACTTTTTTGTACTGTGGTCAGATCTTCCTCTACCTAATCCATCTACCTTGCACCCTGGGAAACAGTTCATATAACCAACTGGGATGCATCAAACCCGAAGGAAATGACCCTTCCTTCAGATCTTCACTGTTGCAAAAGTAGATCTACAAGGAGCATAGAGGAAAGTTTCTCCTACAGATAATCACTTGGGAGAGAAACAGTTTGCAAAGTTATGTTTACTGGAGCTAATGAATGCCATAAAGTTGAATTAAACCACTTCTGAAACAGGTCCTAACGTGGAAGACAAGGGTTCTTAACATACCTACAGGGCACTTCACCTCTGTAAGAAAAAAGTTAAATCAGTTCAGTGACTTTGCTTAGAAGTCACTGAGGATCGCCTGTTTCTGGGTATCTCAGTCTTTCATCACTTCCTTACCTTTTCTCTTTTAATATTTTTTTCAATAGAAATTTTCTAATATACCTCATCTTGAGAGTAGTGGGTGAAATTTGACTGTTTTTTGTTGCGTTTGTTTTGTTTTTAAGTACAGCTTTAACTTAATCCAGGCAGGCACGAAGACCCAGACTTAAATATTTAGGTCCTGACCTCCAATCCAGCCCAAATCCAACAGTATCCCAATTAATTTCATCAAGATTTGAGCATCCACCTGAAGTACACTGCAAGAACACCCATCAGATCTCTGAAGCACACCTAGCAGCCAGCAGGTCCCCACTTCTCTCCAGGCTCCACCAGCCCTGAGACTAGCTGGGACAGGACCTCACCATGGCACACCGGTGTTCCCCTAAAGCCACAGTCCATCACGTTCACCTTGGGTACAACTTCTCACAGAAGCATTTCAGAGGTTCTCAGAAACTCAATAGAAAGGTTTTCTTACAACACGTACAGTTCTCATCTTCAGTGCTTTTGTGGCATTGGGCCTAGGCTACTGCAAAACCCTGTAACGCTGTGTTCTTCTTTGGATACTTCAAGCAAACAAGCAACCGATCCTCCACACCCTCTCTTTTATATATATATATATATATTTTTTTTTTCAAGACTTTGTAGTTATCTAGCCATACAATAAAAATAAATTTCTACCAGAAAGCTGAACAAAATCCAAGGTTTTAGCTGAATTCAATCCATTTAGGCCAATGCAAATACAGGAAATATAATACAGCTTAGCAGTGTAAAAGCATATAAAACCTACAAAATATTTCTGGAGGCAGTGATCCATGCCAAAATGCCAAGAATAATATGTCCAGTAATACACACACCAATTTTTAATGTAGACAACACAATCCACAAGAGTCACATTTGTATATCTAAATTGGTATCACCAGTACTGTCTATTCCAGAGCACAAAGGAGATTAGTTAGAAGCTATGACATATGTATACATCAACAGTGAATTACATCTGAGTAGAAGGAAGTGCTTGGCAATAAGATATGCTTGAAGACAGCCAACTCGATAAAAATCACAGGCCCAGATAGTCAAGGTCGTGAATGATTTCTTCAGTCTTACAACTTGATGAACATACCAGTTGTAATCAGACTGCTGCCTTCGTTAAACGACGCATTGAAAGGAAGGCCAAGACCTCGAGTGGTCTTCCAAGCACCCAACAACCTGGCAGGCTGAGTAGATAAACAGTCAGATTATTTAACATTTTGGCTCATGCCTACCTTTTCCCTCAGGCCCATTAGCTCATACCACAAGCCTACATGTGATAGGCACTGAGCAGGGGCCTACAGCTTCTTGTCCCTGGACAGCATGAGAAGGGTCTCCATAGTGCTTGCCTGCAACATGCTGATTATAATCATGATTTCTATTTCTATGACCAGGGTTATGTTCTTTCAACGAACACTTTACAGAGAAAGGTTAACCAGAGAAAGGTTAACCAGACCTCTCTAACAGTGCAAGAAAATGTGAAACTTACGAGGCCACCAGTCTGGAGAGCTGTAAGCCCTGGCAGCAGAATCTGTAGAGTTGTGTGCAGGGCCTGAGCTTGGTTGGCTCTGACTGGTACTGTTGGTTTCTTTGTTGCACACTGATAAAAAACAGCAACAGACGTGCTTTTACAGCAAATAACCAAAGTCAAGCTAAAGCAGTTATCTGACGGCAACATCTTAATTGTGGTTATCCCATCTAAACTGCTTGAGACTGCCAAAAGACATTTACAGAGATAGATTATGCACAGAAAAAAAAGAGATGCGATAAAGTTCCTTTTACCAGAAGCCCTATCATCCAGCAAGAAGTGACTCTGATCAGCTCCACAGCAAAGGTACCTCAGGCATTGCTAGCCTAGCCTGTGCAAACTTTGGGGAAAAAAAAGAGTAGATGATCTCCAAGATGAAAGCTGCCAACACTGTCTTACCAGGGGGTAGAAAACCATACGAGCTTAAATACTTCATGTTCACTAAGAGCTAGGCCTTTAAACTGTTGGCACAACTGGTCCTTCAGATTGCTAAAGTTAAACTACATTGGCATTGCCAGAAAGCAGCAGTAGAGTGTGCCAAGGAGTCAGTCCCTGAGTAGGCTGATGAAATCCAGCACATGCAAGCAGCAACACCAGCAGAGGTGAGGCCGCTGAATGGACACTAGTCTAGAAAGAGTAATAAGGCTAGAAAGAATGACTTCTATAATTTCAGGTAATTCCTGGAACAGAAGAAATCACTGAACATATGAAATGGATATACATAATGTGATTGAATAGTATTACTGAGCTATAAAGTTTGAATGCCAAGGGGATTTGAAATGTGCACGAGATTCTGGTCTTGTGCAAAACAGCATGATTGCACAATGGCAAATCTTCCTGAGTATTTGGCCTTGTACATTTCAATCTGGATCGTTACTTCACGGTCACTTACCTCCTGTTGTTTGTGTATTAATGTTAGAGATAACTATTTTCTTCAAAGTGCATTTTAAAATGCAAGGTAATCTAATTTAAAGAGCCAGAATGTAATCTGTAAATATGTTCAGGCATCTTCTGTCTAAGTCAATGCAAGTTGAACAAGAACATGTACCAAAAAGGATGTCACCCTCCTGCCTTTAAAATATCTGGTGTGTTTTATTTTACCTAGTACACAGCAATGCTACCATACACATTCATGCATCACACTGTATTGCAGACTCAGCTCATAAGGGGAATCCTTAAATGTGCTCATCAGAGCACCATTTGGAATCTTCAATCAGCCACAGTGTAAAATTATTAACTCTACTCAGATCTACCCCAATCATAGCCTAGCAAATTTGTTAGAAAGAATGAAGGCCTGATCTTTCTGCATTGATTCTTTAGTTGGGAGAGCATGGTTAAGTTCTCCCTGATGCCACGTTTTCTCTTCACATCAGAGACCCTACAGAGAGCCTTCCCTAAGAAAACCGACGGGAATGCACCAGGCCACAAACATTCAGTTCCCTCTGTAAATGTTTTCTGAGAGAAGCAGTCCAAAGCACCACTCCCAGCAAGGTCTGTGGATGCTCCCTTCCCTGCTGCCCTTTGCCAGGTGAGGTTTCCATGCTGTGCTTAAAGGCCCCGGATAGTGCCATGGCTGCACGTGCTTTTGCAAGGCCATGGTGCCAGGAACTAATGATATGTGAAATGCTCCATCCCTGCAGGTTTTCCTGCTCAAACATCTTCTAAATAAATAAATAATTGAAGACAGTGGCGCACGCCACATTCCAGCCCCGAATTCCCGGAGCAGCTCAGGTCCTTAAACTGAGTAATTTGCCTCAGCTTGCGTATTGCAAAACCCATTCAGCAAAAGATTATGGGCCTTTAAGTGCCATCCAGGCCTGAAATATTACTCTAGGGCTTTAGGATGTCAGAATTGAGAATTGCTAGAGAATATTCTGTTCTGGCAGTACTAAAACTATCGTTATTTAGCAACATGGAAGCAGGCAAATGGGGGCAGGGGAGAGAGAATCTGACAGAAGGGAAAGACTATAACTTAACACAAACAGAGGGGCAGTTTTCATATGTGGCCACATGAATTCTTTATGGAATAAAATGCATTTGTGAATCAAAAAGCAGATGCAGATTTATATTCCCACTTAAATCTGCCAAAAGCGAGTCAGTGAATACCGAGAGCTCATTTTAGTTCAGGAAACAATTTATGAGGATACATGGGTGGGTGCAGGTACTCTACACGAGCAGTCTCCAGGGGAATTAGCAGCTGCTTCTGCTCCTCACAATGAAGAATACACAGACTAAACTGAAAATTAGCAGCACCTCATTAAATGTAAAACCATCCACATGTAAAGCAACTAGGACTCAATCTTTAAAAAATTCAGAAGGTGCAGTGTAACATGAAAGCCAGAGGAGCTTTTGTCTTTCCATCACAAATTATTTAGGCTTAGATAGTGGCATCAAGCCAGAGCTCAGAGACCGAGCAGTTTGAGCCACTTTGCCTGGTACAAGATGCTTTCTGACCTCACATCCTTCAGCCCTCTTCAGCACTCCATAACCTCTGCCCACCCTCCTTTGCCCTGGTGCAGGCTCACATCCCTATCAAGGAGACCTGGTCCTGCACTCTGCCTGGGCCCAGGCATTGCTTTGGGCCCCCAGTTATCTCCAAGAAAGCCTAGAAGCTCCAATGAAAATTTCTGCAACATATTTACAACTCTTCCTACAATCACTCATCACAGGAGCTCAGCTCAGGACCTAAATGCATCCACATACCTAACAGAAACCATTCTCCACGGTGTCATGCATGTAAACGTTACTTTGGTACCAATGATTTGCAGCTTCCACTCTTACTCCACTTCCCCTTTTCTCCTGTTTCTTAGATGTTAAGGGCAGAATTGCTTACGAGCCACTGGAGGAGCAGCTGAGTACAGAGCCATAGTGCAACAGCATCAGCACACATGCAATTGTAATGGTCTAGAGTCAGAACTTCAGCTCACGTTCCCTCCTGTTCCTTTTCAAATGGATGGTAGACCAGGGAAGCCAAAGCAGTGGCAAAGGGCTGCCAATTCTCCTTCAAGGCTTTACAAAAGGAAGTCTCTATTAAACACAATTCAGAGCTTCCTTTCCAACAACAAACCACACTTTTAAAACTTGCATCGAGGATTATTGGACCTCACAGAATATTGGATATCCTTCATGCATATTCTTAATGGACAGTGATTGTAATGGCTTTGTTGCATTACTGGAGTATTGATTATTCCGATACTATTGACCTTTAGAGGATACGTTTGGTTTTTCATTATCATTAAGTCTTAATAAGGCTAATAAAAGGAATAACAAGTCAAAAAAAAAAAAAAAAAAAACCACCAAAACACCAACAATTCCATTTAAGATTCTACAGTATAGCTATGTCTTCTGCATATAAAATATCACATAAACATTCTGGTTGCCAAGGAATTTCCCTATGCCTTTACAGTTTGTCTGTTTGTATCACAGAGTGCTTTTACAAGTGACTTTTTGGAGCACGAAACAACTTCATTTCCAAGTTAACTACAAATTTCAACACTGCCTTTCCTATCTGAAAGTAGGCGACTGGTTTGCAGTTATTTCTTTTCCTGGAGCTTTTTAAAAATGAGGATATTTTCCTCATTTTCTCTTTAAGCTCCTTTATCCACGACATTTTCCACAAAAGGTGTAGTGCAGCCTTCACTGCCCCCATGTTGGAGACTCCGACCTGGTGGTTTCCCATTGGTTGGACTTCCAGTGATCTACAAACACACACTTCTACCAACAGGCCCAATCTCAGAGCCCGTCTCAGATTGGGCTCATGAACTGAAACAGATTACTGCCAGGGTTGACAATCCAGACCGCCCAGTTCAGATCAGTGTTCAGATCACAAGTGCATCGCACCCAGTTAAAAGGTAGCTATACCCTCCAATATCACACATGCCTTACAAAACCTACCTTTCCTAAAGCCTTGCCGCAGCAGAGATGGCTCCCTAGTCTAAAGAGCTCTCCCAGGAAGGCATTTGGTAAGTACCAACATTGAAGTACGGGAGACCCAGAGGAAGGGCAGTGCCAGGAGACTCATCTTTGGTGTTATTTCCCTTCTCGTTTAGGTTTTCCTTGGAGAACCAATATCCAATCACTCTGCTTAGCTTATGAGATTGGATGGGAATTACAACAAGAAGCAATTCCTTGCTTCCTAAAAAACAGAAATACACACAATTATCAAGAAACCCTAAGGTAGAAAATACATTAGTATTACATCCAGTATTAAATTAATCTTCATTAGAGAACCACTAACTCTTAGTTTGATACGCTTATAAACAAGGAAGTCATTACATAGGCTCAGCTCTGACTGCATATTAAACTGAACCAGAGAAGACAAGATCTGTTATCCAACTTTCCTGCATTACTGTTGTTTGAGTTTCCTTTCAAGCCCTACAATAGGTTTCTCAGAAGATTGGTTTTTGACACTATTTCCTGACACCGATGCATCAAAGCAGTTAACCTAGGAGAGGCATCAAGGGAAAGGCACATCTTACAAACCCCTAGTCATTAGCAACATCCTCAGGTGACAGAGAGAGCTAGAACAGTGTCAGCTCCCTTGTGGAGCAGATCCAAGGCATGCGAGTGAAATACCAATCCAAGGCTCATGTTTTTATTGGGATGGGAGCAGTGGAGAATTAGACGTGAAAAGTATTAGCTTCTATCAAAACCTCCTCTCCCTTTAGTAACTGCTGGAAGTTGTAGGTACAACATGTGAGATGACAGAGTACGAATGCCTTTGCTAACGGGCTGTAAAACAAGGCTGAGAGTCAGGGATTCATGGTGCAGCAGACAAAGTTTCTTGCCAATCCATGGACATCTTCATTACGTGGCTTCATGCTGCATTAACAGCACATGTCTAAACAGACATAATCAGGAGAATCAAGAAGTAACCTAAAACCATTCCTTACAAAAAGCACATGTACCTTTCTACTTTAGAAGTAAATATTTCTGCTTATTGAAATACAGATAGATTTTTAGGGTTTGAATTTCCAAATATTTAGAGATATAACTTTCCTGAGCCCTACGTTTAATGTTATTGAAGTCACCTACTGTACACTAACGCACCCAGCTGCCCGAGTGTTTGCAGGATGAGACCCTTTGCTCACTGCATTCATAAACATGAAGGCCAGCAGGGACCATTACAGCCTGGGTTGACCTGCTGCATAAAACAGCCCTTCAAATTTCAGATGTAATATAATTAGGGTTCTCAGGTTTAACTGATAACAGCAGCAAATACCCCACGGACACTTTAAAAATGTGTCAGGCAAATTTACACATGGAAGGTATGCTTTGATGTGTGTCACTGAACATCACCAGAGCTCAGCTCGTTCATGCCCAGAAGTTCGCCTTTCGTTTTTATTCTTAAAGCTCTTCCTGACAGCCTTCCTGCTCCCGCTCCGGGGAAAGCTGCAAGGACTGTTTATTGTTCTTGTCTTTTCTTAATATTTTTAAGCCCCTCTCCAGGCAATGGCCTAAGATATTTTTCTCTTTGTTATTTACTTGCCAGGAATGACTGTGGATGTGGTGCCTGAGGGTGCTGTAGGCTCTCCCAGGATAGCAACTGACACAGCATTTTTATTTTTTAACTCTCACCAATGCTGATAGCCTCAATTATGTTGGTTTTTCTGTTTTATATGCTTATAGCTAAGCGGCCTTGAAAAATAAAAGCCCTCCAATTAACCCTTGCTAAACTATTTCATTTGTTATTAATACTCAAACCACTTAATCACTTGTACCATTGCTGAGACTGGCTGTATTTTTCTCCCCAGTGAAAAAAAGTTATTCCCCAATCATCATTAGTGCCATCAAGTTACAGCTCCATGGAGAGAGACGAATCAGATGAATATACCACTGAGTACCAAAATATAAAAGATGATTGGCAAGCTGCTCCAGACTTGCATCTGTTTTGGTGTATTTGTTCATGCGATGCTGAAGGGTGTGTGTGATATTGGGGTAAGTGATGTGTGCAATAGCATCACGAGATACATGGTGCTCCCACTCAGAGGTACTGTGGGCAAGATTGTGGAAGCTGGTATGGGGAGCTGAAAGCAGCAAAGCCATGTGCATTATATTAGTTCCCACCCATTACATATTCATGAATGGGGGCTGGTATTCATGAAATTGGCTCAGATCAAGCTGCCCTGACTGGATTCAGACTTCCAGCCAAACATTTCTTACAACTAAACATTTTCCTAAATGTGACATGATTTATTTAAAGAGATGTTTTCAAAGTGATCCAGTTACTGAGACTCTGTGTATCATATTGCAGCTTTAAAAACTTGGCACTCTCCCTTCTCCCCGAAAATTTGCCCTGGTTATGAACTCCAGAAAACATAGTTTATGGTGGCACTGCTGAGACACAGCTTCAATTAGGCTACAGTGGGGCTGTCAGGTGCTGCAGCCAATTATTTAAAATGTAAATGTTTTAAGAAAGGCAGCACTTTTTGTCAGGACTGAAATGATTTCCAGCCTCCAGTTCATTGTTTCAGAACCAGAGACACATAACTCAGAGAAACATAAGGTGTACAGTAAAAACATTGCTTGTTGATTTACACATTGCATTGACCAATACTATCAGTGAAGTATTTACCTTAATCAATATTAAAAGATCACACCCATGATTTAAATGTTGTCTCAAATCAGTCACTACTTTCATTCATAAACATATGAATACCTGTGAGGTGTCCACATTTCCTACCAACTTCACCCACCAGGGGAAGAATGCTCCTACCAAACATCCTCTTTTCACCAATTACATTCAAGAGTACATACTTTACATTAGAGTTCTCAATATTAGCCTCTGCATACAGCCACCTGTGTAAGTTTTACATAAAAAAGTGTTCTTGGAGTTCTGCTGAGGGTTAGACCCATGCCTAATGATGAAGAAACACAGTGCAAGAGGTTGTACCCAACCAATAGGGAGTTCCTCTCAGGCCCCCCGTGAGTGAAGATTTCCACCTTTACACCCTAACCCATCTCACCTCCAAGATCACTGCAATGATGAGCTTCAATGCCAGGACTGCAGGGCCTGGTTTTAGGTGTACCTTCACCTCTCCTTCAGGACTAACAACATGCAAAGCATCTCTCTATCTCATTCCTATTCTGCAATGTCTTCACTATGTTACCTAAGTTATCAGTCATCATGATTAAAAATATTCTGTACGAGAAAGAACATATTTGAGTTTACTCAGGTTGTAACATTTAGTCAAAAATCAGTTTTAATTCTAAATCAGATCAGCACATTACAGCCTCAGTTGCTGTACAGGACTGTGGCAATTATAAATACACTGCTTAGTTGTCGGAGTCATGTTGCTATTATTTACAACATGTGTTTAACAGATACATTTGTTGTTTTGTTTTTTTTTCCCTGCACAGAAATATCTGCTTGCTTCATACACATTTGTATATTTTCAAACATAACCACAATATAGAGGCAAATAATAACAAAGAAAATAATTTAATAGGATTTCTTGTTGCAAGCATGGCCAAAGCTTTAGCTGCTTTTTCTGATGACCTGCATACACAGTTACATGCCTGAGTAACAGATGTAGTTCTTGTGGCCCCAGCATAGAACCATAGCTGACTCTCCACTGGAAGTTTGAAGTTGTCATGCTAAAGTCCCTATCCTCCCTCTACCCCAAAAATGCCTATGCTTTGCTCAGATGCCTGTTTAACGCTACCTATTTTTGCTCTTGCTGAAATTTACACACGGTAGACATCAATTGAACAGGCGACTTTCAACACAACCATGTAGTTTCTTCCACTCTTTAACCAGCACAGAGCAACAGTATATCCACCTTATGCCTATTCTTTAAATATATATTGAATCCTGCTACTCCCACTGATGTTCCCACGAAAAATTACTCTGGTCTGTTTAGGAACCAAACATTCCCAAATACTTTGCAGCCCACATGCCTCACAGACACAGAGTCCCTGTAGTTTCAGGCTCTCCTCAGGGTTCAGCCTTATGCTCCTGTCTCACTTTCACAGCAGACACTAAGTCCTTGACCTTGGGCCATGAGCGCTCCCCATGCCTTCAAGCTAGGGTTGCACACTGGAGTTTCATGGCCTTGGCAAGTACCTCCTTCTTAAAGGAACTCATAAAAATGAGGTCTCTTCTGCCTCTTCACTCCAACATGACCTTATTGGTGATATTTCATAAGTCTCAATATTATTAGATCTCAGGCTCTCAGCCCAACCACGAATATTTTGTCAGGGAAACTGCACAACCAAATAGTCTTACAGCATTTATTCAAGGAAAGGGGAAACAAAAACAAAAACAAAGAAAACAGTGTTTCCATGTCATTGCCAAGATGCCACCCTGAAATGCTGGATCCTCCTGGAACTCCAGCAAGTCACAGACCCCCTGCCTCTGAAAACATTTACTGGTGAATGTCACCTGGGAGCTTGTGACAAGACTCCAAGCAGGGAGCTGAAGCTTAAACACAACTATCTGGGACAACAGGGCAACTTTTTGGAATGGTTAGCCATTATGTGTAACCAAACTACAACATTCCACACTTCTTATAAAGCAAGCTACTCTCCTTGCATGAGCTCACTGATGAGCCATGAGCTGCAGGATTTGATTCCACACTTTATGTTCTGTGGGCTTGTTTGTTATTTCTTACTGACAAGAAGCAGCTTCTTTACAGCACCAGTGCTAAGCCATGTAGCTTTCCTGCTCAGACTTCCTCTCATGGTGCTATTTGTTCTCCCAGCACACACTGCCTATCACCTCACTGCTGCAGCAGCATGGGACGAGCCAGCCTCCATGTGTCCCACCTCACAGCCCAGCACTAATGGCACAAATCTCACCCTCTAATTGGAGCTCTTGGAAGTGGTGAGGATGCTGACATGAGTAGTGGTTCGTGGAACTGCCCCCTTAAACTTCTTAATCTACTTGAACAAAGCTCCTTACTCTCCCTTGATTTAAAGGACTGTTACTCACTGCAGCTCAGATACATTAGCCTGTGAGCGAGGGGAGAAAGGCTGATAAATCACAAAAATGGATTGCACTGCAGGTAATTTACATGGGTGAGGGAAGCACGCTCCTTATTGTCCTGAAGTGAAGGCAATGGGAATGTGTTGTAAATCTTCAAAACATTTGTTTGTGAATTAGGTTCCAACTTCAACTGATTTTACAACTGTAAAATGAAAACTATTTACACATAATGGAATTAACTCTTGTAAAGACAAGATTTACTTATTCATAAATTAGAGTGTCCTTTCACTTTGCATTGCGTTACTTGCAAATAAAGAGAATTTCCTGCCCAACTACTATATAGCAGTGGGGCTTGAAAGTATCACTTATTTATTATAGACAGAAGCTGTGTATATTATATAGCATACACAGCAACACAAATTCCGGCCCAGAGCTCAGTAAGTCTTTCAGTTGAGTTTTGGTAGAGAAAATCGAGGTTTTGCTGTTCTAGTGAGTAAACTTCAGCCAGATCTCCTTGCCAGAGACTTGCCACTTCAGTACCTTTGGATCTTTCCTCACTTTAGAGCTAAAAGCAGAAAAACTGTCCAAATTTAGCAAAGCACACACCAAGAAAAACTAAATCATAGTTTAATTGGGTGCCTGTGCTAGATACTTGGCAACACATCGACAAATCTGAGGTCTGAATCTTCAACATCCATACACATCATGAAATCATTCTGCCAGCAGTATGGAGTGAAAAGTGGCTATAAAACGCTCCCATATCACAAAGATAATAGCTCACAGCACAGCAGGTACTAAATCCAGTATTAACTACTTATTGCACAGGGGGAACCAGCTAAAAATATCTTTTAAAGAGGAACAGCATGTTTCCAGCCCCATACTGGCCTGCTGCAAGTCACCTCACTTCTAAGACAACCAGGCAGTAATGGGATGAAGTAAGCCGGCTCCAACCATAAGGAGTAACCTCAAAAGTAGTTATGAGAAGGGAGAGGATAGGAGGTAACCTCAGGTGATCTTCAAGATAGTTTGGGAACAGCATTGCTTTCCATCCAGCAGAGAGAGAGACTGCAATGCAGGCACCCTCCTAGACGGGAGGGGTGATTTCACAGTCAGGTGTGCACAGTGATGCTCTCTCCCTGGTTTGGACCCCGGCCCCACTCAGACTCGCCCACGTCCCTGCAATTAGACACTGGAAATAATCCTTTCTGACCTCAGTTTATCTATACCATGTGCAAATCTTTGCGGCCAGGCTACGATTTTCTTGCTGGCATGCTCATCTCATTCCTGGAGATGTGGGAGTGGGAACTAGGAGGTTTGGAAAGGACAATTAAAATTCTCCATAGTCAAAAGGCTTACTTTGTTGTTTGCAATTGCTGTAATTACTGTGAAACATCTCAGACAAAGAGCAGCCAGCCCCACAGCTCCTGGCTCTCCCAAGCCCCAAGCAGTAAGGCTGAAGCTCACGACATGCTCTGGGCACTGAGCCTCACTTACCAGCACACCACAAGCCTGGGGACATGGCTGCAGCTATGCCCTGCTGCTGCCCTCAGGTATCTGGGAACCCCCCAGGTCAGAGGAGATGGATGTGGTCTCTAGACAGATGACTGCTTCATGTGAATAATATATGTGCACCCGTTTATAGCAGGTGTTTAATCCGCAAGGGCTTTTCTGGCCAGTAGAAACTCTATCGCATTCTTTCTTCCTTGTCACCGTTATAATACTTTTTAAATGTTGTTTTTCTTCCCCCCATTAAAAGGAAAACATGTCTCAGAAACAGTAGTGGGCTGTTAGGGCTATAAAACAAGTTAGCACAGTCATGTAACACGCTGAGCCGCAAGACACGACAGAGCGTGTTTTATGGGGCAATTAATACTTGCCTTGGGAGCTCTGTGAGGTATGAGGCACCATCAAACACACCCTGGTACATCCGAACACAACTTGTAAGGCTGCATTTTGAGCCTTAGAAAATAATTAGGAATTAGTTGCTGATTTCTAACTTGCACTGGTTGAAGGAGCAACACTCAGCACCAACAGCAGGCAAAGGCATTACCAGCAGATTGGCCTCACCACCAACCCAGCTGCACCCCAGAAGCAGCTCAGTGCAGGGCAATGTCCCCTCTGCCAGGAGCTGCAGCACTGAACAACACAGCAGCATCACAACAGGGAGCAGGAAAGTTGTAGCAGCAGAGGCTGACTGGCAAAGCACGGGGACCATGTTCCTCCCCGCATGTATTACAACGGGAGAAGGACAAATGAAGCGATAAGGCTGAGTTGCAAGCAATACCAGGTCTGCATGAGCAGCTCAGAGCTGGATCCTCACCTGCTGTAAATCAGCACCATCCCTACAACACTCATTTTTACGTTGAAACTAACATCCTGGGCTGTCATGCCTAGAGCCATGACCCTTACAGGCTGGTGTTCCAGATTAATCCTCCAGAGCTGTTAACAAATATATACTATTTTTTTTCTCGGATCTCCTTTAAATTCTTGGAGCTCATCTAGATTTCTGCTAGTCTTATTTTTTGAAATCTGAAGTGTTTTTTTAAAATCACTTTAATACAATGGCTCTTTAAAGCATTAGAAACAAGTATTAGAAGGCCTTTGGTACGAGAAAACACACTGCACTGTTTCCAATATTTCATTAAATGCAAACAATTTTTTCCTTTGATAGACAATTTGATGAGTATGAGTGACAATACAAAAACGTTAACGTGCCCATTGTAGCCATACCTACCAGCTGTAAGTTGACCAAGTCCTTCCCTAAATTAGTATTTTATCAGGGACCTCATATTTGAAGTGAAGGTAGGTTGCAATGTAGTTCCGTAACACTTTTTGGCAGCTCTGCTTACTTGGCTGGTTGCAAGAATTTCTTGCAGCATGCATTACTGCAAATGCTCCTATGCCAAAAGAAGTAGATACAGAGGTGCAAAAACAAAGGACCTGCTCATAAGAATGTATTGTTTTGTTTCTCTCTTAAACTGGAGATTTAATACCACCAATCCCACTGTTGAAAGGAATGTCTGGGAGAAGCTGCTAATAAAATTTCTTACTTTTTTTTCTTATCAAAGGAGCCTTAAAAATAGAGACTGCTGAATTCCTTCATCGCTGCGTTCACAACTCGGTTTGTGAACTGTGTGTGCAAATGACAGCTCCCGATACCTTCGCTTTTGTTCTGTCACATACTTCAGGAAAAGTTTCCTAAGAGTTACTTGCAACTCTGACCTATCACGCTACATGCAAGTAGCTGTACAGCTCGTTAAAGTACAGCAAAGCAAACAGAAAGTGAAAGTTTATTTTATATTACTGTGTCAGTTCTTAGAAGTGAGATCTACTTTTCCAAAGAGAATAAGGTGAGGAGAGTTTGGGGAACCCCCAGTTCCCACCACAATGCCGATGTCAGCAGTCTTCCCAGGGAGTCTCTCCCAAGACTGGCTATCCTTTCAATACTTAGAATTCAGTATTGACCAGCTGTTCTTGCTTATTTCCACTGAACTTTTATTGATGTTTGAGGTATTCTCATTAGAAAATGCACCAAGGGGTAATATTACAGTAGCACAGGCAGAACTTAAAATGTGGCAGTCTCTTGTGCTAAGTTCTCTCAATATCCATTTGAAGATAGGATGCTAGAGATGTTTGCTTTTAGTCATTTTATTTAACCACTCCTCATCTTTATCTTATTTGAGGCTTGTACGCTGACCTCTACAAGTAATAGCAAGGTTACAAAGAGAGCGAGAGCTCCCAAATATAGGTATTTATCTCCATTAATCTGCCAGAACTGCTCACTAATCATGGTCCCATTAAATAGATGTCAGAGAACATCAATTTCTTTGATTTCTGAGATCCAATTAAAACATAAGAAGTAGGCATAACAATTACAGTACTTTACATAATAACTTTGCATCGCCATTCCTCCTGCATCCTATTAAACATTTTAGCACCTATTAGGGATGACACGCTGTGTACTAAGGAGGTCAAAAACTTAAAGGAATCCATCCAGAAGTCCAAGAGTACTGAAAACACTGGTGGCATTTGACATAATTTATAGTGCTAAAGAGCTGGGGAACAGGAAAAGGTTGATGTAGTAATAACATTAGCAGGAACTATACAGTCCATGCAAGGCAGTGCTAAATAAAGTGCCAATCAATAGCTCTTTTATTAGCAGGTACAATCAATGTACAGCAGGCAGGCCTGGCCAATTAAGCTTATCGACTGACCAAAGAGTAGCAGGAAGCATTCTTTCCTCAGTTTTGTTTTCCTTTCTGTAAGTGAGAAATGAGTTCCAGTTTTATCACTGGATTCCCACCAAGGCATCTCCAGGAGTTCCTGTGGAGTGGAAGTGCTGACAAAAAGCAGGCAGGAGCTATCTTGGTATCCTTTAACCTCGGGTCAGCCACCAGAGCCCACGTAGTCAAGGGTCACTTACAGAGTAACTTTTTTTTCCTAGTGACTGTATGAAGTAAAAATGTTTGAGATGAAGAGGAGAGAATCAGTAAGGGAAGCAAGCAAAGCCACCTAGCAAGGCTTAACTATTAATAGCCCTGAAAGTCCCAGGGAAATGAAGCCTATCTGTTTGCATTTCATGTATTCAGTGTATAAACTCAGTAAAATTCCAAGTGTAGAGCAACTCGAGCACCTTCCTTGGAAGAAAAAACACCTAAACTACAGCTTCAGTAAAAATGAAACTGAATTTCCATCTCACATTGTAAAGATTGCTGAAAATGACAAGGGCTTTCCTATTCAGCTGTGACTAACCAGGCAGATGCAAATAGGATATTTATCCCCAGTGCCCCCCTCTCCCCACTCTGATCTCCTCTTCCTCCGTTATCTCTTTCAAAAGGAAAAAGCTCAAAGACCCGATAAGCTGTGGGTTCTCAGTGTGATCAAACAAACACTGTGCAGTGGTCACAAAAAAGAAAACACGTTGTAGGAACAAACGGTAAAGATGTTTGACGAAGAATCACATCCAAAATTAGCAGCCCCAATGCCAATTTCCCACTGATGGAAACTGGCTGGGATGGCTGGGGCCTGGCCTCCCAGCAGGCAGCACACAGCATCCATCCCTGCAGTCAGGCTGGTTACATCAGTCTGCTCTTCCAGGGTTTGATCCTTCAGCTTGTTATTGTGAGTCAGTGAATACAGCCCAGTTCACCAGGCTTATATCCCTCACAGTCTGGCACATTCAGAGCTTCAGCTATTAACACCTTAAAAAAGCTGGGGGGAGGAAGGGCATTCTCAGCATGTTTGACCACAGGCAGATGGGCCCTGCAGGATAGGTCAGTTTTCAGCTTCATATCAAGCAGCTCCCTCAGCTGTATCCAATTCAGAAAATATTTTAGCAATCTGCAAAAGCTGCCTTAAATGTCAAACAATCCACTGCTATGGGGGAAGTATCCCACTTGTTGTATTTATTCTGTTTGCTGGCATTATTTGCTCGCAGATGATAATACACAGGCCTAAAGAAAGCAAATCAAATAACTTCACATCCTATCTAAGCATCACAAGCCCAGTCTTTGATGCAACTCAGAACAGCTCAGACTGCATCAACCGCACTGGGTGTTGTATGATTCTGCTTTTAGTGTGTGGCCTCTGCTAAAATTCACCATAGACCACAGTGGCACGAGTTACCCTTCACTAGAGAAGCCAACCTAGCAGTAATCCAGCTTTGTTCACCACCTTTGACAAGACATGAAATTTCATAACTCCTGGCCCACTGTATTATGACCACGAAACACAAAGCGCCACAAAGCGAGAGACAAAAACAAAGCAGATATTTCACAGAAGCACAGAATCAAATGGATTAGAAGGCACCTCTGGAGATCCCCTAGCTCAACCTCACTGCTAAAGCATGTTCCCCACAGCAAGTTACACAGGAAAGTGTCCAGGCAGTTTTGGTATATCTTGAGAGGAGATTCCACAGCCTCTCTGTACACCTAATTCCAGTTTCCATTTGGCTTTCTTACATGGCAGCTCACAGAAGGTGATGGAAGACAGCAGTGACAACCATGAGCAGTATAAAGCAACTGACTTCTTCAGAAGCATTTCTCACTCAGCCCTATGGTTCAGCTTTCAATGAGCTCAGAGGCCACAGGGCTTCCAAAGAAAAGTAAATCACACTATTGCTTTTGGTTGAAGAAATAGCTTAAAGACAAACTGAGAAACAGTCTCAGCTATTTTGTTCACAAAACAGAATTTTGTTCAAGATCCCCTTATTTAATCCAGTCTGGCTACCAGGCTCAAAGAGTTCAGCTTATTGTTCAGATAGAAGTGGTTTGCTCTCTGAAATGCTCCTTCAAGTGACAGTTCAGGCCCACATTCTGCTCTGAAACCAGGACAAGGTTTATAGTCACTATTCAGCACATCTGAGCATGGCTTTACTTCAACACTGCACTGTGCACATCCAAGCACTACAATACAGATCTAGACACAACTATCTCTGGAAAGCCACGAGTGCAAGGGACAGTCAGCCCCAAACTTCACCCACCTCTCAGAGCTGCCCAGTGCTGCTTCTTTCTTGCTCAGCACACAGTCAAGTCGGTGGTGGAGACATTCAGCCAAGCCACCTCATGGCTTCATTTGCCACTGCTGGTCTCTCCTGTCCTCAGAGCTGGAGCTCGTTTCTCTGCAACAGTATCTGTAATGCAGAAGACATCCATTAATTTGGTTGAAATCTAAACTAAGCTGAATTGAGATAAAATAAGTCAAAGTCTTTGTGAAGCTAAAGCCTGCAATAAGATGCAGATGAACTTCTGTCAAGCTTTTGAAAAAAATCACACCTCCGGGTCTTGGTGTGCTGTTATTGTTTTGAGGCTCCAAGGCTGAGCGAGTTACGACTCAAACTACCAGGACAGTCATCCTGGTGCTCCCTCGTAAACTTACAGGTTAGTCAGGGCTCTTCTTCGTTTTTGGCAGTGTTGTTTGGTTACAAACCCCATCCTAGACATTGAAATATGAAGAAGCTAACATCTTCTACTGAGCAGGAAGAGTCAGTTTCGGTGGTAAGCAAGGCTTGGTAACATTACTGAGCAAGTGGGAGTTGAAGGCATAGCTCAGGTTTGGGGAGGGGGCTGAAATACAGCCCATACCAGTGCTAGAAACATCTTCAGAATTCCATTTTAAAAATCAACCCTTTTGTCAAGAAGCAGCAAGTTCTAAGATGCAGGACTACAACTTCCTGCTCAACACACTCTCAAGTAGAATCCTTAAAGCAAAAGTGGGACATGGGCAACAAATCCCACTTGGATGCTCAGTAAAATCACTTTGAAATTCCCTTTTTATGAATCCATTTTAGTAGAGGGAAGAAAACCAAGAAGCCAAAGCTTCCCATGAAGGCCCTCCTGTGAGCACAGAGGTGGTGCCCACTGCATAACTCCTGATGCTCCCTGCACCTCTTTTCCCCTTGTGCTCTTGTGCTCCTTTCTCAGTGGCACAACAGATGGCAGCAGTTTGTTTTTTAAGGGTTTTTATTTTCTGATTTCAGTTTTTCATGTACCATTTGACTCCAACCCAATACCTTTCTCCAGCGAAGAGCAGACATTATGCTAAGTCTAATTATCAAAGGCTGAAACCCAGCAAGCAAGCAATCAATCATTTAGTGACACGCTCATGCTTTCACTGATTTGAAAAAATATTTTTTTTTAGTGGTTATTGAAAAAAGAAAAACTGTCAGAGACAAAAACAGAGTCACATACAACACAGCATATGAAAATAGCAAGACTGGAGAGAGATGAGTGAAGAATGTTCATTTGTTTTCTCTGAAACCAAACCCAACTCCTTGGCACATGAGCCCAGAAGTCACCTAAGATGCCTTTTATTGTAAACAATCTTTCTGCTGAGGTTTGCTTTATAATTAAGGGTGATTTGAACTGTCACAAAACTAGCATTCCTAAACTACTTTTCTAAAGAGTCAAAGTTCTTCAGTTTTCTTTACTTTCCCCCTTTCTCTTCCCCTTTATTTTTGTTTTTTTTTTTTTTTTACTGCCAAATAAGTGCTCCAGCAGCCGCATTCCTGGGGAACACTGACATCCAGTGGAGAGCTGGGGTCATCCCCAGAGCACTGAACTGGACCCCAAGTCAGCAGCTGGGAGAGCAGCAGCCCAATAGCCACAGGTTGCACTGTGAACAAATCTGAGCCTCAGAAACAGCCTGGATGACCTTGAGCTACAACTGCTATTTTGTCTTCTACATTCTCATTAAGGTGATCACATTTCTACCCATGTTATTTCTAGTGGTTTACTTGTGAAGCTCAGATGTGGGTTGGTTGTTCTTTTCATTTTGGTTGAGGACATGTTAAAAGAAAAACCTCTTGTGTGCAGCGATTAGCAAATACTCCATGCTTGCATCTGTTTTTTTCAGTGATACAGGATGATATGGTTATGTGTTTGGACAGCACTGTATTTCAAATGATAGCAGACAGTCAACGATTAGCATTGTTTTCCTTGGGAGAAACAGAGCCTCTAAGGTCACTCATGTTATCACCTAGCACAGAGGCATCTGATAACACCAGCTGGCTCCAGCCACAAGGATGTGCTTGCAAGTTGGCTCAGTAAAAGCCTACCCAAAGGCAAACATGCAGCTTGGGCTGAGAATCAGATCCACAAAGCCCACACTGAGATGTGACCACCTCCTGCTCCCTGGTAACTGCATCATAGATCAACTTCCAGGAGTCCTCATTTTAAGGCACTGCTTTGTTAGGATCAAAGGGGTACAGGAACAGTGAATGGCTACAAGAATCAGTGCTGGTAGTGCTGCCTCCAAACCACAGTAAGAAACATCCGAAGGAAGAAAACAGTTGTACTGCAAGCTACAAAACAAGAGCCGTTTCACACAGAAACATCTGAGGTTTCTAAATTGGTTTTCACTCCACACTGCAATCCAGGACACAGCTTCAGAACATTTCATCCTTCTAATCCCCCAGCATGGCAAATCCACCCCATCACAGCCACAAGCCCAACCGCAAGCCTGATCTGAGAGGGACTGGGTTTTCCAAGTCCCACAGAGAGACTGTCCTGGGTTCCCAGGCAAGGTCCCCACGGCTGCTTTGAGCAATCAGCCCCAGCTTGCTCTCTGCTTTACCATAGACACCACTTTCATTGGGCAGATCCGTTTTTCATTAAGATTGTTTCATCACAACATTTCCAAAGAACTCTTTGATCAGAAGTTCCCTACTAGCTCCACTCAGGTGTTTTAACCTTCTGGCCAATAAGCCACACCGCGCTCCATTTCACAACATGTAGTTTTAAACCAACTCTAAAAAGTTTTTGTGAAGTTCCTACAGATTTTCACCAGAAAAAAATGATATTGAGTTGTCATACATATTCCTTAGCTTGCAATAACACAAAACAATCCAATTAAAGGGGCAGTTATCCTTCACATCCTACTCAGTTTGTGCACTGAGTTGCATCCATCAGTGCCTTACTATTGAGAGCAGCAGTTCAGGGTAGTCAAACTGCTATCACCTTTGCTTCACAAGGACTTAAGCACATGTTTAAAAACAGCAGCAAGGAATGGAGATGCTGCCTTTGGAAGGATGCACCAAGAGCAATGCTAAGGCGAGTCTGTGGTCACGTGCCTGCTGCACCTGGGACAAAAGACCATGCCAAACAGGCAACCTTTTTCTAACAAGGGTCTGTGCTTCAAAGGTGAGTATGAGATACCTGTTCACTTCACTCCTGACAAGAAGATTTATAAATCTCTCTAAAGTTCATGCTATTTTAATCTTTTTTTCAGAAGTATACATACAGACTGTAGTGCTATTAAAGTGTTCCTTTTTCCCCTCTAGCAAACCACGTTAGTCCTGTCTTAAGGCAGGATATCTCCTTACTGCCTGTTTGATTTTTGTTACACAGGTTAAGTAAAGAAATACCTTTTTTTGTTGTTGTTGTTTGTTTAAAAAAGTTCTTAATGCATCCTTCCAAAGGAAATAATAGGGAATGGCTCTTGTTCCTACAGCTAGCAAACTATGTGGTTTCTGTTATGAGCTAAATGAAAGGAACATACAGAATAATCATTATGGATTTGTATGAAATTACTAGGTATGGAATGCAGTAAATCCCCAAACAAGCTTTAACTATAGCTTGTAAGATATAATAATCAGGTAAAACTGGAGACTTTCCTTTTGTAAGATGCAGTAGAAACCTAATATTTTATCGGAAACCTTGATTTATGTTTAATAGCTCTGCTACCTACTAAAAAAGATCTTGTATTAGCAAATGGGTACAGATCCAGTCCATTAGCTTAGGACAACTGAAAAACTCAAGGGTTTTGTGAACTAATGCAATAAAATATCATTAAACACTGTAGCATGACAAGACAGACAGAAGGTTTGAGTTGAAAGTCAGGAGAAGTGTTTGAAATGAAGTAAAATGTACAATAGATATGTTTAGGTACATCTGGCTTACATTTGCAGTAGGTCGTCAGAGGACCTTAGTGTCTGTGATGTAAATGAATAACAGAGCCCTCAACAATTTAACTGTCATCAGTATAAATGCTTTAACTGGCACAGTAAAGCAAAGCTCTGGGCCTCTTTCTAAATCTCCATAAGCTCCTGGTCTGAATTATAAACTGGGGCTGCATTACCTGAAGATGAAAGCAGCCAGGTCAATTCACTTAAAACCAGAGAATCACCACGGTGAGGCTGTGATGAGCAGCACAGCAGCATGTGTGCGAGTGTGCAGTTGGGGTTTCCATGTACAGCTTCGTGAAGACCAGAGGAGCATCTGACTGGCTGGGCATTGCAAATCCAGATTTGCAAAAGGGAAGGAAATTTGTGTTTTCGGCAAGTCAGCGTTTCCAAGCAGTAAGGCCAAAGATAAACCTCCAGAATTAAGTCTCTGCTAAGAGGAGGAATGCTGCTTTAAGGAACAGGTAACTCCTATGTGATGTGCTCTGAGTCCATGGCCTGCAGACAGCTCCCACCAGGCTGCAACTACCACGCTTACAGCCAGGTCAATGAGCCTGACTACATAAGCTCTGCTGCTACCTTTGGAGCCTTTAACCAAATAGTTTCCTCTCTTCTTACTCTCATTTCCTTACTTATCTTCTGTCAGCCTCGAGATCAGCAATTCTGGGCAGCAGAGGTTATCCCAAGTGCTGTAGGTGTGTGACACAACAGACAGATTCCAAGGCTCCTAAACCAGACAAAACCCAGACACCACTGCTACAAAGCCTCATGAGTTGGAAATATTGAACAATTCTGCTGGGCAAGGGCAACCAAGCTCAGAAAGCTGCAAAAGCAGATTGAGCATGCCTACTGCAATGCAGCTCAGTTAGCGTCTCGTCACATAACCTTCTGGGCTCAAGATGAAATTGTTTCCCTCCCCCTTCAACAATTGCATAGGATGTTCTCCTTTATAGTAAATTCCAAACAAATTAATGGATTCCAACATGCACCATCAAATTTATATTTCCTCTTCCACAGAGTCCTACCCCTGTAAGTAATCCTTAAAATTCGTCATGAAGCTTTCAAAACAATTTATGCAAACAAACATCAAGCGGAGCTATTTGTATTGGCAGCACATTTCACTTAACAACCTACAACAAGGAACAGATGGTCAGAGCTCTGGAAACAGCTACAAATTGAACAGTAGGAGCAAGTCCATCAGAAGCACTTTTTTCCCCCAATTTTGTGAAGATTACAGACTTGTTCATGTTTATTTCTTTGATTAGGCTGTTATTTTATGTACTCATGAATCCTTCCCTTGCATTTCATGGAATAAATCCCCCAGAATCACATTCCCCAACTGTGCCTCGTTTACAGAAGCACTGTTTTATGAACTGAGCTATCTGTTCCTCACTGATCCGGCATGTTCTGAAGTGGTGGGGAAGGAAGTGAAACAACATGCAGATGTTAAGACAAATTTAAAGCAAGCATCTTAACAATTCATATTTGTCTTTACCCCTTCGCCCAGCCCTGAGTCTCTATATTAAAGCAGTCAGAAGCAAATGAGCTGCACAGCTGCATCCATCACACACACCATTTGTGCTGTAAGCAACAGGATTCTGAAAAAAATCAGTGAAACATCATGAAAGTGAAGCAAAAGGGACTCTGATTCCACTTGTGATGGAATTGTAATGTTTTCCCCTTATCAAATAAGTAAAAGGAAAAATTGTTAGAAGTAGAAGCACTACTCAACTGTACGGATCTTTTAGAAAGAAGCAAGTCTGTCTCTGATGGCCAGTAACGAGGCATGGCTCATTATTACCAGCAACACTAAAAAGCACTGTCGGGTCCACTAAGATCTGTGCTAAGTTCACGGGCTTCTATCAGTATATCTGCATGAAGACTCCCCCAGCCCCGGGCTTAATTCAAATAGACAGGGACAGCAGCTCCACTGCCCAGCTCAGCCTACCATGCCATACCTCAGGCAAAATAACTCCCCAGTGCTGCACAGGGACCAACAAGGGCTGCAATGGTTAAAAAAAAAAAAAAAAGAAGAAGAAGAAGTCCTTTACTCCCAGAGAGACAATCGTGATGTCTTGAAGCAACAAAAACCTTCCTGAAGGGCATTAACCTGGGTGGGGACAGAGGTCAGCTCAGAAGGGGTTGATTTTGAGAACTGAAACCATGTTAAATCTTGGTGGGGCAAAGCCAAGGACAGCGCAGACTGGTCTGACAGCTTAATAGCACCTTTGAGCATCACAGTAGAATAAACTTTGTTTGACACACCATGTAATTTCTGTTCTGCTAGCAGTATGAAAGTGGTTGGATAGCAGGATGGCTGCAGAGCTGTTTTCACTGGCTGCCTCAGTGAGCCACTGCACCAGTCCTTACATAGCCTTTGCTTCTGCTGCAACACGTAACACAGCAACAACTAAAATACCGCTCAGGGATAAGCCCAACACCGCAGAACAACATCCTGTCTTACGCAGCACCGCAGGTCCAAGTTTTCTTCTTGGAGCAAACTGCAGTTAGATGCAGCAGCAGCAGAAGCCCACATAGCCAACACAGATACCTTCAATGCAGTGTTTCCCAGAGCTGAGCTGGAGGAAAACAAACTCACAATGAAGCTGAACTGACAGTACTGCTAAGCAAAAGGTGCTTTGGGGAAATCAGGTGGAGCAGAAAACCTGGACAAGTTTTGTCATGTAGGTATTTATCTAAAGTTTTACTTGTAAACAAACAAACAAAAAAGTAAAAGTAAACATGAAAGCTGATTTTTTCAGAACTTGAGCTATCTGACTGCAGTTCAAACCAATCTGAGCATAGGTTCACGATCCGACCCGTAACACGATATCCAAACCCAACAATCAGCCTGAAGTTCGCTTCAGCTTTCTTCATTTGGAGGATTACAACGAAGCGTTTCCTGAGATATCACACTCTCAGCAGCTAATGGCATGTGACAACCAAGCACTCTTACATTGACATTCTAGAATTGCAAGCACTTGGCCTCTCCCCTGAGCAGAGCAGTGCAGTGCTGTGAGCCTGCTGTTGGGGCCACACTCTTACTCAATGAATTTATTTCTATGGTGGCACAGGCAGTCATACAAACCAAGCCATGGGATGAACTCCCAAGGCACTGGGAGAAATAGGTGTCCAACACCTCTTGCATCTCCAGTGCTCTCCCCAAGGGGTCTTCAGAGCTGATCATGTAAAATAGCATCACTCCACAATGAGTGAAGTTTCATGTTTGCTTTAATCTTTCCCCATTTTAGTTCCCGAACCTGCATGCATACTACTGTTTAAACCAGCAGAGTAACTGCTGAGCCGCTCCAGCCTGAAGAGCCTGCTCAGCTGCTGCAGGCACCAAGCAGGGGTGTCCCAGCACGCACACTGTGCTGCAGGACAGCAGAAGCTTCCTGGGGGCAGCTGCACCATCCCAGCATTGCCCAAAGCCCCAACACACCAACACAGCTGCTGGGGTTCGGTCTGAGTCCTGGAGCCAGCACTATTATTTTCAAAAGCTGTTTAAAAGAAAAATATATCAGGATGCTTGTTATTAAGCTTCAAGTTCCTTCCTAGGGGAAAAACGCTGTTTCAGCTGAATTTGGTGGAATTACAGGAGCTGGTTAGGTTAAATGCTGACTGTGTTTCCTGGAGGGCACCTGAGACAATGGCCTGACCCAAATTATTTAATCTTGATCCAGACTTGAATCATTTAATTTTGAGCTTCACAACTCCAGGAAGAGAAAAACATAACAGAGGCTTGAGAGCTGCTTCCAGGTCTGGGAGCTGGGAAGAGCACCAGGACCCAAAGCCCAAGGTGACAAACCTCAACAGAAAGAACTGCAGAGGGAAGGGACAGGAGCTTCATGCCAGTTTGGCACCAGCTGGCTGCTCTGCACAGCAGTGCAGCTTCCATCAGGACTTTAGCTCCAGGACTCAGGTGAAATTTCTGCCCAAAAATGAAGAAAAGAGGCAAAGGTCAGCTCTCCAGGCTCCCAGCCTGGGGCAGCCACCAGCACCAGAGCCTTTCTCCTGCCACATCATTTATCCCCAGTGCAGCTCTGACTATGAACCCCAGCCTGGCCCTGAGATATTTCCCAATCAAAGCATCATTAAAAGTTTCCCCAATTACTCCTGCTCAGGACATTCATTTTTCAGACTGAAGGAAGCCAGCCACACTGTGTCAATAATAATGAACTTATTAGCCTGAAAAAGATAAAGTATTGATCAGCTTGCTCAGACCTTTCAAGAGCTTGCTGAGTAACAGCATCAGGAGGTGAATTTAAAGGAAAATACCTCAACCTTTGCATGAAAGGGATTTAAAGAATGTACATGAAGCATGTAGGAGTATTGCTGAACTGCACAGTGCAGCAGCAGGCAAAGCTCCTATAGCTCCTCATCCAAAGCTCACCAAGGTACGTGAAGCTGCACATCTGTGTTAGTAGGACTCTGACCACTGTTAATTTGCATTCATTAATTGCATTCATTAATTCAGACCAAATGGCCCCATACCTGGCTGGACCCACAGCAATTTCATATATCTTCCAAATGTACAATATTCTGCTACATGCTTCAAAAAAATTGTCTCTGGACTCAGCTCAGCACAGGACAGCTTAGACTGGGCATTTCACCACCAACCACACAAGGAAAGGGTCATATGGATAACAGCAAGGAGAGCGCAGCATAGCCAAGGCACCTGGCATGGGATGCTGCAGTGAGACCTCAGGAGCACCATCTCCCTGCTGCTGGAGGAGGGTTCAGCAGACCAGTGCTGCCCCATACCAACCCCTCAGCCCCTGCACAGCCTATTACAGCCTATGTCTAACTGCACCTGAGCAGCACAGCACAAATCCTGCGTATACAGAATGTGTTTCAGCAAGGGACAGTAATTTTCAGTCCTCCCTCTAACCCTCGCTGGGCAATTCCAAAAGAAGCATGTCCTGGTGGAGCAGCTGAGCCCTTCCCATACACTCCTGACCTACATACATGCTTAATATGTTAATTTTTGTTTTGGTTTCAGAACAAAACCTGCCTTTTAAAGAATATTTTAACAGATTTTTAAAACCAGAAACACTGCACTCCCCTGAGGCATTAAAAAATGCAAACTGAAGACTTCCCATATGTCGAGGTTATTACTTATTTCCTTCCAAAAACAGAAGAAGTGTTGCAGCAGTTGTAATGCTCCAGCTCACTAGGCCAAGAAGATGTTTTCTTTCTGCACACTCATTAACCATAGTGTGGAACTCAATAACTGGTCTAATTTCCTACTTTAAATGTTTTTCTTCCCTCCGGTTTTCATTTTATGTTTTACATTTACATAGGACTACACTCGACCACTTACCTTGAGAGTCTAGATGCTGTCAGAAACAATAAAAGGAGAGGAAAAGTGTCTGGAATCACAGAAGCTTTAGTGTTGAAAATTGCAATTTAATTTCTGTAAATGAATTTAAACACTCAGAGCTTTCTTTGTCAGCCACAGATGAGAAACTGATAGTCTTTGAAGGCAGGCAATGTTTTTTCAGTCAAACCTCTGAAGTAAATATTTACATTAGATATAATAAGAGATGCTCTTTCACACCACAGATCAAATCACAGCTAGTTATTAAATCTGGTATAACACTGGGGAGCTCCCCGCTCCTGCTGCCCACAATGGGTGCTCTGTCACTGTGCTGGGAGCCCCAGGACAGCTCCTGAGTTCCCTTCCCATCCCCAAGCATCCCTCAAGGTGCTTCCACGTCTCAGGGGCCCTCACACCAACCCCACCTGCTGTGTGGCACAGGGACAGTCACCTCACCAGGTTCCAATCCTCTGTGTGGATCAGCATGGCTGTGGAAGCCACGGTGCTCAGCAGGGGCTCAAGGAGAGGACCCTCACCCCAGTACCATAGTTGGGAACAAACAGGGGAGCAGCCCTGCCCACTGCCTGTCCTCAGCTCCACCTGCATGCTCACCTCCTGCCAGAGGGCACAGAGACTTTTCCCTTTAGTTGAAAAGCAGCTTTTCACAAGAAGGCCTCAGACCATGCTAAAGAGTAGGATGACAACACCTCATAGGTGAGAAGGCACTTTTTTCTTTTGCTTTTTTCCTTTTTTTTTTTTCCTTTTTATTCCTTTTGCTCTAATAGCCATTGAGGATGGATCACTATCCTCCTATCCTGCCTGCCTTCCTTTGCTTTACTGCATACACTTAACCAGACTGTTTATTTAGGCATCCACTGTGCTGTACATCTAAGGTAAGGTCATTAACTTTGATTAATGTTACCTTTCATTCCCACACCATTTCTGCCCTCTACCTCACCAGAGCATGAGGGCAGCAACCAGCAGATTGAGGGCAGTGGTATTCCTCCATTCACTAATCTGGTGCCAATATGCTGCACAAGTTGCTTTGGTTTGGGTGGACATATGTTATGCCAAAGCATCTGAAAGGGAAAGGTCTGTCTGTAAGGGAGAGATGCAGGAAACCCTCAGATATCACCCTCACCCCAGCACAGTGAAGGTTCCCAGGCTGGTTAATGAAGCTGGGCATCTCCCTAAGCATATGCACAGCCACGCAGACCTGGCCTGGGGAGCCAGGGGAGGTACCAAAGGCTCATACAACCTCCTCTCATCCCAAGTGCTACTGACTTGGGGAAACTTTTAAGCAAGATGATGCAATCCCATTACATTCCAGAAGCACCCAGTTGCAAAATAAGGCATGTTCTTACTACTGGCAGGCCACTGTAATATTTTCCTCTGCTCATCAGCATAATAAAACAGAGGGTAAGGCTCTGCAAACAAAATTAAGCCAGAAACCTAGCTAAAAGGGGATAGAAATAGTACTGTACTTCACCAGATATCCACTAAAGAAGAATACAAACATGTAGTTTCTAGGAAAGAACACAACTATGGTATGCTAACTACAGTATTAATTAAATCATTATTAGCAATCAATCTAATTTCTGTCACTTTCTGATATCTTAACTAAAGGCATATTTGCAATACTATTATAACAAGTTACAGCTCAAGCAATAGAGCTGCTTGCAATAATTCAGAAACATGTACACTTTCATATGAATATATCATGCCTAACTAATGAGATTGCTCATTTCATAACTTCAGTTCCATTTTTATTATTTCATAAAACTGGAAGTCCTTATCCATTTTATGAAAAACACCAAACCTTTGTGAAATTCATTAAATAAGCATAAAAAATTCATTAAACAAGTGAATTGCATTCATGGCTGCTTTGATGCAAATGCCCTTTAAGCAATGTAAAACTCCATATTGATTTAACCTTTCATGTTCTGATATTTTCATGTGGAGATATATATATATATATAAATCTTTATTCAAGGAATGAAATTAAGTTCTGATCCCTTGATCTCCAGCCAGGGTGAGGTAGATTGGTCAATTTAAATAGTCACTGCTGATCAGCAAACAGCTGAGTTTGTACTAAAACAGAGCACTAGTATTCCTGTACCTTCTTGCCAGCAGATAAATACACAGATAAGATCTAGGGCTGAATCAATAGGATGCCTGAAGTTTTGTCTATAGAAGAGAGGCAACACTCACCCCTGCTGGGCTGGCTATCACAAGGCCACAGTGACCTGCTGAGGGGTAGCTACTCATTCCCATTGCCCCCACTTCCACTGAAAACTGCAGCAAGCTGTACAGCCAACAGGCCAGGCTCTGTCTGACTCCCTGTGCACCCAGGAGCTGCCCAAGATGGGAGCTGCATGGTTTTCCTGGGGTTACTCCAAACCCCTTTGCCCAGCAGATGCAATACTCCATTGTCTGCCTTTGAACTCTATGGAAACCACAAAGCTCTCCAACCTTTTGGCAGACAGAAGTCACTGCAACCCCTAGCCCAGTAGAGTTCTTTTCTCCACCATATTTACAGTGCATAGTGCTTCACAGGTGGTAATGTGATAAAGATGTTCCTGTGACCAAGGCACGCACCTGGTACCCAAAACGCACCTGGTCAGACCCAGAGCTTCCATGGACTGAAGTACCTGCAGTCCTCCAGACAACCCCAAAGCTTTGTAGATGGGAAGCAGTCATTTCAGAGAGTTTGTAACAGTCTGACTGCAGCAAGCCAGGCAGAGGTGGAAGGACAGCCACTGTGCACTGACAGCCGTGCCCATGGCTGGGATTTTTGTGCTCATTCCACCATGAAGGTGCCAGCTTGGAGGGTACTGAGCAAACTCACCACACTGAGCCTCACTGCAGTCTCAGGAAATCAATACAACTTCAAGAGGATTTAAATGATATGGTTAAATACCACTGCTGAACCGGGCCTAAGGTGCTCAGGTGTCAGCAGAGCAGAGCTCAGTGCCATCTCTTGACACTCCTGCACCACATCCCCCGCAGCCCTGCTACCCTCCTTCCAGGTGCCTCTCCAGGATGTGTCCTTCTCCTCAGGCTCACTGAGATCCAGCAAACCGAGCCAGGAACAACTATTTCCATTTATAACCATTTAAATTATAAACAATAAATTTTACACACCAAAACAGGTCTTTAATCCTCATATTTCTCTCCAAAATACACCCAGACATCCTAATTCTCAGTTGGCTCAGCCAAACAAAACAAATTAAGTCTCTAGCCCAAGTTTTCCAGGAGTTAAAAATGAGCCCCAAAGCATTAAAATAATTTTAAAAAGAAAATTATAGCTAACATATTCAAAGTATCATCACTTTTAAAGGTCTCCTCAATTTTTACCTAACTTCCCAGAAAACACTGCCTCAAAAGGAAAGCAGAGTTTCTCAGAGGACAGAGTGGCACCCAAAGAAGCTTTGCAGAAGGGACCCCAGCCTCTAGCACACAGGCAGCAGGCAGGGCTGCCCTGAAGCATGGAGGAAGGAGAGCACAGCCCGGCCACCTCTGTGCCTCCCAGCCTCACCACACTGCAGGACAGCCCAGAATGAGCAGCTGCCAGCCAGCCCCAGAGAGCACCTGGAGCCCTTTAACTTCATCATTATGAGGTTTTAGTTCAGGCTGCCCTTGGCACCATGGGACAACAATAGGGCCCATGGGGACTCTGCAGGTCCTGGAGCTGTGGGAGCACACATTCCCACCACAACAAAAAAATAAAACTGGCTTTGTGATAATTGTAAAAGAGAAAAAAAAGGCAGTAAAAACCTTGGGAGCTTTTTCATGATTACTAATTTAACATACAAACTATGTTTTATTGATAGTTTCAATAGCAAATCTGCCTTCTGCACACATTGCAGCTGATGCCTAAAATAAGATGTGCAAGAAGAGAATCTTGCGCCTAAGGCTTTTATTTTTTTTTAGGATAATTTGCTATGAGAGCTCAAACAAGTCAGGGAGGAGATGTTCAAAAGGGAAGTGCTGAGCATGGCTGCTCCATGTGCTCCCAGCCCTGCAGCAGAGCTCCATCCCTGCATGCTGCAGCCACACGCTGGGTCACCAGTCAGGTTCCCAGTTAAATAAACTCTTGGTGCAACAGCACACCAACTTCTAATATTTGGCTCTGCATGTGTTATTAGAAACGGAGGTATAAACTCCAGAGAGTCCCCAGCACAAACATAGGTCATTTGTCTGGAGCAATATTATTTGGCAGGAAAGTAAAAATTAATACTGTATACTTTGGAAAGAAAAATGATTTTCCCTAGATCTCACACATAAATAAATGAGGCATATGGAAGAGCAGACCCAGAGCAGCTCAAGGGTAGTGGGGCCACTGCAGCTGAGAACGTGGCCTGGGGGCTCCCCATGGCCCTGCACTACAGCATCACCTCCATGGGGTGGGATGCTGCCTGTCACCCAGCACAGCTCCCTTCCCAAGCACATGCTTCCCCATCAGCTGAGTGGAAGACTTACAGCAGCTGCAAATAACCACAGTGCTGTTAATGTGCAAACATAGCTTTCTGCAGCCTCTTCCTTGCATTTAAATCAGTTTCACTCGAGGAAAAGAAATTGTTTTAGCGAGGCTAACCAGTCAGTGATGCGTTTGGCTGGGAACTTGTTGTGTTTTGCTACTTTATCATGTTGCCATTTCCATGTTCAAAGGCTAGTTAAATTATTTACACTACACTTCATATATTGTGTACAACACTTGCCTTGAAATGAACAGCAACTGCAGAGCTGAGATCCTTGAGCCCACGCCTTGGAATGCAGCACTGCGCCTCATGGGCACAGGAAGCCCCACCTGCAGCTCTGCCCAACTGAAGGGCCACATAGAAGCATTTAATGCTTTGGGACATTAGAGGACGTGAAGTACAAGGTGAATAAACTGAGTGCTAGCTCTGAAAAACAACAAATCTGTACAATTGTACAGATCTGCAACAGCGGAGGTGAACCACTATCATTGGCACTGCAGCTGAAAGGCACCACCAACCACTTCACTGTGTTCACATCCACGGGTTGGTCTCCATAAATGTTCAGCAACATCAGAGACTGTCAGTGGGTGTCATTTCTGGCACATGTGTAATGGAATATTGGTGGCAAGGTTCAATTTCTACTGCTATACCACCAACATCTGACACTGTGGGCCAAAGGAATACAATTGTTCAACTAAACTGGACACAGAAGTCAGGCAGCCAGTTCTCCTTGCCAAGTATCAATGCTCTACAGCCCTAGCATTCATCCCAGTCTGAGGCCTTACCAGCACAGTGTTCTCAACAGCACCATCTGCAAGAGCCAAAATAATGTGCACTAATAAGGCACTGACCCACACAGTCCCTCTCAGCTTGGGCAATGCTCTGCACCCCTGCTGAGTCACCTGAAGATGAGTTTTCCAGCAGAAGACCCTACATCAGATGGAAGACAAGACAGTAACTCAGTCACAAGGCTCAGAGTTCCGCTCCATGTAAATTCATTCCAATTATATGAACTGCCAAATTAAGAAATGAGGTATTTAAAAACAAAGGGGTTATAACAAAGCCACAAATACAAAAACAGACATCACAGAAATCCGTAATTCCATTTCTTGCCTTGCTTGCCTATTGAAGTGCCATATGCTGCTGCAAGTGCTGTAAAAATATCATAATAAGATCATAATTATAAGGTTTGTTGAATTATAGAGTAAACAAGCCACTTATTTACATTTAAATACAAACACTGGTAATTGAAATGTCACATGCTTCTCCGTTCTCAGCTCCGGGAAAATAGTTATCTACTGACAGCTTGATGTGCCTCTCACCAGCAGCCCAGATCCATGATGCTCTCCGTGTCAGTCCCTGCTTGTTTGTGTTATTCCATTTCTACTTTCCAGCCCCTCAGCTCAGTGCCGTGGTACTGAGGAGCAGTACAAGCTGGCAGCCAGTGCTTCCAGGGGCTGACATGGGGAAAATCACACAATGGCTTTAGGAAACCAATTTTAAGATGATCTCATTGAAGCCATGCAAAACCCAATGGCAGATGCAATGATACCAATCAGGTCTTGTTAGGAATCTGAAGGTGAGCACATACCCAGAGGGCCTCAAAGCCAGAGCTGGCTTTACATAAGCACAAGAGACACACCAGAATTTTGTACATGGTTTCTGCTCCCACATACTTTATTTCTGATAACTCCTCACATCTGGATTGAGTCATAGCCTTGCTCCAAGACTGCTGCTCTCCTGTCTCATGTGGAAGCCAAGGGCAGGGGCGGATGTACCAACTTGGGTTAATGGCCCCATACTTCAGCATGAGTTAATGGTGAAGCTTGCAGTTAGCAACAGCAGCTTTGGGTTAATGCTAAACCAGAGGATCTCAGTCACCTGCCCCGCTTCCCTGCACCTTCCCCAAAACAATCCCCTCTTTCTGGTTTAATCATTAAAATGTCCCAAGGAAAAACAACTCTGAGAAAAGCAGACAGGTGCCTGGAGCTCTGTGAGAACAAGCACCACTCACAGGAAAACACAACAGAAGAAACTGTCCTGGGGCAATCACAGCTCAAGAGAAATCCCAAGACCCGTGGCAAGATGGGCTGCATGGCTGGAGGGCAGCAGAAACAGCCAACTAAGTGACAGCAGTACCCTTGCACTGGGGCAGCATCGTGAGATGTGACAGCCACTTCATTTGTAGAATATATGTTAAGGTTATTAGGGTAAGAGTGCTAATAGCAAGGGCAACATCTCCATAATTACACTCCCTTGTAGGCCCTGACTTCATACCAAACAGTGGCAGCATGCAGCACAGAACCTGAAAAGATCTCCCCTGCTAGGTTTGGGGTCATGCAAATGCAACACCACAGTGCATTAATAATCAGGTATGGTTCTTGCAGGATCCTGGCTTTTGTACTTTTTGGATCTCTTTGGTATCAAACACCTTCCCAGCAATGTTCCTACGGATCCTGAAGACTCCAACAACACAGCCTTGCTTCTTCACCAGAAGATTAGCTGCAGATTAGGCTGGAAGAGCAAATGAGGAACAAAATTAGCACAGGAGCAGACTGATTCCGTCTAAAATAATTAAAATGCCATCCTACAATACTGTGGGGCCATGTTTCCTACACCAGTGCAAAACATCTCTGAAGCTCACACACTATGCTCACAAACATGGTTTTTTCTTGTTTATTTTTAATCCAAGCATTGGATGCTACCCCAGTAACCACCCTGCCCACTCCCAGGTTGGCAGTGGTGAGAAGGCACCAGGCCCAGCCCTGCCTCCAGCAGGGCCATCTGAGCAGGCTGCTGCCACACTGCAGAGCGCTGGCATTAGACTCAGTCACTCCACAGAGCACACAACTTTATTAAAGGGGAAGAAGACACAGAAGAGCCATGTGGGCTGCAACCCTTCCCTAGGAACTGCTAAAACAGTCAGAAAATGTCTTCATCTTAACCTCTCCCCTGAAAATAAGAAGCATTGCACACTTCCATCTTTGTTTCATTTTTACACACTTGGCTTTATCTTCCCTTAACAAGTCATGAAGGTGAATAATGGTCTGAGAATAATGTGTATATATTTAAAGATATAACAGCCAGCACAAGTCAAGACAAGGATAAATTCTTCCCCAGCACAGTAAATTAACAACTAAAGTAGTAAATCAAATTAAAAATAATAATAACAACCAAGCCATATTGTTAGATGTATAAAACCCTGCTCAGAGGCTCCGGTGAGCAGCCATCACTCTGTCCTACAAGAAGCTTCACTATATTGTTGCCCATGGAGCCAGCCCACTCCATGCAAACAGAACACCTGATGGAGTTTTCCCTTTGCCTCTAGAGGAGTGCACACACAGCCCCACTCCTGCCTCTCCTTAAGCTGACATGGCACCACAGCTACACAGCACTCCCCAGCCAAGGTGGGCAGTGATTCCTACCATGGATCTGAGCCCTAAGGAGGTGTCCTCCACGCCCAGAATGCACCACAGCAGTTCCCCCAGCACATCAGGGACATCATATTGAGACGCCCACCTTAAACAGTCCATCCCACAGCCACGTGGTCCTGCTCCCACATCCCTACTGTCCCACACTGCGGCCTCCTGCCTCAGGTGCACAAACCCCAGCCCTCAATGCAGCCCTCATATACGGTCTCCTCCCTTCTTCAGTAGGGGTGGAATTGCCCTCAGATGGGGGCAACCTGCAATTCAAGTGGCCTAAAACCACTGGTGGCTACAGTCATCCACACCACAGCTGAATTTTAACCTTAATTAGAAAATCCACAGGGAAAACCCAGGCTCTTCTTTCTCCGTGTTTGAAGAGGAAACGATCTTTGAAAAATGTGAGTGCCATCACTCTGGCTTGTGGCCATCTCTGAAGCACACCTCAAGAAGTGACCACCACTGAGGTGTTATCACCAAGGAACCCCAGTCCCATTGGCAATATAGGGAAGCCATTGGCCCACAGACCCCGGGGGCTGCCAGGAATCCCACTCCCATCGCTCACCCCAGGAATCAAACCACACAGAGGGCTGAGAAATTGTGCCTGAAGACAGAGATTTTAGAAAGGTCACCGCTGATTGCTGCTTCCTACTGTCATAATGAACCTCCTCATTCTGAAAGTCACTTCAGGAAAACCAATACCCTTCTATGAGTTATAATGTTTGGAATAACTTTCTAACAATTACTCAACTCCTCTGAAATTTCTTTCATGGGATTGAAGGTTTTTCTCTTATCAAATTATCTGGATTTCTCATGGATTATGCATTTCTCCAAAACTCGCTATTTGCAGATTAAAGAGAGAAAGGAGAGTTAGAAAGGACACAATAGAAAAAAGATCAGTAAAGAAAAATATTTTAAATATTAATGACCAAGGGGGAAATGGAAATACATTAAAGGCAAATGTGAGAGCTTTTAAATATGTTATTAAAATTGATTTATAAATGAGACTCTTCTTTAACCAAGTGCTTCAGCCTTCACTCCTTATTTCCTTCTGCTGTCTCTCCAAGCATTGGTGTCACCACCCAAAGCCTATGCATCAAGGAAAGATATCTGCAAAATAATTAGGCTGGCGATGACTGCGTGCTGTTCAAAGGGGAAAACATCACCCTGTTAAGCACCTCGGAGAGGAGATGAAACGCTGGCTGCCACCAGCAGCTGCAGAGGTACGTGCAGGGCATCGCCCCGTGCTCCGGGGCTGCTCAGCACCAGCCCCAGTGGGAGCAGAGCGGGCAGGGCAGGGATGTGGCACATCTACAGGTGCAGACACCTATTGGTTACAAAGGTAGAAAGAGACATATCCCATTTCTGTCCTCCTTGATGGACACGGCAGCAGAAGCATATTGCACAAACCATGCCATTAATGTACCCCAAATAGTGGAAACTGTCCTTGAAAAGAATAAATGTTGTAAATCAGAAGAAAAGCACCGGTGTATATTTAACAAATTAGTCTCTATATATTTAATGTTCATGTAGATAGGCAAAATGCTTTATTTTAGCTCTGCTATCTGCCATAAACCACCCTAAGGTTAGAGCTGAAAACTGCAAACAGAAATATAAAACATCACTGAGAACCACAGAGCTCATAAGTTTGATTTTGTGGTGAGAATAGTCCACAGAACTCATTCTGAATGTCCTCGTAAGATCCTTTTTATAGCAGGTTATGAATCATCACATGATATCTTTAAATGGATGATCAATACTATATTTTCCCATAAAACGTTTGGTTTGAAATCCGATTTTAAGTGCATTAGAGTTTTTGTGCACCGAATGAGTGAGTGTCATAATAAATTGTCACTGGATACGAAAGAAATATAGCTTAGATTAATTGCCATATTTATTTATGAGTCTATAAAATACATTGTGAAAGTCCTGGCACATTTTTGGGATACCAGCTTGAACTTTCAAGAAAGTTAAAAGCATTAAGTGAGACTGAGAGTAGATTTATTATTGGAATGTTTTTAATTGCAGTTCCAACCAGACACAGGTATTAGAATGGTTGTGCCCTTAATGGCCACGTCTCATGTGTTTTTTCTCTAAAAATGATATACTTCCCATATTTTCATTGATTTTATGAGATTTATTGTAGATTAGCACTGCCTGTGTGTGAACTCCCCAGCGGTCCCTGCCTTCCCGAGCAGCTGGCCCAGCCCTCAGCACCTCCAGAGTATGGCTGGAGGGGGGCGGGGGGCACGGGGAGTGTGGCGGTGCATCTTGTGTGCATGGCACTGGGACCAATGGACCTCAGGGTGACAGCACGGGTCCTTCTCAATGCTCCCTTCTCCAGGGGCACAGCAGAGCAGATTCAGATATATTTGGAGCAGCAGGCTGAGCCCTTCACTCAGGCTTGAACTAACAGACAGGCTCCTTGGGGACAGCTGATCTGATGGGCTGGGATGAGGTGTCCCAAGTTAAGTGCTTTTGGTTTTTGATATGAGCTATCAGAGCAGCTCTTTCTAATGTGCAGCAAACACAGCCAGGTTTTGGTAAATTACAAATGAAGGTAAATAAGGCAGCAGCTCCAATCCCCATGTTTAATGGTGCACGTAAGCTGGTGATAACTCATGGAAAATAAGGCACCATCGCATGTAACCGGCACACTAATTAAAGCATAGATCCTGGAAATTACAGCGAGCAGACTTGGAAATGGAATAAAACTGTCATTCACTGCCACAGAATAAAGATGATGAACGGTACCTACGGTAATACAGATAAGAGCCTCCAGCTCGGAAGCAGCCTGCTCACCCAAACTGCCCCTTCTTGACAGCAGCACAGCAGCTGTGCAGAGGCCAAGGAGATACTGCATGGTGCAGCGCCCAGCAGCACCAGGTGAGCCTGGCATCCAGCTCAGCTGTGCCGAAGGAGCGTTGGGTCACCCTGCTGCACAGCTCCTTTACCAAAGCAGCCTTTCCTTAGTGGCCAAGCAAGGTGAAGGTCCACTCAAGGCCACCACACTGCCCATGGCTCCACTGGCTGTCACTGCCCCTCCCTTCTGTGCTCCCCACAACTCTCCCAGCACCGTGGCAGAGTCAGGAGCATCCGACACCAGCGGAGCAAAACCATGCAGCTCCTCAGATTGCCATAAGTGCACAGCTTTCCTAGAAGTCAGTGACACCTTTTTGATGTTCCCTTCTGGAGGATGAATGTCCAAAGACAACCAGAGTTATTCCCACTGTATTCCAAAGGTGCTCAAAAAAAGCACCCCTGACCCTCGTGTTTCTTCCCCAGCTCACAGGGCAGCACTTTATCCTCCCAATTACACCTCACCCCACACCAGCGTGTGTCCCACGCTTGGCTGTGCCAGTTCTCCCTTCCGTCCTGAAAACAGTTCTATTTTCTGCTTGTATGCTAAGCAATTAAAATGCTTTATCTCCAACAAGATATTAATCTTAATATTGTCCTAATTTGTTTCATTTTTTTCTGCCTCTCATGCAGAAATCTGTCTTGACAGTAGCCACTGAGATAAGGACAGTGCCCAGCGAGCTGCACAATGCACCATCATATACACTATTTTAGTTTGTCAAAACAATTAGTGTTCATTTTGGCTTTATTCAGTTAAATCTACAATGACTGATCAGTATAAATTATGTATTAGGCTGCCCAGCTGTACTTGTTTATTCATGCATGGACTTGAAGAATTTTCATTTTCTCAGTACAAAAAAAGATGCGGCCAAAAGAATCCCCCCATATTCTAAAATATAAAGAGACCTTATTCTCCACCACATTTCTACTGCATGTTTTGGAAGCTGCTTTGTTCCTGCCCCTCTCAGAACATTATTCTTCCTCCCAGAACCGCTGCTCTAACGCTTATGTCAATTAACCTATTATTTCCTTCACAGCTATCGGTGCCTGCGTTTGTGTTGCTGCAAAGCACACATTGCTACTCTCACTCCTTCCAATTACCTCTGAGCAAAGAGGTATCACAGCTAAAACAAATGGTGTTGGTTGTAAAAGCACCAAAAATCACGCTGTGGGCTGCATCTGAACTCCTGCCTTGCTTCAAGAGGAACCTCACGGGGAAATATGTACTGTTGTGTTCTCTTCCTTCAAGAACAAACATTTGTGAATTGAGGGGATTGCTGTGGCTCTGCCTGTCCTCAGTCACAGCCCTGGCTGGGAGAGCTCAGTACAGGCACTGCACTGGGCACGTGTGGGGACAGCTCAAGTGGGACAGGGATGGCACAAGTTTGGATAAAGAGAAACCTGCAGTGACCACTTACAGCACCAGTTCACCAGTTATGCTTCCCTAAGAGGCAGCAGAATGGAATCAAAGCTGTTTCCCTGCAATGAAAGTAGCATATTGCACATTGCTTCCCAAAGCACTAAACCAGGCTGAGCTCAAGATGCTGCTCTCGGCCGCAGCCCAGGCCTAAGGGCAATTCATGGGGTGGCTCCCGGGCACAGGGAGGAACAGAGTGTGAGGCAAAACACTTCTGTAGGGCCAAGCACTGCAGGAGCACAGCCGTGAATCAGAGCTGGGCTCAGCTGAGTGTGCCCAGCAGTCAGAGATGCACTCCCAGGTCGGCTGCACAGCTAAAGTCAGCAAACACAATGCCTGCTTCTTTGGGCAGACAACACATGTGCTAGTAAATAAATAAGTAAATAGATTAGATAAAAAATAAAAACCATGAATAAATTAACAAATGAAGGAAAAAAGAGGAGGGAAAAAAAAAGGAAAAAACCCTCAATTTTGCTGAATGAAGTGCTTTAGAACAAGTGGTTTTATTACTTTATAATTAGCATAATTTCCCCCAGAGGGATTCTCGCAATTAAATAATTAGCAGCAATGTTCCCCAGAGGCGCTCCGTGAGGACGTTCCCAGCCTCCCCCGCAGCCCCGCAGCCCTGCAGCCCGACCCGCGGAGCGCCCCGCCCGGCCCGGCGCGCAGCTCGGCAGCGCCACCCGTCGGGAGCGGCATCGAGCAGCGGGACGGGCAGAGCGGCCGCCGCCCGCCGGGCCCAGTGCCGGAACGGGGAAAAGTTGTCGGGTTTTCTTTTTTCTTTTCTCTTTTCCTTTTTTTTTTTTTTCCTCCTTTTTCTTCTTTTCCCCCTTTTAATTTTTATTTTTGTTTGTTTGCCTCCGAAAGCAAATCGCGGCCGGGCCCGCCGCAGGGGGATCCCCGTTTACCACCCGCGGATGTCTCCTCATAGGCAAACCCACGCGATGTCCTCTGCCGTCACTTAATCGGTGCCATTGGGCGCAGCGGTGCGGGCAGGGCCGGGCTGCGGGCGGTCGTCCATCCCTGCCCGCCCCGACCCCTCCTGGTGCAGGCGGTAGGGAGGCACGACCCGGACCCGGCTCCGCTCCGCTGTGGGGGTAACCGGGGATCGGGCGGCAACAGGATCCCGCCCGGGAGTCTGTCGGAGGCTCTTGCCCGCCGCCTGCCCTCCGCCCGGGCCCTGGGGAGACACGCTCGCTCAGTGCCGCGATTTCCCCCTTTATCACTTTTTTTTCCCCGGAGTCAAATTCGAATTGCTTAGAAAATAAAAGGAGCGGGACCAAGAGCGAAACACGAGCCGCCTGCCTCCTCCCCAACGGGACGACACCGCGGGGCTGCGGGCGCTGGCGGCCCCCGTCCCGTCGCATCCCCTACCCCTACCGCTGCCTCCGTCTCCGGCCCTGCCCTGCTCTACCCGCCGCTTCCCATCCCTACCCGTACAGCTGCCCCAGCCCCAACGCATTCCCCCGTCGCTGTCCCTATCCCTATCCCTACCCCTACCCTGCCCGCCGCTGCCCGCCGCTGCCGGCAGCCCGTGACGTCAGCCCGCCCGCTCCTCGCCCACCGCGGAACGCTCGAGACCTATAGAGCAGAAAATAATACACCAAGCGGGCTCCGTGTCTTGCGAGCCCGACGTGATTTCCCCCCTCCTTCAAAAAGAGAAAAAAAGAAAAAAGAAAAAAAAAAAGCCCCTTTGCACTTAAACTCTTTCTACATGTGGGGTGGCTTTTTAAACTCTCTCCATCCAAACATATTTATTCGGAGCGATGGGAAGCGGGGGGCAGCCGATTGTATTTTTGTTTAACCCAGGCAGGGAGCCCCCCCCGCCTCAGATGTCGGGCTGCTTTTCTTAAGTGCAATCATCTATAATTGAGCAAAAAAAAAAAAAAAAAAGCCATACGTGGAAATGTGTGTGTGAGAAGGTGCATCCTGACGCGGGGTTTAGTTACAATCGATCTTGGGGGGAAAATATTGCCTATGGTCCCAAAATAAGGAGCGGCTATGTCTTTCTCCCAGTTCGGATACCCCTACAGCACCACTTCGCAGGTAAGGCGAGTGAGCAGCACTCACTTTTGTTCAGATTCCGCTGCTGCCGTCCAGATGTCTGTTACCCCTCCCTTTTTTCCTCCCTTTCCCTTACTTAGAGTCTTTTTTTAAAAGGGCACATCTGGAGCCTTTTTTAAAAAAATGTGCGTGTGTGTTTATGTCTCGTCCGTGTTGTGTTAGGCTTAAACAAATAGCTCGCAGTTCGCACAGCGAAAGGCGTTTGGAAAACCGGTGCTTCCTGCCCCCGCTCCCCTTCCACCGCTCACTCGGAAGAGCAACAAACACACACGCGCGCTTTGTCCCTTCGTGCCGCGCTCCCCGGGCGCCGCTCCCCGCGGAGCAGCCGTCGGACCCCGCACCCCGGGGCGCCCTGCACCGCCGCCCCGCGCCGCGCCCCGGGTTGGGTGGGACGGTTCGGGCGCCGCAAGCACGGCGAGGTGCGTGTGCCTCCCCCGGTCGGGAAGTTCGCCGTCCCTTTCAACTTATTGAAATCGAGTGCCTTCGATTGCGTTAGCTGACATATTTACTGCTTTGTCTATTGTCGAATTAACTATAATCGCAACTTCTTGCCTTGAAATCGATGCAAACGGATCGAGGGGGGCGGGCAGGGGGAAGCCGCGCGGATCTTTTGCCATTTTCGAGAGCGACCGTTGCCTCCGAGTTCCGCCCGCTCCGCTCCGCGCGTCCCCGCTCCCCGCTCCCGGAGCTCCCCCGCCCCCGCCCGCCCCCGCCGCTCCGGGGCTGCCCCGCGGCCGCTCAGCGCGCCCCGTCTCTCCGCCGCAGTTCCTGGTGCCCGGCAGCCCCGGCGCGTCCTGCTGCGAGCCCGCTCCCCGCTCCGGCCCGGATGCGTCCTCGGCGCCGGCCGCCGCCTCGCTGTGCTGCGCCCCGTACGAGAGCCGGCTGCTGGCGCCCGGCCGCGCCGAGCTCAATGCGGCGCTGGGCATGTACGGAGCCCCGTACGCCGCCGGCCAGGGCTACGGCAACTACCTGCCCTACAGCGCCGAGCCCGCCGCCATCTACACCGCGCTGGTGAGTGAGGGAGCGAGGGAGCGCCCGACGGCCGCGGCGGCGCGGCTCAGCCCTGCGGGGCCGTCGAGGGTCGGGGATGGGGCCGGGATCGGGGTCCCACCGCTGCCGCTTGCCTTGCAGAACCCCCAGTATGAGATCAAGGAGGGCGCCGGCACTCTGCACTCGGGGATCGCGCAGCCCGCCGCTTACTACTCGTACGAGCACTCCCTGGGGCAGTACCAGTACGACAGGTAACCGCGCCGCCGGAGCACCCGGGGAGACGGCCGGGAAGCCGGGCGGGCAGGGCCGGGGTAGGGTCGGGCACCCCTCACGCCGCTCCCGCAGGTACGGGCCGGTGGACTTCACCGCTTCGGCCCGGCGCAAGAATGCCACTCGGGAGACGACGAGCACCCTGAAGACGTGGCTGTACGAGCACCGCAAGAACCCGTACCCCACCAAGGGCGAGAAGATCATGCTGGCCATCATCACCAAGATGACCCTCACCCAGGTCTCCACCTGGTTCGCCAACGCGCGGCGGCGGCTCAAGAAGGAGAACAAGATGACCTGGTCTCCCAAGAACAAAGCGGGGGAAGAGAGGAAGGAGGACGGCACGAGGCACGACGGGGAGTACGGCGCGGGGAGCGACGGCCGAGGTAGGGCAGGGCGGGACAGGACGGGTCGGGAGGCGCGGAGAGGCCCCGGGCCCCGCACCTGCCCTGAGGACCCGCCGCCCCTCCCGCTGTGTGTTGAGCAGAGCGGAAGAGCTGCAAGGAGGACAAGGAGCTGCGACTCAGCGACCTGGACGACCTGGAGGAGGAGGACGAGGAGAATGAAGACGAGGAGGAGGCGGGGAAGGCGGCGAAGGGCCGGCCCGGCTCTCTGCAGGAAGCCCCCGGCTCCGGAGCGGCTTTGCCCGGGGCCCCGCGGAGCGCCTGCAGCGTGCCCGGGCCGTGCCGCGCCTTCCCCTGCTCACGGGCCCCCTCCGCGGCTCCGGCCCCCGCCGCCCTCGCCCCGCCGCCGTCCTACGCGCCCCCGGAGAAGCCGCGCATCTGGTCGCTGGCGCGCACGGCCGGGGCCAACGCGGCGCGCAGAGGCAGCCCCGAGGGTTGCGGCACGGAGGAGGGCGGCGGGGCGGTGGGGGAGCTGCCCCCGGCCCCAGAGGCCCCGTTCCGGAGCTCCGCCTTCAGCCCCCAACCCGTCCCGCGGAGCTGCGCGTCCCACCGCGGCCTGGGGCAGCCGTGCCAGTACGCGGCGGCCGAAGGTACCCGCTTCGGCGGGGCCGCGGGGGCGGGGGGAACGGGGCGGACGGGGCTGCCGCCTCCTGCGCGCCCGCGGCCCTGAATCGTGCCCGGTGCCCCGGGAGCGGCGGGGCCGGGTCGACCAGAGCCCCCGCGAGCTGCGTGTGTCTGTGCAGGCTTCGGGCGGGGCGGCGGGGGAGGCCCGGGAGGTGCCGAGCCGGGCGGAACGTGCCTAGAGCGGCTGCGGACGGCTTTCAGGCCGATGCTGAGGAGGTGAGGTAGGTGAGGGGCCGCCCGCTCCGCCCCGCTCCTGGCGCTGCCTCAGCCGGGCCGGGCACGTCCTGGATGTGCCCGTCCCGGGCCGCTCACTCCGCCTTTCCCCCTCCCCCCACTCCCGCAGGGCCGCCTGCCCCTTCCTGAGCGCCGGCGGCAGGGCTGCAGCCAGGCTCTCGCCCTGAAGCCGGACGCAGTACTGCCCGGCGCCGAGCCCCCGGCCCGGGCACGGCGGGCACCGCTGCTCGCAGGGCGGGCGGAGCGGCCCCGGCCGCGTTGCCGCTCGTTAAATACCCGCGATTGATGTCTTTACCAAAACCAAGACTCAGCTTTTCTCCCGTTTCCCCACGTCGTGCTTTTGTTGTTATTTTCCCCCCAAGCCCGCTGGTTCCATTGCTCCGAGCGGCGGAGCGGCGGTGCACGACGCGCAGTCCCCGGCAGCACCGCCCCGGCCGCGCCGTGACCCCGCGGCACTCAGCGCTGCCCCGGGCGGGGACGGGGGCGGCGGCGGTCGGGCGTCCTCGGTGCGTCCGGGCCGCCGCCTCCGCCCCGGGGCAGCGCTGCTCTCCGCGGGACAGCCGAGAAAGGGAAACAGCATCTCTGCATTCTTTCTGTTTAATTAAAAGTGTCATCAAACACTTTGTGTTCGGACTAATAAACCAAGCAGGGATGAGGAAAGAATGTTTCTTTGTTCCTGTTTCTAGAAGCAGTGGCAATAATTTAAATTAATAACTGCGGTAATTAAGAGGTCATCTATAGATCAAGCCGATACCTGCCATTTCCAAGTTCACCGGGGTCAGCATTTACATTAAGTCATTTGTGGTCAATAGAGTCCAATGAATTCTGCCTTAATAAATCAGGGAAATCAATCTTGAATATCGAGTACACTTCTCTATGTTTACCCAAGGTACCGAAGGCAGCGGAGGGAACTCCTGGGGGTGCGGACGTGGGGCCCGGGGCAGCAGAGGGACAGCGGGGCCGGGCCCAGGCAGGGTGGGAGCGCGGGGCTCTGAGGTCCCGGGGCGGCCCTGAGCGGCGCGGTAGCAGCGCGCTGTGCCGCAGTGACCCGCAGCTTAGGGTAGGGGAAATTAAGCTGCGAAAAGATAAACATTATTTCAAGTGGGATTTGAAGGATTAGGGCCTGTAATAAAGAGTATTAGGCCCTTTCGAAGGGTTCTCGCAAGGAGACTTGCGCGCTCCTCCTGTGCCACCGGCGGGGATGGGTGCCGCCCCGAGGAGCGCAGCACCACGCGGCTCCATCCCGGCGGCTGCGGAGGGGCTCTGCGGGGACGGAACGCCCGGAGCCGCCCGCGGGAGGCGAAGCCCCGGAGTCCTCCCGGCAGCGCCCCGAGTGGCGGCGGGGGCTCGGCGGGGCCGGGAAGCTTTGGGATGGTTCTAAGGCAGGCACGAAGGTACCCTCCGGGAGCCTTAAGACTTGTGTTTTTTATTACTTTGCCTCCGTTTTTATTAAAGGTCAAGCGAGCGAGATGCAGATTATCCCATCCGCCCGCCCAGGACTCCTCCGCAATCTGTCACCGGCAAGATACGTATCGCAAATCTCTCCAAATATAATCTCCCGGAATCATATTCCGAATACTGTTTTGATTAAAAACGAGAGCGCGGATTGACGGAGAACAAATACCGGGAGCGGAGCACGGAGAGGGGGAACGGGATCCGCGGGCTCCAGAGGAGCGCACCGTCCCGGTGCCGTTAAGGCCTGCAACAACCGCCCGGAGCGAAGAGCGGATGCTGCCGGCCTCCCCCGGCCGCTCCCAGTGCCGCCGGCCCGGTCCGGCCGTAGCCGCGCACACTCCGCTGCGCCCGCTCAAAGGCCGCGCCGCGCTCGCTAATGAACTTTTCTCCGAGACAATTAAGGGCTCGGCGGGGCGGGGGCCGATGAAAGGCCGCCTTTGTGCGGTCGAGACGGCGCGGCTCGGCCCGGCTCCCCCGGGCTTCCTGCGGCCCCGCGGTGACCCGCCCTGCGGCACGGCCCGGCGGGGGCAGCGGCACTCCCCGGGTGGCTCCTCCGGGCTGCAGCCCCGCAGATGGGGGCCGCTGTCCCGCTCCTCCTGCCCGCGGGCTGCTGCGGTCAGCAAAAGCGACGGCTTGTTACGGGGTGGCCGCCGTGGGGGAGAAAGCTGTAGAAAGGTGCTCTGGGGAGATGTGAAGGAGGGCTCGAGCACAGCGACTGGGTGGGAAGGAGGTGACAGTTAGCTGGAGAAGAGCATAATTCCCCACCGCTTTCCCCAAGTCCCTCACGCTGCCCTCGGGCACCTGCTGGCTTTGCTTCTGTCCCTCCGTGTACCAGCACAAACGCTCCTGTCGTCCTTGGGGTCATGGCACGGCCCTGGACACAAGGCACCGCCTGGCTCAGTGCCTCCTACCCTCATGCTTCCCCTTGCAGGAGGGTGGGAGAGAAAACCTTCCCTCACCGCTGCACCCCGCACCAGGACAGTGGCTGTGACAAGGAGCCCGTGCCCTGGCTGGTGCCCTGCTGTCCTCACCCTGAGGGGCAGAGCTGCCCAGGGCAGCAGGGAGCATTCTACCATCCCATCTCACAGGAAGGAGGAAGCTGGCCCTTGGAGATCCCTCCTCAGGGGAGCAGAAGTTGTGGAACTACATGGATATTGAGGTAATGAAGCAATGGACTGCAGCAATTGGTTCAACACAATCTCAAAGGCAGCATGAGCAGCTCTTGGGCCAAGTGCCTTTTCTGGCCCAAAGCATCTGCTGGGGAAAGGCAATGAATTACTTGCGGCTTTTTTTGTTTGTTTGTTTTTACCTAACGTTCATCTGAAAATAAATTGCAGGCCAGAACAGGTGGATAACATTCTGGAATGATTTAATGATTTATTTAATCTGGATTCTCTTTCAATCTACTTAGCAGGATGAATACTTTTTTTAGCCCAAGTCCAAAAGCTGGGTTTTTCATTTACAGAAGAGAAAATACCCCACAAGAGCTCTGCTTCACCAAGGTGTGCTCCGCAGCATTGTCTGCAGCACAACAGTCATTCTGGGGTTGCTGAGAGCCCTGAGAAAAATTCTTCCTTGCCATATGCACAGTGCTTCAGATGGGTATCTGCTCTCCTTTGTGCAGCATCTGGGCAATAAGACAGCTGATCTTAGCACCAGGCACTGCACCTTCAATCTGAGTATGGGCAGCTTTCAGCCTGCAAAGACAGCCACTCTCTGGCTCTCCCTCTCCATAGGGCAGCCTAGGGCACCAGTGACCAGAGAGTGACTAGAGAGTGACCAGAAAGTAAGTGCTGCAGCACAGCACCAGCAGACACAAAAGCAGCGTTTCCCACCCCCATGCCCTTGGTAGGGCCTGGGAGCCTGCCAGACTGAGGGACTTCCAGCCCCTGCCCTGCTGGGGACAGCACAGTCATCTGCCAGGTGCTTGGCCGCAGTGTCTGTGTAGAACAGCAGCGTGAAGAAGCATGGGAGTTGAGTCATGCATAACCCCAAGAATAATGCTGCAGCTACAAGCCCTTACCCGGTTTGGATGACCCATCCAAGTGGACTCTCTCCTCTATTTTAAAGGTACACATCATCCATGTAAAACACCTCCAAGATGCCCTCCATAGTTAGCTGCTTAATGGAACGTCTTAAATATATCCACCAGCCATGAAACAAGCAGCACTGGAGCTCTCTGCTGCCACAGCCAATCCCACTGCTGCTCATTATGGGTAACAGAAAAATATCACTTCCACATCACTGAGTTCTGGTCTTCCCTACGTGAACCACAAGAGGCACCGGACAGTGACACGGTAGGTAAAAGTTCACACAGATCAGGATAAGGTCATGTCTGTAAAGAGAAATAATTTCTCAAAACAAATGCCAAATGATGGATTTTTCATTATTTTTTTAAATCAGACTCTTGTATGCTAAATATTCCTGTGAGCCAACAGCACCTGGAGTAGTTCAGGTAAAGCAGTGCTGGCTGCCTTAGCTGGGGGAAGGCAGCTTCTGCCAGCAGGACTTCAAATGTCCCACTCTTTAGCACCTGCCAGAGGGAGCTGATGCATTCCTGTTCCCCCCACATCACATCCTGGCTGGTGCATCTCACAGAGATGCTGTATCTGGTGTCCGTCTGCCCGTCAAGTGTTACAATTTACCTGTAGAAAAATCAATTGCCAGTAAAACTCCCCGAGTATCCTGTGGAATTCAGAAATGTAACATGTATTACTCCTCTCCCTGAACTTTCCCATAAAGTACTGGCTTACTCAGTATTCTGTGGCAGGAAATTATTAAAACTTGTCCTAGTTCCTCTCAATTGCAGCGATAATATAACCTCACTTTCTCTTCATACACATTTAGAACTGGAGCTACAAATATAATACGTGGTATTCCATAAGTGAATCAGATGGAATTACAGTGTAAGAATGTAGTCATAGGGGCAACTGTATTTGGAGCCCAACTCCAAAAGTTAATAACAGTGATGGTGTCTCTCACTCCCTCACCCCAAATCACAGACCCACATTGCATTATGAGTGCCCCAGTAGGAGCTGGCTCCTTCAGCCTTTCCCAGCAGAAGACGCTGGGGCCTGGATTTGCTTTCAGAGTGCTCTGGGTTTTGTCTGGTGAAATAAAACTTGGGGACAGATTTCTTATGGAAACAATGCTCCAATAGTCACCATGAGAAAAGACCACCACCTGCCCACCATTTCCTAATTTGTTAAATTAAATGACATATCTCAGCCAATTGCAAACACGAGTGTCCATGCTGTTGCCTCCTTGAATAAACTGTGAAAGAAGTCTGTGCCACCCACAAGCAGAGCAGCCCCAGAGCATCCTCTCCAGAGGTCCAGGGACTAAAATGGTTCTTCAGCAAGTGCTGACATTGAAAGTAGAGGAGCAAGAAATGAAACTCACACAACAGAATGGTAAGGAGATTTCTGCTGCAGAACTCTCTCACTCATTTAGCCACCCAGGCCGACATGTCCACAGTGCTCTGCTAGCAGCAGTTCTTAGCCCACACCCTAGGTCACAACTTTACCTTGTACAAAGTGAGCAGCAGACTCTGACCTATCCCTCCAGGGGATGCCCAGAGACATGAGCAGGAGCTCTGGGCTGCAGTTGGCTCACTGCAGGTGCTCACGCAGCCTGCTCCATGCCAGCCACACCATCTGCAGTTGTGTCCCCTGTGCACGGCTTGCTTCCTTGGAGGGAGGGTTGGGCTTTGTGAAGGATATACCTGTTTATTATGCTGATAAATGACACATTTTTCCTACTTGATTTGTTGGGGACTGAGTGACCCAACAATAAAACTGACTTCATATTGCTGCTTAACTCTCACTGATGTCTTGTTCAGCTTCCATGTGCATACATGGGAAGCAGAATGCAAGCCCTGCTCCTGAGCAGATTGCAGGGGATTCTCTCCTGAGCGCTGACAGGTGCTGCCCGGAATGAACTACTCCCTCCTCTGTCCCTGCATGGTGACTGCTGCAGTGCTCCCACACTGCCTGGTCACAGCTGGGGTTTGTCTCACTGCTGCGAAGACTGCAGTATCGCACAGCAGCACTTCACTTTATCCTATTTTAAAATTAAAAACAAGCAAAGAAACAAACAAAGCTGCCAAACTTGAGGACCATTTTTTTGTTGCTTAATTCCAGCAGGAAAAACCCCAGTGAACCCCATCAACAGCAACTTCCCCCACTCCTGTCTGTTTCATGTAAGTGAAACTTCTGCCAGAGGGGGCTTTGCCAGGACCAGAACAATATCTCTGGGGACGCTTTCCCAGACACCTGATCACTGCCATAAAGTTCTGGTAACTGATCCTGAATATCCAAATTTAAGACATTTCAGATTCAAATCCATACTACTCACCACATCTTTGCAGAAAAATCTGGTGCAGTTAAATGGTACAGAAAGATAACAGATTCGTTTGTATTACACTTCAAGGTGCACTTTACAGTGGTGTTTTATATTAGTCATACCTGTTACATATATATATATTATACATATAAAATATAGAGATCTAGGTTTACATTTATTCCAGTTCCAAAGTGTTAGAAGATATTATTAATGTCTTAATATTTCAGTGAAATTCTTCCCTCACAACATCTCTTTCCCTTTTGTTTATGTTTTGGGAGGAAATGTCAGCAGTACAAAGCAATGGTGCTGCACAAAACAACCTCCCCAACAGACATGCTGCAAAACAACAAAAGAAATGAATACAATCAGGAGAGAGTTCTGTAAGGGGGTTCCCAGTGGAAGGAAGTGAATGAACTGAGTTTTACACACACACACACACACACGCTCCTATCATTTTTGATAATCAGAAAACTATTGTTTTATTCTTTCTTTATATCTGAGCCCTCTCATCTCTTCTTGCTTCATGCCAGCACCCACTCCAGGTGCCACTTGCTCCTTGTGTTCAGAAGCCCACCTGATTTGAAGACCAAACCAAGATTTAAAGAGCATGAAGAAAAGAAACCCCAAAGTTCATCATCACCTGGCCCATGGCTGTAACAGGAAGCAGATACACAGGGTATCTGATGGTCCTTCCTTGGCTGAAAATAGCTTTAGAGCAGCCCCTCAGTGCCTTTTGGGAAGCCAACTGTCCTTAATCCTGAGATACAAACATGCTAAGATTTCTTCCTTTGTTTTTTTTTCTGATCCATCATCCAGGAAGATGCATTTACATCACAGAACACCAGCACTCCACACCCGTATCAGTTAAGAAGAGATTGCTTCGCAGGGCAAATATTGCAAGCACTTTCCACCTCAACCTGTGCAAGCAGTTTGCAGGATATTTTTGCAAGCACTGCAGCCATCGCAAATAAATGGCAGGAATATCCGTGGGAAGAGCAGCGCTTGAGCACGTAATGAAAACCCCAACGGAAAGCAAGTTGTGAATGCATACTTTTGCCCATTAGCCCTGGAGTCACATTTAGCCATGCAGAGAACAACAAAAAGATCTAAACTGACTGTTTACTGCTCAGAGGACAGCCTGCTCAAATGCCCCTCGTTACTGCAGCAATAACACGTCTTTCCAGGGGTTGTGGCTGATTTTGATCAGTCATACCAAGCCGTGCCTCAACCCATTGCAAAATGATTAGAGCCTGGTCATATTTTAAGTGTCTATGAAATTATGCAAATGGAATCTGTACCAGAAAATCAGATTGCCAGATAATTGACCATTAATCTTTGATAAAAGTTTTAAAAAAATAAAGCAATCAGAAATCAGCTTAGCATGCAGTCTCTTGGGCCTTATTTTGGTCCGGTAAGTCTGTACACTAAGCTGATTTCTGATTGCTTTAAGTTGTAAAAATTGCTTTTTAACCCACGGATATCAATGAGATTGCACCTGGAGTAAGTCGGGCTGCACTTGATCCGCCGTGTGCCTTAATCACAGTATATTTTTGTTAAAACCCAGTATTTGTGTGGATCTGGGGATGCTGATTTGTTCGAGCGCACGATAATCTCCCCTAAGCCCGTCAGGATACAGCAGGTTAATAATGCCGTAAGGAGAATCCAATTTATTCATAAAGCGCAGCGCCTGAACCAAACTGTTCTTTTGTGGCCGCGCCACTCTCCATTGGCGGTGGCAGACAAAGGGCTGCATGTACAGCCAATGGTGCAGGGGACAACGGCACGGTCAGCCACGTGGCTGTGTGCTCGCAGCACACGCAGTCCCACAGCACGGTGCTGCCGCTCGACGCGCCGCTGCCGGCACTGCGGTCCTCGTTAGTGACAGCGTTCCATCAGCGCACCGAGCACCACTTGCTGTTTGTCAGAACGTAATGAGCACATGCTGTCAGACTTTTCTTCCTCTGTGACCAGCGAAGTCAAGATAAATTTGGAAGTTAGGCTTGCTTTGTGCAAAAGAAAACCCAATGTTTCCTCCTTGAAGTGCAAACTACCGCAGCCTGTGAGCTCTGAGCCCTACCACCTGTCTGCGCTCCTCTGCCCACACCAAGAAACATCCCTGCACATCTCTGTGGGCCGTTCTCTGCTGCCAAGCACAGCACAGCTCCTCCTTCCACAGCTCCTCTCTTCTGCCCTGCTCAAAACCACAGCGACAGGGTGGGAGGATGGATCCCTGCAAGACGGGCCCCCAGCAGGTCCACCCTGTCAGAACATCCCCACTTCTTAGAGAAAGGGAAGGGAAGGGAAATGCAACAGCAGCTAACGCACAGCTTCGGATTCATCTACATAATATAGGCTTCTAATAAAATTACTGGTGAATCATAGAATCATAGAATGACCTGGGTTGAAAAGGACCACAATGACCATTTAGTATCAACCCCCCTGCTATGTGCAGGGTCACCAACCACTACACCAGGCTACCCAGAGCCACATCCAGCCTGGCCTCGAATGACTCCTGGGATGGGGCATCCACAATCTCCTTGGGCAACCTGTTCCAGTGTGTCACCACCGTCTGTGTGAAAAACTTCCTCCTAATATCCAACCTAAACCTCCCCTGTCTCCATTTAAAACCTTTCCCCCTTGTCCTATCACTATCCACTCTCGTAAACAGCCATTCCGCCTCCTGTTTATATGCTTCCTTCAAATATTGGAAGGCCACAATGAGGTCTACCCAGAACCTTCTCTTCTCCAAAAGATAATGAAGATAATTAATATATTGAACAGACTGCTGAGAAGGAGATCCATCATCCAGCATGCACCAGAATTCCTAGAAAATAAACCATTCAGCACGCTTCAGTTCAACTCAAAGCCGCGGGTGTAGCAGTAAAAAGATGAGACCCAAATCTACGCTTTATGTTCCACAGGCAGCCAACCTGAATGCTCTGAGCATTTTCTCTCAGGATAACAGTGACTTTGCTGATGCGATGGAATTTTTGCTAAAACCAGAAGTCAAATCACCTTCATCTCCCCGGGATGCTACAGTAACGAAGTCTGTCATGAGCTGGTAGGGATCCAAACGCTGTAACTGCTTCTAGGGCTGTGCCCAAGGACACCAGTGCTCCCGGTCAGCATGCCCGAGCACAGCGCCAGAGAGCTGCTCGTGCTTCAAACAATTCCTAAAACAACTGCACTTTTCAAGGTGCTTGCCAGAAGCATTTTCTCACATGTGCAACAGAGACTAACATGGAAAATGCTGCCAAACATTGCTGAGACCTCAACACCTTAGCACCAGCAACTGCTGACTTCAAACCACTTTCCACATTCTCACCAACACAGCAGCTCTATTCCACATCAGCTGGGTTACTTGTTTCCCTTCCTTTGTAGAACTGTCTGGGCAATCCTACAGCAGCTGGTCTGTGCAAGGAACAGGAGGGGACTCCCTTGCCACTGACTGCCCAGGTGTTTCAATGAAAAAAAGAAGTACAAACTTGAGCAAAATGAACTAATTCAATGAATAAGGCAGCTCAGAATTGAAGTAGGAGTCAGAAGATCCCTCTGGTCCACTAAGAGCAAAGCGCCAGTAAAGGCAACATCGCCTAACTGAGGCCAAATGGGCCTTGACCTGCAGGACACAGGGTAATACATTTGGGCAGAAGTAGCCCATGGTATCTTGTTTTATTTTTGGAGAAAAGCTTCTCTGCTTCATGAAAATCCTGAGGGACAAGTCACCTTGCTCTGGACAAAGCATGTATCTCATGGGTAGGTAATACTGACAATTTGAAAACCTAGGTTATGAGAACACACAAGCCTTCATACATCTGTTTAGGAGGGTGGATAGTGATAGGACAAGGGGGAATGGTCTTAAACTGAGACAGGAAGTTTAGGTTAGATATTAGGAGGAAGTTTTTCACACAGACGGTGGTGACACACTGAAACAGGTTGCCCAAGGAGGTTGTGGATGCCCCATCCCGGGAGTCAATCGAGGCCAGGCTGGATGTGGCTCTGGGTAGCCTGGTGTAGTGGTTGGTGACCCTGCACATAGCAGGGGGGTTGATACTAGATGGTCATTGTGGTCCTTTTCAACCCAAGCCATTCTATGATTCTGTGATTCAATGGAGAATGAAAATAAGTCTGCAAATACTCAGACATGGCAAAAATAGCCCTCGGTGAGGATGGAAATGTTGCCACAACCACCTGGCCATGTCCATGTATCTTCAGGCAACTCCTGGTTAATTCCAGTGCTGGGCTTCAGCTTGCTGAGCACAGCCACATGCTCACCCCACCCTCCTGCACCACAGTTCTCTTCTGCAGGCTCTGATGGAGCAATTCACCATTCTGCTCTTCCAGTTGCCTTAGCAGGGCAAAAAAAGCCTCTTCTAAAACTAGCTCCTGCTGATAAGGAGTACAGGATGGCTATGGGAAGGCTTAAGGCACTTAGAAACACACTTCAGGATGGTCAGGGAGGCATTCCTGGATCAGCAGTGCGATTTGACCCAAAGTTTCAAACTGTCAGGATTTTCATAAGGAAAATCTTCTTTCCAGGTTGTCTGCCCATCCCCTGCCATTGCCCGTGGCCCAGGGGCCGTGGGACTGGCGGCTCTCCCTCTGCCAGAGCAAACTCACACGAGCAGCATGGCTTTGATGGAAAGCTTTGTTAGAAGAAGGGCCATAAAGTGAAATTTTACAGGCAGAGGAAAAGGTTCCCTGGATTTACGTAAGCCTGCTTGGCAGCAAATATGTTAACAGTTGACCGTAAGGGTTTGGAGGGAAACAAGCTGCTAGGATGCTGGCAGGGAAAAGACGGCTTCATCCCATTCCTGCTGTGCCAAGCTCCTCCGCCCTCTCTCAGAGCAGCATTTAGACAAATGCCAACATTTTAAAATTAAGTGGCCCCATCATTATTAATTCATTTGGTATTCATTGTAGCAGCATTAATCATAGTAAACTACGGCAGCTTTATTATACATGTAATGTGTACTTTCCCTGGATTTCCCTGTAAAGTCTCTGACATTGCTAACAATGCAAAGACAATGGGATGTTGCAACCAAGCAAAACAATAATAAACAAGTAACTTAATAAATCATTATTCTGCCCGCAAGTATGTTAAAAAATAAACTCATTTTGAAAGCAGAGGGAAAAAACCCACATGCAATAAAGTGACATCAGTGAGTTTGAGGCCTGTGGTTGCAACAAAGAAACAAAACAGCATGCTAATATGACATTTACAAATAATACCTAACCGCAGCCTAATTAACTTATTGTGTGCTTACTAAACTAGCATACATATTATATTAAAGAAAAACACTTATTTGTTCTGTTGCTAAGAAACTTCAGACATTTGCATATTTAACAAATTGTTAGAGTGTTTTTAACCAGAACCCATCACTATTTATAAAAGACAAATTTAAAACATGAGATCAAAGGCTCAACATTAATTTTTCTTTTGTCAACTGTCTTTGTTCAGTGGCTCAAAGAAGCAGTTTTATAGCCAGCTGATACATAATGAAACATCTGGTATTATTCTGAATTACAGCAGAACCCACTAATAGTCAGGGGCTTCTCTGGATTTTCATACAGCAGCCAGCAGTGCTCACTTGAGGAATGGACCTTTGAACTCTGGGCATGGTTCTTCTGAGCAGTGCTGGGTATCAGCAGAACCATCACCAGAGAGAAATCTCGCAGCTCCAAGCCTTCCCGGCTGCTCACTGCTCGTCTGTCTCACCTTGCATTACAGCACCATCCCTGCCCTCAGTCATTCTGGTAGAGAGAACGGGGTTCCAGTTTCCAAAGAGCAATACTTCCCACTAACTCCTGAGCACTGGGAGCTCAGGTGCACTTCTCCACCACTTGGCACCTTACATGGAAGGATACATTTCCCTGCGTAAAAACCTACAGGATCTGTATTAGTACAGAAACAACAAACAAGTACTCATTCACTCTGCAGCAGCCTATGGCTTTCCCTGTCAATAATCCACTTTATCAGACTTTGAGTACAGAATATATTTTTCACAGAACTCATAAATATACATCCCCTTTGTTGACCACAATGGCACCTTTAATAACAGCCCATTTCAGGTGGATCTACCTATTTTGTCTGGATTCCAATCTTCCACAGAGATGTGATTTCATTTTAGCCTTTTCTGAAGCTCCACCCAGCCACAGTAAATCCAGAGCACCAGCACAGAAGGAGGTCTGGTAGGAGCAGTGGCTGGGGCTAAGCACTCAGCCTCACCATGTTTCTGTTGGCCTCCTGGAGTGCAGCCAGCTCTGCATGTGCTTCTGTTAACATCACTGGTTCAGTCAGAGGTGCAAAGCCTAAAAGTATGGCTCTGCAATTACTACTATAAAGGAGCTTTACAGTATTTCCACTTGCTCTCCTGCCTTTAAAGTGATCTAAATCCACTTGCACAACTTTGCAGCTCCTTAGGACAAGCACAGTGAAACTCCTTCGGGAAAGCTGTATGGCTGTGGGTGCTGCTCGGACAACACAAGGGAAGGGACAACTGTCACCCAGAGTTCTCATCAACTATTTACAGCACCCTGCCCCATGCACCATCTCAAGACAGCTAAGCCACATCTCTTTTGCAAGCCTCTAATTACTACAGACTAATCGGTATTAGCCTACAGGCCCCATTGTCAGAGCAGTTGTGCAGTTCCTTTTGCAATCTTAGGTGAGTACAACACCACGCCTGCAGCTGGAGGAGCTCAGAGATGGGATCTGCCCATGACAGCAGCACAGCTTATTGCTTCTCAGGAAAGGAATAGGATGACAAGCTGGATTTAATCAACTTTCAATGAAAGCTCCAAATCAAACATCTCTAAATACTTCTACCAAATATTCAGGCCATTTCATCCTAACGAAATGCAGTATCCAGCAGAGAAAATCCCATGCAGAAAAACAGACATTCTAGGGTCAAATTCAGGCAGCAATACTGGGATGCTCCTTGTCAACTCCGTGCTTAAGCAAAAAGTGCTCTGGATCTGCTCCTCCACCAAGAACAAGAAGAAAAATGCACCATCAACCCTGAGAGCGGGCCTGGGGCTGCTGTCCCATGGCTCTGCACACAAGCAGCACAGCTGGACTCAGCTCCTTGCTGCCCAACCTAAAGCCACCTGGGGACTCATTTACCCCCTCAGTGTGAGCAATATATCTTGAAGAGGAGCTGCATCACAGGGCAGCACGAGGTGTTTCCTAGAAGCCTGCCTCTTTCCTAGAACCAGCTGAGTCCAGGCCCACACGCAGCACTGCCAGAGCATCACACTGCGCTGCTTGGATCTCCTCATCCTAGGGAACTGGGTCACCAGAGTCCTTCTAGCGTGGCGGGGGGGGGGGGGGGGACACTTACAGCAGCCCAGACAGTGGAGTGAGGGCGCTTTTATGTAGCACACACAGGAGAAGACTGAAATGGAAAAAAATTTCCCTTGGGATACTGAGAAGAAAGGTGAAAAACAGCTAGCAGGAAATAGAGATGAGAACTGCAGGAGAATCCCTGGGCAATTTTGCAGGGGTTCCCTTTGCTGTATGCAGCTGCCACCAGCATAACACAGACGACAGGCGGGTGCTGCTGTTGATGACTGCCCATCCTTCAGGCCATAGGGCAGGCGGGTACGTTTCCTCTGTGCTCAGATTCCTGCAGATAGAGATTAACCTCATGCACACATGAGTTACCCCACTTCCCATCCACATCTCCCGGCAGGATGTTTTGGCTTAAAACCCCTTGTGACAAGCTTTCTGCAGCTCTCTATCAACACAGACAGGTAATACAAGTAGAGTTGGCCAATGATAAAAATGGATATTGTGGAAGATGGTGGGTCATATACAAGGCATAGCGAGTGTTTCTGCCCATCTGTCATTACTGTATGGAAACAAGACACTGCATCTTTATTGCAATTGGGAAAATTCATTTTCATGGCATGCACAAAGAATTCAAGATTCCTGAGCTGCTTCTCCTATTCGCACAATAGCCATAAGGTGACCAAGTTCCTCAAATGTGCCTCATCCCTAATCTCCTTATAATAGCCCTTCCTTGTTTTTATTTATGCAGTTTATGATGTTCAGGTTTGCTGAAGCTTTGCATTAACATGGAAGTAAATATAACCTTATATTAAATCAATATATTGAGAGGTTATCCAATCATCCCCTTTGGCAATATCATCCATATTGGGCCTAAAGATCTACCAGCCAAGAGGATTGTGCTTCTTGTTCGGAAATGAAGAGCCATGCTGCAAATCCAGAAACATTCACAACGAAACCTTCATTACAGAGACATACATCTCATCATCCATCATCTCCAAGCATGCAAGTTTGGAAACAAAAACCTGCCTGTGCTGAACCTGACACAGATATGGCATTCCCATCCTACATTTGCTCACACATCTGAGAAGAGCCAGGTGAATGCAGGAGCATCAGGTCATTTCCAGCCCCTGGGAGCACACCTCTAATGATGGCTGAGCCAGTTACACTTGTTCCCTGCCACACCGAGGGCTCTGCTGCCCACTCCAAGCAGTGTGGCATCACTGTGCTCCCCTTCCACACTGACCATGATGTTGTTTATTTTCTTTCTTTATTTATTTGGAACGTATTTCCCCTATTTTGTTGCTAATTTGTTTCTTTGTGGTTTCCTGGAGCCCTTCTGACAAAGCCACCTATTCTGTTCCTGTCCCCCATGGCACCGGAGGGCACTACAGAACACATGAAATTTGTTTCTAATATTACATCCTCCAAAAAGCATTCCTGGGTTATGAATACATGCCAGCAAAATTGGTGGGGCCTATCCCGCTAATGCCACAAGACAAACAAAGCCAAAAGGAAATCAAAAGGACTAAAATACAGCACAAATATTTTTGCACTTCTTTTAGCTTGTGAAACTTTTCCTTCTCCCCCTCTTCCCACATTTTAGCCAAGTTAAGCTTTCCGGTATTACATATTTATCTGCTTCTATTTAGAAAAAAATAATTACAATACAAGAAAATGAGATGGAACAATTCTGCTTTTCCTCTTCTGCAAGCCCCAGATGCAAGGGGAAAGGTGGAAACACCTTCAGCCTGAAGCCAGCATAGGACAACTCCCTCCCCAGTACACCAGGCACTGAATGCTTCGGTTCCAAGGAACCATGCACAACCCCAAGGCTCCAAAATCAGCTGCCATTTACATGTGCAATGTGCTTCACAACAGCTATTACTTTTCATCGTGGCAGTTCCTTAAATAATAATGTAGCCATGTTGTCCCAAGCTTTGTAAGTGTGGTATGCAAGCAGCATCTCCAGTGATACCAAGCTTGCCAGCAGGGCTGGCCAGGGCTTGCAGCAGAGCAGCCACTGCCCCAGTGATGTGTGTGGCAGGTTTGGAGCTCGGCTCCTCTGTCAGTGTCTGGCTGCACGCTGCAGCATATTTATCTGCATGTAAGCAGCAGCTCCCAGCCCAGCTCAAGCTTCATGATGCTAAATGCCAACAGAGCAAGGAACACAAGTCTGGGTTTATTTTCATTAGCAGTAGCACAGTGTCATGATATTTCAATGCTCTGCAAGTGCTAATTAAAGACCTTGCCATAAGGAACCTGAGCATCTCAGAGCTGGGTCTAACTGCAGCTTCGGTTTTTTTGGATTGAATGCAATAGCACAGATATGTTAACACTCCATGCAGTCCAAGGAGAGGACTCGTACATTTTCACCCTAACAGAATTTTGCACTAGATTAAAATTTGTCGGTTTCCAACAGAGAATATTTGCTCTTACCTGGGGAGCCAGGGCTGCACACAGGGGCACGGCCCCTCCAGCACAGAGAGGCTGTCAGGCAGAGGCAGGCAGGAGCCGAGTGGTCATCTCCATCACGACCACTGAAGCCCACGTCACAAAAACCCAGTCCCTTTCACTGGAATGCAAAACACCTTGCCCTAACTACGCAAAATTCATCAGCTTGTGCACGATCCCCATTCAGAACTACCACCAGTCCCACCAAGTTTCCCCAAACACCAGCAGATGTGATCCAACATCTGCCTTTAGGACCAGGTCTGAAAACTGTGCCATTTGCAGACTGCACCAGAGAAACTGTGCAAGCCCAAACGGAAAAACTTATTTCTTTCTCTCTAGTTGTGTTTTGCCCTTCATGTTCTATAGCCACTTCCCCATCAGTTTCTCTTGGAGAGAAATTCCAGCTATGCAGACTTCAGGCTAGAGACTAACCCGCCTGTGTCCGCATATGTATGGCATCCCTTGTACTGTACAAATGTCTTTTCCAATACGGATTATGGGCTAATAAGCTATATGGTTCTGCAAATCTTCCTGGCCTTTACTTTTTAGCTTTTATATAAGAGTCATATTTCCTAAAAGGAGAAACATACGGATTGTATCTACCCAGCACTGAATGATCACAGAGGCTGCTGTTAAAACGCATTTGGAGAAAAATGAAGCCATCTATAGGAGAAGTGTGAGAAGAACTGACTTTATTTTTGTTTTGTTTTCTCCTGTTTCAAGGATACTGAAGAGCAAAAATTAAAAGGGGTTTGTGTTGGGACAGGCTGACCCTCTGTGTCCAGTGTTTGCGGCTTTATATCCTTTTATGAGTATTTTCATTGCTTTTTTTTTTTTTTAGATTCTGAAGTGAAAACGTTATTTCTAAGTTCCTTGTTTGGAAAAACACTTCAAGCTTCCGGGAAATTGAACTTTCTGCTCACAACCTGCCAACAGCTCTCCCCTGCATTTTTACCGGTTTGGACTTTTCATACAAACTCTGACGCCCGTTTCTGTCCTTCTGCTGGCTGTCGGTCTCGGTTCCCGTGTCGGTGCCGCAGGCTATCGCTGCAGGCTGTAGGGGCGGCACTGGAGGGGCTCAGCCGCCCCGCGCCGGGCAGGACAGCGCGGACGTGGGGAACGCACAGCGCACAGTGCCATCTATTCGGCAAGGATCTGTTATTTCTCCCCAGCTCCCAGCCCGCATGTTCCTGTATAGCCGCCCTCCAGTCTCAGCGCCGGGTCGCGGCTTCTGGTCGGCTTACTGCAGCCGCGAGCCCTGCAACAGGCGCACTTTTTTATTAATACAGATAAACATGATTTGTAAGACGAGTCCAATTAACAATCGATTACGGCCTAATGGGCTCTAATCGATACACCCATTTAACGAAGGGAACGCGCACCCAGTCCCGTGGCCCCCCCCCCCCCCCCGTCCCTCGGCGCCGCCCGGCCCCAGCCGCCATTGGTGCGGGCCCGTCTGCGGCACGGCGCGGAGCTCGGCTGCCCCCTGGCGGCGCGGCGGGGCGCGGCGGACGGTGTGGGCCGCGTTCTGGGCGCCGCGCTATGACAGTCGCTCCGAATGGGCGGCACTGATGTGGCACTTTTGCTGCTGCCAAACGCAGAGCGATCCCTTACGTTCAGTTATAGCATTCGTGGAAATAATAGAATGTGCCACGCCACGGTCTGAAAATGAACCAGCCAGCCCTTAGGCAGCAGCCCCTGGGCACGCACAGGTGCAAGGAGGGCATGGGGGGGATGAGCAGCTCTGCCACCTGGTTCTGCTTGGAAGGACATGGCTCAAGGCCTGGTGGCACATACAGAAAGCACGCAGGTCTCCATGCATGCTCAGGACTTCAAGGAAACCCAAACAGAAGCAATGGAACTGTTGCAAGAACACACAGAGTTTCTAAATCCTAGCAAAAAGTTGGAGAGAAAGCAGCAAGTGCACATTTCATGTTGCACTTTTGTAGGGAGAGCACCTTGAAGGCACAGCTTTACTGTCATGTAAATCAGCAGAACATGACTGGAGCTGCTCCCACTTGCTCACCTTGACACCCCGGGCTCCAGTGAAACAACAGCAATGCATGTGACAAGGAGCGGGGCTGGATCAGAGCCCTCCAGGTCTCCTGGAAATGACTCCACTGAGTTACACTGAGATCTGCCTTCTGAAAGTAGTCCATCACAGCATTAAAAAATAGTAAAATACTAGGAAAAATGAAAATATATGTATCTCTCTCTAGAAAGAGATCTGATCAGGCGAAGATGTGGCTGTGGGTTTCAGTGGAGCCCAGCGAAGAAGGCAGGGTCCCACTAGGACAGGATGCCTGTGCCATCCCCAGCACCAGGTGAGTGCCATTCTCCGGCCCCACTCAGACACATCTCACGTGGCAGGACACCAGGCAGCGGTGCCAGGCAGCTTCTGCTGGGGAACGGGATCTGTGGGAGCAGAGCTGGCACTGCCCATGGGGCAGCTCTGGCAACTGAAGAGACCCTTATCTGATGTATGCTCCAAATCTGCTCCATCTCAGGAAGCTTGCCCCAATACATGCATGGCTGCTGGAAATGGATGACTTCTTCCCTTAAAACTTGCTTCAGAAAATATATAATCCCCTTGTCTGTGCTGATGTGCTTCCCACAAGTACAGCGACAAGGCAGCATTGCACAGAAAGGCAAACCTTATGTGTCAGCCAGCACTCGTGCAGCAGGAACACAAAACTTGGGAGGGGAAATCTGAAGATAGGCGACAAATTCTGCTCTGTGAGTAGTAGAGCAATAATGGTGATAAAAGTGCAGATATGGAAGACACTACTTTTGGTTGAGTGCAGCCATGGAACACTCACAAAAATTCCATGTAAATCACTATGAAGGGCATTACGACCCATACAGACTTACAACTATGCATGTAAAAACCAGCGTCAGCCACCATCACTTCTATCATACCCCTGTTCTTGCCAGGTCTGGGCAACACCTGCCTCCTCCAGCTCCGCTCTCGACACATTTTGCATACTGTCATAAGCTGGGAGCAGGAGCCTCTTGGCTTGTTTGATTACTGCTGAACCTACAGGATACTATTTTGATTTCTCTCGCAATGATAAACTTCAGTGATGTTGATGAACTCTGAACCTGTGTGTACAGCTATTTTCAAAAGAGTCTCACTGTAAGGAAAGTGAGGCCAATTAGGATCAAGCAGAACACTATGGCACAGAAGCAATGTGTCTATTAAAAAAAAAGTCTTCAATTAGCAGGAGAAAACATTTACAATTTGCTGCATGAAAACAAATGAAAAATGAAAACATGAAAACAAATGAAAATGAAAACCAGTGAAAGTTTAAAGGGAATTAACTTCTTCTACAGTAGCATTTTATTTATTATTGTGGGTTTGGTTTTGTTTTAACCCTAGGTTAACCCTAGGAACCTTCGCTAGGTACCTGGGATATGCCAATTACTTCCCAAATCAATTAGTGTTGCACAATACCACTTTAAGATACTTTTATCATTAATCCCTACTGGCAGCTGTCCTGCCTGGACTGACTCCCTGTGCACTCTGTGAGTGTTATCCCCAGGATAAAAGGTCTGCAAAGTACTAGCAAGTGCTCATGTGTGGATCCTGGCATCCCGCTGCAGGAAGGCTGTGTCCCCATGGCACTGTTCTGCTTGGAAAGGAGAAAAGGGACCATGTGCTGCTGTAAGAAATGGGAAGTTCAGAGTTACAGTTGACAGTTTGAGCAAACTCTGATCTGAGAAACGAAGCCAAAGCTGAGTAGTGACATAAAAGAAGGATGAAGAGTCAGACTGCAGAGCACTCTGTTTTGTCAGACTCAGTCAAGTCCTCATCATGATTAAGCCCAAATCACTCATACTGCAGCAATAAATAAATAAATAAATAAATACAATGAAGAAATAATGGTTTCGTAAGTGTTTACATGGGAGCACATCTGTAATCCATCCACTTGAACAAATCAAAGCAGCGCAGTTCTTGCATGAGAGACACTTCTCTGAGAATGTGACAATACCTGGGCAATGCCACTTACACCCTAACTGAGGGATCATTCCTACTCTATCCCACACCGAGCCTGTGCACAAATGCATTCATAAGCACAAACCTCACTGAGATCAGCCAGGCCCCTTGATGCCTGCCATGCATGGCCCATTGCTCCCACTGCTCCAGCTGAGCTTCAGCTGATCCTGCCACATGCACAGGGGCTGGGTTGGGATTCCACCCACCATGCTCACACTTCCTGAGGGCACAGCCACAGGCCCACACATCTGATTTTGCTCTTTGGGTTTCCAGAGGTAGCCCTTGGGCATTTCACAAGTATTTGGATCATGTATTTATTACTTAGCAAATCATTCCATTGCCATATTGATGGGGGAGATAAAAATCATCCTAGCTTTCATGCAGCTGCCTCTATTTCACGTGGTTAGAGGAACCTCCTGAAAGAATCCATTGAGTTTCACCACTCAATGAATATTTATATTGTTTTAAAGAAAAAGAAAACTTGAGAGCCTTGTTTTGCAAGATTAAGCAATAAATGTCTTATATTTCAAATGGACTGCTAAGACTTAATCCTGCAATTCTTCGCTAATCCTAGTAGTCCTAAGGACTTCCATGAGATCAAGGGCTCCTGACGGGTGTGTTTGCAGGGTCAGGGCTTTCATTTGTGCAGAATGCATGCAGGCAACCTCTAGGTGAACTCACTTTGCCTAATTTCTAATCCACTAGAGTATCATGGGTTGGAAAGTTCAGATAAAAATAAAATTAAAAAACAAAATCAAACTCTATTGAATTTCCTTTCCACTTAGACAATGAAATAGCAACAGAGAGGATGAAACAAAAAAGTATTCCATAAGAACATGGAACATGCAACAGGAACCATGACTGGTGCTGCTGCTCTTGAGAGTAAAGTGAGTTCAAACTGACCCTGTACTATTCCTCCCCGAAAAGAAGGTGTCCACCCATGGCCACTCACACACATTCAAAACTCAGATGAACCCTACAGGAGCTGGCAGCATTCCTGCTGCCTGCTGTCCTCCCCTCAGTGCCACCACAGCTCCTCCTGCTCCAGCTCCATAGCTGTACCCGTCTGTGCCTTTCTAAGGCTCACTGCAATTGGCCAGCCTTTTTTCCTTCTTCCCATTTCATATCAAATTTGTTGTCCCCATTACAATTTGTATTCAATCAACAGAACTGTAAAGACCTGTGAGATGTTCACATTCCTTGGTCTTCTGAAACATAAAGGAACTCATGGGAGGCTCAGCCTGAGCCTGGCCCCAGAGTCACCCTGAGTGCACAGCTGGGTCACAGGAAATTCATTAATTAGAGTATGCAATAAATTGTTATTGATATTGTTCTGTTGTTTGTCACAGCCCCAAATGGTCAATAATTGTCAACAACATTAAAAGGAACGTGGCAAAAGCCAACCAAAGCTCACATAAATTAATTGAGGAAAAAAGAGCACTCAAGGATGGTTGCAGTCAGGGTGTGGACGGGGGGGGGGGAAGGAAAGAGGTGTCGGGTTTGTGTGTCCTGAAGGTCTACATCCAGTCACCACCTCCAGTGGTACCTCCTGGGGTCCTGCATGGCAGCAGGAGATGGGCGCTGGCTCCGTGCAGGGCCTGGCCCCAACAGCCTCCCCTCCTCACCCATCTCCAACAGCGAGGCCAAAAGCATGGCAGCAAACTTTGCAGAAACAGACAACATCAGGGCTCAGTTCACGTGACTGAAAACCACCAACCAAACAATCTGATGTATGCATTTTAAGTTTACCAAGAAGCCTTTTTTTCCCCCATCAATTACATTCTTTACAGTTCCCAGAAGGAAATGATCTTTCATAGGCAGAAATAGAATAGCCTGTCATAATCACTCAAACCTAATGAAGAGTATTTATTGCTGTCACCAGCAGCTTAAGGTCTACCTATCCCATCACATAATAATAAAAAAAAGAATATAATGGCTTCACTGATCTGTTGCTGTTAAATCTGAAGTACATGGAGAATTAAAATTGATAAAATATGTTGGACTGACCTCCATGGCTACAGCATGGAACACTGGGAATACTGGACATGTACTTAAACATACTTTTTGTAACACACTGCCAGTTTACCTCAGGTTGTTCCCAGAAAACTTCCAAGCCACAAAGTTTGTAATGATGTCAGACAGAAAGTTCACTAGGTCAAGCAACATGCATTTGAAAATCCCGCCCATGCATTACAAATACAGCCAAAGTTTTGAGGGGGTTGATGTATTCTGACGTCGGGGTTTGTGACTGGGGTTCTTGCTATTGTTTTAAATCACAGAATGGCTTAGGTTGGAAGGGACCTCAAGGATCATGAAGCTCCAACCGCCCCACCACAGGCAGGGCCACCAACCTCCACAGGTTGCCAACCAACCACCATACTAGACCAGGCTGCACAGGGCCCCATCCCACCTGGCCTTGGACACCTCCAGGGACGGAGCACCCACAGCCTCTCTGGGCAGCTGTTCCAGCACCTCACCACTCTCATAGTGAAGAACTTTCCCTCTGATATACAACCTAAATCTACCTTCCTTCAACTTAAAATCATTTCCCCTTGTCCTGCTACTACCTACCCTTTCAAAGAGTTGAAAAATTTACAGCGGAAATTATTGATACAGGTAAACAGTTCTGTTTTGCATCGTTGTTTTCTTAGCAGTGGTAATACTTTTAAAGTGCCTATTTCTTCTGCTTTCACTTTCATAAACTCTGTCTTTCACTTCATTATCAATGTTTGATCAACACTTTATTTTAGATGATAGCTTATTTTGTCCTGTTGGATGCCTATATCTGTTTATGTTAAAAGCTTTAGCTTATTTATGTACATACACACACACAGAAGTACTAAGATTTTTTGTCCTGAGATGACAGGAAACCCAGAAGACTGTCTACACTCTTACCCTTGGCAAGGATTATCCACTAATTTGGGGATTTTTGACGCATGGAAGTCAAAGAACCTTGGATCAGAACAGTAATTTACTTTACAGCTCAGAGACTTTGGTGGACTTACTTTCATTTTCCATTGGCCTCCCGTGATGCCAAGCCCTGAAATACGTGCACAGCTCTTGTTCTCTGTCATCTGTTCAGGAGCAGAGTGACACCTGAACTCTTTTCATCCTTTTACCATGCATGTCATTCCCTTTTATCTCTATAAAAATATTTTCCTGTTATTTTTAGCTCAAATCACAGCTTATTTAAGAGGGGGAAAAAAAAAGTCTATGCTGCTTTTAGTACTGCCCAAAACTTAATTTCCTGGGCTGAAAAAGGAGAAAACACCATTGACTTTTGATCTGTTTTAGTTACAAGCCAGGCTTCCCAGTGCCAACTGAAAGCCCTCCCTCTTTTAAGCACCTCAGGGTAAGGCATGCAAGTCCCAGCTATGTCAGAACACACTTTGCTCACCTCTTCTGCCCCCTCCCCCCAACCATTTCTGACCCTGCTTTGGGGGACAATATTGAAAACAGTGAAAATATAACTCTGCTAAAAACATGAATCAAAAAGTCGCTGCTTGTGGACATGTTTTTAAAATTGCTTAGTTGCATGGAAGTCCCTTTAGTGCTTGAAGGACTTTAATAAAATTGATTTTCTGAGTATAGCCTTTTAGCAGCTACTGTATAAGCTTGAAATATGAACCCTTCATTGTTGAAAGTGTTTCATTTTTGCCCTGTAACTAATGATCAAGGGAAAGAATGTGTTCAGAATTCTCCATGGTTGCCATTTTCATAATTAAATCGTGCTAATAATAAAGCTTTGCAGACTTTAAACAAACTAGCACTGGAGTGGAATGTGGTTTGTGGAGTTTCATTTACAGACCTCTGCAATTAGCCCTTAATGAATAAGCATACCACAGTGATAAGTAAGACATCTCTATGAACCCGTTATTTACCAGAGCACAGAACTGTGATATTCCCATTCCAGTCACTGAAAATTATTCTCCAGATTTCTTCTGAGTGGCTCTTGAGTAATTTGGGAAGTTAAAGCCCATTAATTGTCTTTAATACCTGATGTGTAATGCAGCAGCAGTCTCTCCATTGTTCATCCTAAGTACAATGGCTCAAAACTAAGCAGCCAAGCCAATAAGACATAGCTGAACACGATGCACACATAGCTGCTGGTGCATGCCTACTACTGGTAAGCTACAAAGAACTTAAAAATACTAGAATTGCCCTCACTGCAAAAACAGCTGCAGGTTATGCCTTCCCATCCTGCTCTGTGTGCTTACATTAAAGACTGTTTCACTTTTCAAGCATGCCCAGATCCCTCTGTATGTTTTCCCTCCCTTCTATTGTGTCAATAGCACCACATCAGCAAACCAGCTGATGACACTCTTCTCCCTTTTCTCTAGTGTTTTTATTCCCAGTATGTTTAAATTCAGTAAGTATAAACAACATTTGTTAAATGCTGACTTAATTTAAAGCACTCAAGCATTAGATCCTCTACCCAGAAACACACAGAGATGATGAACTGTAGCCCACTCACCTTGGGTCATCACTGAAAAACTGGCAGTGCTGCAACTGCTAAGCGTACTTTGTGATAAGGAGAGTCATAGCAGTGGGGAATGGGACGATGTCCTGGCTCCATCACTGCCCAGGTGATACGCCCAGTAACCTCTTCATCCCTATTATAATGTACAAGTACTTTTCTTTCCATTTAAATTTCATACAACAGACTAAAATTTAGCATACAGAAGTGGGTCCTGCAGAAGTGTTCTTAACCAGAAACCTCACACACTTCTTCCTAAAGCAAATCAACTGCAGCCAGCACAGAGAATACACCTTCGATAGGCCTGGATGAAAAAAGCAGGAGCAATGTATTGTGTTCAATAAAGCCATCTTAAAATTAAATTTAATACAAAGTACCTGAGACAAAAACCCAAAACTATTAACCCCAAAGCCACTAACTATTCATTAGCCAGGTCAATTTTGCATCCCATTATCATTCACAATGTGTAAATTCCCACTGAAATTGATTTAGTAAACCAGCTCTTTGATGGGTCTGAAATTAAAAGGATAGAAGAAAAGATACAACTAATTGAAGAACATAATTTGATGCTTGTACAGGGTGTGAAATTCACTGCGAGCGGACTGGAGCTTTAATTAAAGACAATGGACCAAGCTCGCATCTGGGATAGCACTGAGGGATTTTGTTGAGGTTCAACCTGCAGCCATGCATGGTGGGCTGCAACTCAACTGCTGGTGGTAGTCTGCTTTGAAAAGGAAGAAGTATGCTCCTGCTTGGACTCCCAAACTACAGGCACTTAGAAGAGCAGCAGCTTTCTAGGAGGACCGGTAGGACAAAAACATGTCCTTTGCACTGGGACCAGAGAAATTAGAGCATGCACTAAGGCAGAGCCCCACAAACAGGGCTTGACATTCCACCAGCTGCCGTCTATACAACAGGGAAGTTTCAGCTGCTTGAAAAAATTCACAGCTCCTCTTTTGCCTTTTAAAGCCACCTGAGCACATCAAGTTTTGCAACTCCTGTGTGATAAACATTGGAATAGTCCTGCTTGGGAACCTGATACATTTACTGATTTGACATAATTCAGATGCTGTCCTATGATTGATCTCACCTTTATGGAAAAATAAAGACAGCTGAAGAAATGAGGATGTTCTGCACTGTTTTGTGAAAGAACATACACTGGGATGTGAAGACACTTTACAAATATTTTCCTAAGAGTGGCAGGACCTGGGACAATGTTACAATTAGCAATTCTAGAGTATGAAGACTAGGATTAAACATTATACTTTGGTTGCTTCCTTACTGAGAAGGAGCAGCTTAAGCCACACTCACTAATTTCAATGTGTGGCTGTTTATACTGTTCACTGTGGATGCGGATGAGGAATTCTACCTTTTTTCTTTTTGCAGACAGACTGTATATAGGCCAACATTATCTCTTAACTTGTGAATGATTTATATTTTTTTAATTAAGTAATGTACCTAAGTTCCAAATTAGTCCATATTAAAATGGTCACCAGCAGAAGTCACTAATTATTAATCTCAGTGGCTGCTTGGCTGCTGAATTCTCAGGTGCTGCTGTTCTCACAAATCAGCTCCGTTCTCAGGGAAGAAGTTGTGACCAAACAACCAGTGACAGGACCAAAAGGGAGAATCTGTGGCTGGCATGGCCTGTATTACAGTAAAGCAGAATAGTGCTATGTTCTTTGAGGTTAAACAGAAAATTTTCGCACTTGCCCTTTCCTGTGACTCGTCAGTATGAAGCTGAGGAGTGAATGTCTAAAATGGCGTAAGAAGAGCTAGGAGAGAAGCATTAAGTCCTGTCCTACCCACAGAAACGCCGTGCGTTGGTTCTCTGGCTCACTGTCTGGTACTTGACTGATTGAACATTGAGCTTTCTCTTGCTTAAAGGCTGGTTACAGATTCCTCAGCTGGGTCTGCCTTGCCCAGTGGACTGGAATGATCCAGTAAAGACCTGTGTGATAATCTGCTGAAGAAGAAGGTTCTTTTAACAGAAATGGTAAAGAAAAAGAGGACTACAATGCTGAACCTAGAAATTTCAGGAGTAGTTAAAGTCTGAGATACTATCTGCAGCCACATCTTGGGTGTTTGACACTTGGACAGGTACACTGGAGTGATGCAGACATGAGGTAAGTCCCTCCTCACACACACTTATTATGCAGGAATGGTGCGAGCTGATCTGCATTTGGTTTTGCTCTTGCTGTTTTATTGATTATTATTTAATTGCCCCATTGACACCAGAGGCCTTAATCACACACATGCTAAGCAGCAACCAGCAGTGGTTCACACCCACTCTGTGTAGCTCTGAAACACCCAGCTGCATCTTCAGGAGTGCAGGCCCTGAGGTTGAAGCTCAAGTCGGGTGCCTGGGTCTTGCTGCACAGATCTGTGCTGTCACGTGTGCGTTTGCACCTTTATCTTCTGGCGGGGACTCATCTCCACAGTGAAAGGATGCATTCTTACCCAGAAATTATTACCAAAGTTAGGAATGGGCTGATAGGAAGTCAAATTCAGTACCAAGCAATGTCTGTTGGAGCTCCATCAACAACACCTGCATAAAAGCTGTTTTGCAGAAGTAAATAAGAAAAGTTGAATTCTTTGCCTAGTGTAATTCACTTCATTTATCGACTTTTTTTCCTTTCGTTTGCCAGTAGTTCTGAGATGCCTGGCATTCAGGATGATTTGTAATGTAAATTATATAATTGTACTTTCACATATTTTAACATCAAATGGAATGATTGACTACAGAATTTGAGCTGTCTACAGGTGGGGGTCAATTATCATCTGAATAATCACACTGCCACACAAGAATAGCATGGCCATGGAGTGTGACATATTTTTATCTCTATGCATTTCAATGAAGTCAGTCTGGTACATAAAAGGTTATCACCTAGGAAACATATTTTCCTAAGCACAAGTTAAACATGCAAGCGAGATCAGCATAGATATTCAATTTAGCCAGTCAACCCTAACCTATTAATATTTTAACAAAATCCAGTGAGGATAATTTTTTTTCTTTGATCCCATTTCATTTGAGCAGCCTGGAAAGGGAAGAAAAATTAAAAACAAAATAGTCAAGCATACAGAATGAGGTTATGTATTAAGTGGGCTATTTAATGTTTTTGGCATATTATAGCCCTAGGGAAAGTGGATGGATTTAACAATCAAGATCTGTGTTCCCTGGGCCCACAAAGTTCGAGAAACATAAAATAATCTATACTTCTGAGCTGACAAATCTTACCTGACACTCTTCTTCATCTCACTGGGACTCTCCAGCTCAGCATTAATCATATGTTACAGGGAGTAAAAAGAAAAGTAAATCACACTAAGCTGGAAAGTGAGATGGAAGGTCTTTGGGCAAAGCTTTTAATCAATAATATGTGGGATAATAACCAGGAGCTATTGTTTGAATCTTCAGATATGAAAAGGAAGCAATGCAAAACACAAAGCAACTACAAACTGCTGCAGCTGCAGAGGGGTGTGATACAAACAACAGCAGCTCGCTTTGCCCCAAACCCACCTCCCCCCTTTCTTCCTCTTCCTGGTCCATCACAAAATCCTGCATAGTTCATTAGGATTTTGACCAAACTCCAAAAGTGCCATTGTAAGTACCTATCTTATCCTAGAGATGGAGGATGCAGTTGTATCATATGCATTACATTTGGGGTGTATAATCTGAGACCCTTTAATACCCACTGAGACTCACAGAATGCCCCACAGAAGATCTTATTGCCCATGTCAGGCAAGTCCCCTCTTTCCACACTGGTCTCTCTTCATAGTTGCACTACTAACACAGAGACAGGTATTATTCTGCCCTAATTCTCCCTTGTTTCCCAAGTATGCACACCTACTCTCCCCAGCTACTGCTTCCCTTCCCTCAACTCATCCTCACACATTAATGAAAGGGGGAGGAAAAAGAAGTGTTACTTGCTTATAAACAATGAAGAGCAATTCGACTTGCATGTTTCTTAACTAACTTGTCCGCTGGGAGCAGACGTGGGGCTGGCATGGCCATGGCCAGCCTGACCCAAAGCCATTCATGAGACTCAGTTCATGACCTTTCACTTTCCTCAGCGCTTCAGTAACGTATGGAATAATATTTGGTTTGCCGGGTTATGAACAGGAGGTGGAGACGCTAGTCCTACCTCATACTTTTGTAATTATTATTATTATTATTCTAGCAGAAGGAGAGCGAGAGTTACAGCTTGGGGTGAAACCTAACCCAAATCCAGTTCAGGCTGTTCATTAATGCAAAACAGCACTAAATCTGTGAATGGAGCTCCAGTAATTCCTGCACTGCTGTTCAGCGGGAGCCCAGCGACACACAGCGTGTGCAGCCACACTAAAAACAGGGGTCATTGCCAGGCAAGCACTCCGGGGCTGTTTGCACAAACAGCTCTACTGGCCAGACTGTATTTTTGTACCATTGAGTGTGTGGCCACATTCTCTTCCTTTCACTTTGTCTCTCTCTCAGAATGTAATACATTTGTTCTCCCTTTGGTCTTTTTTTTTGCGTGTGAGTAAAATTAAAGATACTCAGTCCTGTCCTGCCCCAAAAGAAAGAAAAAAGAAAAGGACTTTTTCTGCTTCAGACAAATCAGTATTTGTAAAGTTTAGTTTTTTAGTAGCTCCAAAAGTTCAAAAACATTTCAGTGTTATAATTTCAATACATATTTAACCCACCAACATCTTAAGAAACACTTGTTGAACATAAATAAAACAATAACCAGAATTTCCAAAAACTGTTAAATCCATTGGCTTATGTCTGAAGGGGCTGCAGAAAGCATCAGCCTGCCCTTTGAGGGTTCTGGCTGTTTGCAGCCAGAATTGGCACTCACTGCTTCTCACACTGGAACCACCTCCCTGGCCTACCCAGCCCACTTCTCTCTAGAGGGTGAAGGTAATTTCTAGCAAAGGGTTGGCTGTGGTGTTTTTCTCTTCTCAGCATCAAACCATACCAACTCTTGGGAGCTGCCCAGCTTCAGGAAGGGCTTATGATCCCAGTTACTTTATTCTTCTCCCATCAAATAACAATCTCCTGCAAGGTCTTTTCTATTGATGGTGAGCAACAGCAATTTGTATGCACACTGAAATATTATCAGGTGAAACACATTACTAACGTTGGTAAATCAGAACTAGACATGAGAATGTCAAAGGTGTTGGGGCAATGTAGGAGCCTGCAGTTCTCACCAGGTGCATGGCCTCTCTGCAGTGATTGCTTACATCAACATGAACCCCAAATAGCCATCCACCTCTTCTGTTAACTGCAGAATGAGCTGCACGCAGGGAACCCGTGGGAATGCATCAACACCTGTGGATGGGGCCTACCCAGCACATAGCAATGCCACCTGCCACTGCTCCATGAGCATCTCTGCAGCATCACTGCTGCTAAGAGATTTTTTTAAAGGCAATGCAAAAAGAATACAGGCTTGAAATCAAACAGCAAGTTCCCAGCCACTTCCCCCTCTTGTACTTGTCCTGCAGTGGTTCCTATTATGGAGCCATCAATTGTCACCAGGTGCTACAGAAATCTGCTTTGACAAAAGGAGTTACCATCCTCTGAAGCTGCATTGCAGTAAGAGCTGCCATCTTCACGACTACAATATATCCAAAGCCACTATTTCTTACTTTGCTAATGGACAGCCCAGTTGCATTTTTTCACCTGCAGCAAAGCAGTTGAGGGCACACGTGGGCAGTGGGTGTGGGCAGAAAACCCGTCCCAGGTTCAGCAGGTTTCATTCTGCATAAAGGAATACCTAAAAACCACTGATGTCTCTGGAACCAGAGTGAGCCGCTTACAGTAAATAGATGTGAAAAAAACTCGTTTCTTTATATCACAGCGAGCCTTTGTATGACCCTTGAGGAAAGTGGTACTGCTGCCTGCACTGCCTGCAGGTCCAGGAGATGCTGAAACAGTTAAATGAAGTGGTGCTGCCTGCTCTGATCTCTGCAGAACTGGACTCAGTGTGGACTAATGAACAACTCTTTGAACCTCCAGGTCTCACAAGGTTTAATTTGTTATTTCTGAGGGAAAAAAAAGCATGAATAAATAATGAGACTAAGGGACATGGAGGCAGAGACAACTCACCAGTGTCATTTAAATAGATGGCAGAGCTACCAAATCCTAGTATTACTCATTACCATAGTCCTATAGAAGCAATCATCCCAAGTCCAGGAAGGCAGCTAAATCCAGGGCTGCTCCATCCCACAGTTAAACTGAAAGGTTCCCAGTGCCCTCTGATGCTATTTTAATTCTGTAAAATTCAGACTGTGGAGAGTTAACAGAGGCTGGGAAAGTCAGCCTTGGGTATTGGGTATACTTGGGTAGCAGAAAGGAACAGAACAACTCATGAGATTGCTCAGAAAATACCTCTGTGCAGGAAATCAGACTTTCACAAGAACGTAGCAGTTCTGGCTGTGCTTTTTGCAGGAGAGTTTTGTGAGGTGTTCAGCTGAATTTCTTTTCTTAGACCCAGAAAGCACATTATTGTCACAGCAGTTGGAACAAATCCAGGTTTAAGCCCACAATTCAGAGCAGGGACATCAGCTCGGATCTCTCCCATCCTACACAACTGCACCAGCAATGAGGCTCCTGTGTATTCTGGGCTAGAATTATGCTTCTCTTTTCGGTTTCTGTTATTATTAATTTCATTATGTTTTTATTACGTACCTTTGTTTCACTCTTGTAAGAAATTTTTGCTATTTCAAAATTGTTTGAAGATGTGGAAAGCATTTCCCAGGAAGAGCAGTGCGGTAACGGCAGCGCTGGAGCTTATTTGTCTTCTATTTAAATGCTCTGTGAGGCAGAGAAAAGCCACACCATTACAATAATGGTGTAGGAAGTAGGCTTTGCACACAAAGCAAATTTTCTTCCTGAAGTGCAGTTTATTGCAATATACGGAGCTCACTAATTGGATTTACGACAGGCAAGCAGCAATGGTAAAAAGGAATAATGAGAACAGGGAAAAATAAATGGATATTAAATCTTGCAGACACCCACACGTTCCCTGTGCTCTCCTGAAGAGATGCTAAGGAGCCAGTGCCCTGGTTCTCTGTTTGCTCGGCAAAGGGCTGTGCTTACACTGGAGGTAGGCAGGTAAGTGATGCACAGAGCCACCCACCCTCAGCTCATCTCTGAGCTGAGCTCCATGGAATGCACCGTGCTGCACTGCCTGGGCTGGAGCTCAAGTGCCCACTGAGCTGTTTTGTTGACCCGAGTGAAGTGAGGGGTGTAAGCAATCATTAACTGAAATACCTGAGCAGTCTTAACGAGGCTCTCCTCACAGTGTTCTGCCAGTCTGGCGTTCATGTGCTCCACGTGACAGCCATCTACACATTACACCCTCATTTATGCACTCCAGCACAGGTGCATCAGCTGCTGAAGTTGAGCATTTCTTTTGAGGCTTCTGTGTTTCTCCTGCTCGGTGTGGGAATGAAGGAGCAGCAGGGCAGTTTGTTAGATGGGGCTGCAGTATAACCTATCTAATCCTGACAGGCATAAATGTTTAAAGTACAGCTGAAATTCTGCAAAGTGTGCCACTGAAAGAGCATCACTGCAACAGTCACTCCCGAAACCCCGCACTTATTTCTCACTTTCACTCAGTGTCATAAAAGACCTCAGCATCAATCATTAACAAGCTATTAACACATGCAGCTGATAAAAGTGCTCAAAGCCTGTGCAATAACAATGACGGAAATTCCTGCTTTGCAGTCGGTTTAATCGGAGCACAAGGAGCCCACCTCAGTTACATGCATGGCTAAAGATCGCTTCTTGGTGCCTTTGCTTTCATCTCTGTCTGTGTAACAGTGATGCGTTTCCTCCCTGCCCTGCAAATGCAGCTGCTTCATCCTTGGAAGCGGCTGCAAGCGAAGTCAGGAAAGCATTCCGTTCAATTGCCAGGTGATTTTCATATGCCATTACCTTGCAGTGAAGGTGCTACTGAAACCCAAAGAATGAGGAATCTCAGCTCAATTTGCAGTTTGTAAACGCAGTAAAATAGTGCTCATTAATAATGAGAACGGAGCAGGCTGGCACTCAGACAGCATCCCGACATGGTGCCTCCACCCCATTCCTTAAATGGTACCATAACTTGGCTGAGCTGCCCTTAAAGACTTCTGCTTCGGCCACCTGAACAGAAACATCTGAGCATTCTGTGCCTTGCTCTGTGCGATGCCGTGTTTATTCCATGAACTCTGATACCAAGCAACCTGAGCAGCTGCCGACAGGCACAGTACTGCACACACTATAGCTGTCACCCGGCCTGTGGGCTGTGCACAGCGCTGCCGGGTTTGGCATCACCCCGCTGCCGGCAGCACTCGCCTGTAATTGCATTCACTTGGCGGCAGCTCCTCGTCCCCGTGCAAAGGAATTTAAGGATGGAATCTGTAGAAATGATTCCATAGACCAAGTACAGGCTCAGAAAAACACATAGATACCCAGCCTTCATCTGCTCCGGTGCGATCTGCTTCACAGCTCCCATTTCCGATGTAAAACAGAACATGATTTATAATTTATACTTTGTTGGTGCAGTCCTTCTTGGAGAAAAAAAAAATCTTTGATGAAATACTGGCTTTATGTTCTAAAGCTATTGAGAAAAATCACAGAACATTTGGCAGTTTATCTCCACTACCACATCTCTCAAGTTCGGGTATTTATCTTTCCTGCTCTTTTCCAATAAGCTGAGCACGAGCACAAAGAGTCCGAGAGCAGCTCTGTGCTGAACCGCAATTACAGCAAAGTACTGCAGGCATTTATGGACCTCTGGCAGCACTTCAGGCCCAGTCACAATCTAAACATTCTGTGTGAGGTGGAATTGCTGCATTCCCCCGCTCTCATTAGAACTTGTGGCACAGGAGCAGCTCGCAGAACAAAGGCAGCGCTGCCCTCACCTGGGAGCTGTGGCTCTCTGTGAGGGCACTCCCCAGCACAACAACCATCCAAAGGCTGAGGTCGGACTGCAGGCGGCTCACGGGCTGAGGCTGTGCACAGAAATTGAGGATTTCTGCCTGTGAAAAGCCACTTCAGATCTCCAGGACTATTTATTAACGTCCAAGACCCAGAATCGAGGAGCAAGTGGAGATGCAGGATGTGGAAATGTGCACAAGTGTGCAGCAAAGCCACACAAGCCTTTACCTAAACTGTGCTGTTTCCAAAGCTCTTGCCCTGTGATATCTCTGTTCATGGTGGGTCCACCAGCACCGCACATCACAGCACGGCAAGGCTGGGGCATGCCATGCTCCCCACTTACTCCAGCCCATTCCCTACATGCACCGCCCCAGTGCGATGCACCGTGCACCCACCAGCTCCCAGGGTTGCGCTGAGCATGCAGTGACACTCGGAGAGGAGCCTCAGCTGTCGTGTCTTCTGCCTGTGACAGAAGGAGGCAGAAGAGTTATTTGGAAAACGTCAGAATATTGCAGGTTGGTTGACTTGATGAAAAATGTTATTTTCATACAAATGGCACACTTGAAAAGCATGAATTAAATTTCCTTTAGCGGGCCTGCAGATTTGTGATGAGACATCACCCTTTGATATAGCCACCGAATGAAGAGATGTGAATTTGCTTCCCTTCTGGACCACCCAAATCAAACTGTTACAGCGAGGAAAATAAATGGAAAAGGTCAAAAGCAAAATTCAAAAGATATCACTTTTTTTTTTTAGCCTGACTTCAGAGGAAATTTTAACTTTTGTTTATTTGTTTGGGTTTTTAAAATTAAAATTACCTAAGTCCTTCAGACCGGGAGAATGAACTTTTGAATGTGGTTCTTCTGCAGCCCCTCCCTGCTCACCCAGCACCCCGCTCCGTGCAGGGTGTGAGGATGGGCTCCTGCAGTGCCGCAGCAGTGCTGCAAGGCTCTGGGCTGAGCCCCACATGGCTGAAGATGATTACATTCCACTGACACTGTATTTTACTCTTATTTTACAAAAACATCCCTTTATCAACACACGAGGAGTTGGGAAGCAGCGTAGGTATTCCTGCTCCATCTGGAAGGAGCTAGGTTTCGCCAGAATGGATCCCAACTCTCCTGTGTGAGGTGGGATTTCCCAAGGGTCCCAGAGGACCTCGGCACCCAAACAGTGTTGTCTGCAGGCCTGGTCACAGCAAGCAATCAAACCAGTGTCCCAGCAATTCTGTACCCCTCATTTGGAAGCTGCCACCTGCTCAGCTGGGGGCCAGGGGCTGCTTTTCAGGCTTAGCCCATTGCTACGTGAAGTAAACCAGACTCACAAGTGCTTTCATTTTGCTTTGAAATCGCATCCGCTGTGCAACCTATTGCAGACCCTGTGAAATCAGTGAAACTCCTTGGAGCTGCAATAATCTCGCAGAATTAGGTGTGAGGAGGCCAGCCAGCCTGGAAAATGAGAAGGTGAGCAACTTCTGCAGCCAAGCATTTCATATGAAACCTTTCAGCTTTTGTTTTGTAGGTCGGTCACTGCTCTGCATAAAGATAAGACAAGGACAGGGTCCTTGCTCTGTAAATGAGAAGTCTTTGCAGCAAGGTACAGAAACAACCCATTGCCTAGTGAAACTGTGATATTCACACACAAGCAAAAGCAAAGTTGAATTTGTTAATTTGATGGGCAGCACTAGAAGAGGAAATAGATTGCAATAAGAAAATGCTGCCCTGACCTCTGCTTAACCTCTCAAGTGCTCAGCCTCTACTGCCTTACCCAACACCCACATCTAACACTGTGGGCCAACAAATAAAATAGGAGGTATTACTTTCAGAGCAGAGGAGAGGATGGCATGGAGGGCGTGCAGCCACACTGCTAGGAGCCTTTTGGGCAGGTACAGAACTCATCAGCCGCAAAGCTGTTTTTTGCTGCTGTTTCTTTTCTTTTTTCTTTTTTTTAATTACCCTTGCCATCTTTCATCTGCCTTCCTGCTCTGCTCAGCTGCTTTCTGTGGTCTTTTGAGAACTTAAGCCAGAACCAAAGTCACAGGGAAATAAAGCAGTAGTGCTTGAGCTGAGGTTGCCAGCCCTGCTCCGAGACCATCACAGGGATTTTGTATAAAAGCTGGGCAGCCCACTGTGCAGCAGGAGGAGAGCTTAGAGCTACCTACCTGAGCACTTTGAACTTCAAAGAGGTTTTGTTCAGGTGAAGAAGAGAGCAGCATTTCTGCCATTTGCTTCCTTTCAAAATACATTCTCTATCCAGGGTAAAAATGTAATTTTTCTTAAAAGCAAGGCGACATCTGAAAAATATTACTAGCCAAAGGCCAGATTCTTTAAATATTTTGTGAGAGCTAATACTGTTATGGTTACTGATGCGGGTATCCTTGTCACAGGAGTGACAAGCTGAGCTCCTCCAGCTGCATCTCAGCCCACAGTTGCACGAGGCAGGAGCTAAAGCCCCAAACCTGCTCCCTAACACCTCCAGCTCTCCCTGATTTTAAATGGGAGCACTTGTAGCTGAAGGCAGGGTTTGCCCCTAGCTGAGGACAGCTATAATCCACTCACTAAGATGCTTAACTCATTTGGATCTTGAGTGCAAGCCGCAGCTCTGCCCACACAAAGCCATGCTGCTCCTTTCGATGCTGTCATTTCAAAGAGCAGGAGTTCTCCTTTGTACCCATTCCAACGCCTCTAACTTTCTACATTCCCTTCTTTGCTTTAATTTTGTTCTCCACCTACGCTGTACCTGGCAGGTTCTGTGACACAAACACCCCGCTAGAGTTGATCTCATATGCTTGGACAGGGAAACTAAATATTACCGAAAAAAGAAGGAAAAAAATCTGAGAAACATGGGGCGCACATAAGCCAAGACAGCCGATCTAAGTCAGTCCTTGTGATGCTAATCTGACTGAAAATAATATGCAGGGTACATGAGAAAATGTCAAATCCACGCTACCTCACAATCGCTGGCTTTTACTCCAACTTGAAACTAATCCAAATGCAAAAGGCTGAAAGTTATATCATTATTTAGAGAGTTTAAAGGGAATAAAAATGTAGCTCCCATGAAACCCTGTTAGACAAATAATCTCGCAAACTCCCCAAATAATATCGGTGTCTACGGCCATTAAAGTTTATAGGTGCGTAAAGAATGTGCTTAAAACAGGTTATATTGAAATCAAAACATTCCTTCCAATTTAAGTGTGGAGAAATATCTTCTGCAACAGGGAATGCTCCGTGCAATTATTCTTCAAAACTGGAAGTCTGTGATTAATAAAATCAATGAGCACCAATCCCTTCTGATATGCATCAGACATGCATCCAAGCCCCTTGTCAAGCACGGCATCATGTTTTTAACACAACCCTATTCCCCAGAACACAATGGAAGGCGAGTTTCTCAGTCAGAAAAATCATAGCACATAAAATACTTTCAGTTTTAGCATCAAAGATATGTTTACTCCAAACACAGAAACGTAAGGGAAATGAAGTGTGGAGCAGGGCTGCAGCAGAGTTCTAAGGATGTGTTTTTAGCACTCGTGCACCGAGCCCTATGACCCACGCTGGCTGGTTTGATGCACTGCGCACAGCGCTGCTCCATCTCCCCTGCCAGCGGGATGCTTCTGCACATTCTGAGCTCCTAGGAAGCTTTATAGGGGCAAAGCAAACTTCCCTGCTCCCCCCTGTGTGGGTCCCATCCTGCTCTGTGCTGTGCCCCGCTGCTGCTGGGCAGGATGGGCCCCTAATCACTCCCAGCTCCCCTGGAACCCTAGCAGAGATAAAAAGTACAAAGACGCTGCTGGTTCCAGTCTTCTTATTGAATTTTCATTGCTCCTTTTATTGTAACTATGAATTCAGTCCATAATGTCACGTGCTCTTTGTTCTCCAGCATGACATACATTTTAATACGCCGCGCAATATCTTTGCGCAGATGAAGTGTGTTCATGTGCAGCGGAGTTAACACTTTGCTACAGACATGGTTACAGTTAGAGATTAAAAGCAACGCTTTCCATGGTTCTGGGCTCAGGGTTTCCAGCCCCCTTCTCCCTCTGAAGGTTCTCCTCCCTGCAAAATCTCTGCAAAGAACTGCTGAGCATACAGACTGTGCCACTGACATCTGGAAAGACACAACTACCTGAGTCAAAAATAACCCCGGCAGAGGTCAGGGCCGCACCAGGCTGTCGCTTTGTATTTAAACTGATTGATTCACACAAAGACAAAATTATGGAGAGCACTGGAATCAGCAGCCCAGGACTGCAGGCACGGCTGTGTTTACAGAAAATGTATTTCAAAGGTTACGTCTGGCATAAACTAACTGATGCACTGGACATTATGATACACAACAATCTAAACTTCAGTTGTGAATAATGCCTGCCCACCTCCCTACCCAGATAATAACAACTTTCTCTCAACTATACATGACCATGTATCATTTTTCAGGATATTCTTTGCATAAAATCTATTGGTTATGCAAATAAAAGGCTTTGGAGAATAATGTACAGTAACTAATTTGTATAATCAGTTTCCCTCAATTCAGCGTGATAATGATATGTAAAGCACATCACTACAGACTGTCTGTAAAATGAATTCTGTCTTAATATGCTAGTCAACTAGCCACTCGACCTTTGCACAGGCTCACTGTAAGAAGAGCAGAAAAACCCACACACATTCTTTCAATTTCTAAAGGGAAATTCGACTCTAGCCGTAGAACAAAGAAAGAAGAAATAGAAGTAAAAGAAAATCAAAGAAAAAGTGATTTGGATTCAAGGGGATCAGATGTTTCATTTATTGCAGGTTGGAGACCTTCAATCAGTCAAATGAAAGACACATTTGTATTAAAATACCTACAAGGCAGAGAGAAAGCCTTGATCAGGTGTATTAGATTTAAGTTACAGCTCTCTTGCTGAGAGATGTGAACCTACCTTCCAACCTATCCGTTCTCAATATTGAAGGTTTTCTGTGATACAAACATAAGATGAAAGGCACCTCGCTTGCCTTCCCACGTATCTGCAGGACATGAATTGCACGCCTGAAGCACATGGAAGGGGAGCAATGTGCTTGGATTGTTCGCAACAAGGGACACCGGGATGTGACATGGATCAGTTAGGTCCAGAGCACATTTTCTGCAGAGCAATGGAGGCACAGTCACTGCGGGTCACATCTCTCCTCCTGATTTGGAAAGCCCAAGGCTCAGCCTTGCCTTACGCCCAGCAAGGAGCCCCTGCTGCAGGGCCCACAGTTGCTGCCATTGCAGCACTGTGCCTGCTGGCAGGGCACACCACCCCTTTCTCTTTGCAAAAAAATAAGTGGAATTCAGCACATCTCCATGCAGAATAACCAAACCAAAACAGCTCGTTTGCTGAAAAGGAGCTCCCCTACTAGCCAGGGTTATGGAGAAGCTAAAAGACAGACTGTAAGTGCAAGAAGAGACAACCTAGAAGAGGATGGGGTCACACTTCCATGTGAACTCCCCAGTAAAGCCTGGAGATTTCATCTGCTCTGTTTGCTGGTAGGCATCTCTATATGCTACTTCAGTATGCCCTGTAGCTCTGATGGGGCTCCTCTAACCTTATCTGGATTTAAGGGACCTAAGCACTGCCCACACTGGAAGAATTGTCCTTCAGCCTGTGCTCACCCAGCCCCATGCCCCCAGCACCCAGCTATGGCCAGCATAGGCTTGCATGGGAGCTTCAGCCTCACACACTGCTCACCCCAACCCAAAGGCAAACCCCTTTTGCCACCATCCAGAGCATTTCAGGAACATAATAGTGAGTTGTCAGAGCTGGGCCCTTAGCAAGAGGAATGGCACACATACCACCAAAGCCTCCCATGTCCCTGTGTTTCAAGGCAGCTGTGCTGGGCAGCCTGGGGTGCGCTGCTCCTTGGGCTTCATTGCTATGTACCACTGCTGTGTCCTGAGAGAGCCCCGCACACACAGCACTGCTTAAACAGCAGCTCCTGGCTGCCCTTTGAAACAAACTTTAATAACACCGAGCTCTGTTTTCTTGTTCACATAGCTGAAAACACCACACAGTGGTATGAGAATTTTAAAACCCTTCTGCTTTTTAAATAAAAGCTGCCATTCTAAAGTTTAGCTGCTCTTCTCATTTATATATCCATAAATTCTCTGGCAGTACAGGAAAAAAAAAAAAGTTATTTTTTCTTTTGTTTTTTTTTTACTTTTAATATTTTGTTTTGGAATAAAAATAAGTATGATGTTTCCGATAGCATTTGAATAATGCAGCTTAACAGTGCCATGTAGTCCCTCTTCTGGAGCTGGTCAAAGGGTGAACAGGCATTAATAGACAGAGGGCTGGAATAAAGTTCATTCTCCTTCTCTAACAGCTATGTATTTTTGATTAAATGAAGGCCTATAGCAGTGTGACTTCCTCAGCTGAATGAGGGAAATCCACCCAGATATTTGTATCATAACGTATGATAACACATCATACATTTGTCACAAGTGGATTACAAAGCAGCAGCTCGTACACAGCGGTACAGCTGATAGACTGAGATAAATTCCACATCTCAGATGCCGTGTTTTATGTACAGTTAAAACCTGCTCAGAAGGAAAGCAGCTATAAGGCAGGCTCCCCTTTTAACAGAATGAACAAAAGGACCCAATATTGTGTCATGAATTCCTCTGGGATTTCACTCTCTTTATAGTGAAATTTCTTGCAGTGCACGGACATTTAGCAGTTTAGCTTGATACATCTTTTTTACCCTGTTTACAGAAGATCAAAATGTGCATTTCTCTGTCTGAAGAGCTTTGTGTTTGGGATGGGGGGTGGCCATGAATACAGAATACAGGAACCCTTGGAGGGGCGCAGGCACCTCGATTCAAGGGATAACATAAGCAGCAGTTCTGGAACTGCAAGCAACATCCCTGAGCAGCCTTTACATTTCTCGAGCAGTTGCATTATTTTCACTCAGTTTCACATGCTGGGCAAAACGATGTTTCCTGAATAACTTTCCCACCTTGTCTGCAAGCCTTACAAGGCTGCTGCCCACAAAATACAAGGCCATCTGCCTGCCAGCCCCTGCTGCTAGCCTAGGAGCACCACAACCCCAGAGAGCCCAGCCACCCCAAACCCTGACCAGCAGCCACACTTAGCAGAGCAGACAGCACACACAGCTACGCTGATAGAGAGCTCACTGCACACAGACACCACCACCTGTGTTCCAAGTACTTTGCATAGGAAGCAACACTTGCCTTCCAAGGGGGATCAGCAAAGGCTGGAGATTAGGTAATGCAACAAGGAGAAGGTCCCCCTGCTGTAAGTGTAATACAGATCAGCAGCAGCCATCCTGAGACTGCTGAGACTGAAAGCCCTGGTTTGGAGCTACCTGCAGGCAGCCCATGCAGAGGAGCCCCAGCCAGTGACAGCAACTGAAGGCTGTAGGATCTGCATCCTCACTACCAGGCGGGAGAGCTGAAGAGAAGGTAAGGTAAGAAGTGATTTCTAATGACCTTCTGGCTCTGAGCAAGGTCACTTAAACCTGTGTTAGGAGATCAGAGTTTTACTTGGCTTCTATGTTTTCAGCAGGGAGTATGAAAACCTGACTCAGGCTCCATTGAAAAAGCAAAGTGCAGAAGAAAGGGTTTGCCTGTAGGGGAACCTCAGGTTTTCACTCCACGTTTGGACTTCTCTCAATTCACACTCAGTGCAGTGAAAGGAAGACTGTTGTCACGGCTTTCAGCAGCTCGAGTTTATCCCACTGCTCGCTTCCCAGCTTCAGGAGCAGCACTATGCAGGAACGGGAAGATTGTGCATTTGGCAACTTTGCTTTACTTTCATCTCCAGGGGAAAATCTGCTTCAGTCCCATGCAGGCACTGATTGCTGGAAGGATGTTTTCACAAACAGAATGCTGGAGGCCATGTAATCTTCAGCCTCCCTTTCCTTCCCAGCTCTCAGCAAGCCAAAAGTAACACATGAAACAGCAGGGATGTAAGCTGGCAAAATGTCCTCAAGTACAAAGATGTGCAAAAACATATCATCTGCAGTAACATGATCAGTGCTTCTTGCTAATCTGCCCAAATCATTCCAGAATTCAGTTAAATGTTAAGCATGGAATAATTTTTTTTCTAATCACAGGCTGCCAACACAGGACAGAATGACAGCTCAAACTGAATCCATCATCTAATCTAAGGTGAATCCATTTTTTTCTTTTTCTTTTTTTGATGGAATATTAAAGACTTATAGGAGCTTGTAACCAGCCCTGACATACGCCTCCAATTTTTGGTATATAATCATAGTCATCTTTGCTTTGCCACATAGAGATATGTGATAAGTAAGAAGTATTTTCCAATTCCAGTTTGTTAAAGTAGAAACCAGACTTTCCACCATGTCAAATTGCTGTATCAGATCATCATCTCAAAAATATCTGGAACTCCTTATAATCTAAGGGCTTTAGCTAGGCAAGGTTATCATCTCACTTGTGCTCATTTAAGAAACAGACTAAAATGAAAATTAAATAAAGGTATCAGAACTTATGACGTAGGCAGTGTTAGACCTAGGAAACCTAATTTATATCTGCAAAATAAATAAAAGTCCTACTGAGAAGTTGCAGGAGATTGTTGCCACCACACAGAGCAGAGCTGTCAGGCGCTGTGCTGCCACTGCCATGTAGAAAGTCACATCTCCTGTACATAAGAGATACATTGCATAACGTTACAGATGGCACAGCTCATAACAGCCAGGATTACATTTATTAAAATCAGTTGAGATGGTTATTACTCAGATTCTACAGTTTTCTACGCAAGGTGACCTCAGCTTCCTTTTTTTTTTTTTTTTTTTTTTTTTTTTTTTTCCGAGCAGCACCAGGGTAAGATTTTCCTGCTGCAGAAAAGAGCTGCAGGTCGACTGTAGCTGTGATTGTGCACTGATACCAACTCCTGCAGACCTCTTGGTTTCTCAGTGTCACTACTTTAAGTACTCCGTACAATGCCTCCTGCACTTCTGTTCATGTGAGGGCTGCAGCAATGGCGGCTAGCATCACCAGCCATTAGTCACATCAGAAGCACCACACACACCTGTGTGCCAGGGGTGGCCTTCGCTGTCATGCAATCTTCACTTAAAATAGTTGTGGACAAAAGGGTGGGGGGAACACATACGTAGCTGTATTTTTATAACAGAGGGGTAAAAGCATGGAAGTAAAGTTCTGTATACTGTGCAAACTAGCCTGCAAGACTGGGACTGTAAGCATGCAGAATGGGATATTTTCCTCTGAAGACAGAAATGACCACCGCCCAGCCTTGTTAGGTGCATGAACATCAATTCACTCCTATTGCTATGCTCAGGAATGTGTGCCCCAAAACCACAGGCACTGCCCTGCCCACAGCCTTGGGAGCTCACCCAGCCCCACCGCCCCAACAGCTGACGCTTATTTCTCTCTTCTCCCTTGCAGTGGCCATTGTAAATCTACCTTTCTCGAAATTCAATAAAAAATTAATTGGGGAAAAAAAAAAGAAAAAAAAAAGGCCATTTCATCCCTAACAATAAAAGACCAATTGACTTCTCAATTTTCTAGTGGGCAGGCGAAGAAGTCAGGCGTACAGGAGGGAGAAACTCAATTCTCCAAAGCTCCCTCCTTCAGGACTTCCAGAGCAGCAGTCTCAAGGGTGCTGTGTCCCCTGCTGCTTGTGGATCCCAGCCTGGTGTTATTTTCTCCGCTCTGAAGGCAGCAAGAATTCATTCTGCATTATTGATGACTTGGAGCTCGGCAGCTACAGCAGCCTTTGGAGGAGTGCTTTCTGCTGGTGCCACTCGCCTGCTCCCAAAGCTCCCATTGTGCCGAGGCGCACTGTTTGCTTTGCTCTCTCCACAAAGCTCTCTCAGGCTCCCTTTTACTAAAAGCTGAACTGAGGGATGTGGCATGGTGATGAAACTCTCCCTGTGAAGCACAGGCTGTGTGAGCTCACAGACCAGCCATGTTCAGGCAGCCGCCTTTGCTGGGATGGCAAATATAACACCAAGCACCAGCCAGGAACAAATGGGCCAAGGCAGCTGAGATCCCTAATCCTTCTGAAAGGACACATCTGACCCCCGAAACAGCACCCACTGGGATGAGACACGTGGCAGGGCAGGGATAGGAGGACACATGCTCCAGATGGACCTCCCTGCCTCTTTCCCTTCTGGTTTCTGATCTCCACTTGCTTTCTGTCCTCTCTGTCATAAATATTTATTTCACTATCATAACTTTTCCTTTGGGAATCTGAGCACGTAACAAACGCAGAACCAGAACCCCCTATAGACAGGGAGGCTGCCCTGTGGTCATTAAGCCTTGCTGTGTCTCAAGCAGAAATTCTGGATGCCAGTGGGACTTCGATTACTTGCATGAGCACCAGGAACTTGCATCTGTAGCCACTGATGGTGCAAAACACGCACACATTTTGCAGAAGTCAGCTCTGTCCATCAGTGCAGAGTTAGAGCTGCAGTGCAGTCAAAGCTCTGTTCCCAGGATTTCACAGATGGTCCCTGACACTCTCATCCTGTCCCACCTAGCACAGCTTACTTGCTCTCTCGGGCCTTTGATCCACGAGTGTAGCTGTTTACAACATATATGCCACTGTCCTTGGCTCTAAGAAAACAAAAACTAGCATTGTCAACATCTTTGAAGTATGAACAGGTTCACAACAAAGAACTGCAGTAACACACCTCATCTACTCAACTTGAACTGAGAGAAATCTCAAGTTGATTTTGTTGATATAGGTCTAGCATGATGATTTTGGTGATAGAGGTCTATGGGTTTTTTGTTTTGGTTTGGTTTGGTTTTTTCTTTTTTTTTTCTTTTCTTTTTTTTTTTTTTTTTTGCAGCCCTCAGAAGTTTTGGGGAGATAGTCTTTAAAAAAAAGAGGTATAGACCACAGTATTCATCATGTTAGATTGTAAATTTCAGGTGCTGCACGAAGGAAATTAAGAATTTGTGTTCAGGTTCATACTTTTTTCTTCCTCAGAGCTGGGGGCTTTGAGTCAGCAGCTCTGGTCCGCCTGTAGTAGTGCCAGAAAATGACTTCTAAGAATTCCATAATTAAGACTTTATTTCGGGAGGCATACTATACCAGTGAAAACTGTCTCCATTATTATTTACAGTCACAAACATGGAGTGAGAATTAACAGTAGGAGCCCTCCTGGTTGCCCAATTTGGTGATGACATACACAAGTGCCTTCTAAATATTTGCCAAGGAATCCTCAATAGAGCCTTGCGCATTTTTGCATTCCCACCCCTAGTGCACTCTTAGAGTCCTACATCACATCTGAGCAGCTTGGGACAAACCTCTGAGCCTCTCACCAAGCTTCTGGTGGCATCAGTTTTAACACTCAAACACGGATAAAATGGGCAGAGGCAGGAGTTATCTGACTGCTCATTGAAAGACAGCAACTTCAACTTTGCAGTGAAACTCAATCTCACTCCAACAGTTTCAGTGATTGTGAAAATACACCTAAAAAAAAAAAAGTTAAGCAATTTCACACAGTGGAAAACAGCCCAGGGCACAAGAAAACTAAAACCAAACAGTTTGCTGTCAGTGCTGTAGACTGTGTTCCGTAAAAACAAAAGATCAAACAAGTTCTGTAATCATTATATAAAGCACATTTGCTATGGCATGTGAAGAAAACATACTTCCTTCCTAATACTAATTAACATTAGAGAGTTGTGGGCTGAAATGCAGGATAAAAATAGCTGTTTAAACTAATCACTCAGCAAGATGTAAATGTTACATACAAAGTATACCTAACGGGTTGGAATATTTATCCCAGAAGTAAAGAAAGCTTTCCCTACTTATGAATTATAAAAGTTTCTCTTCCTGTCTCGCTGCAACAATATATGGATCCATTGAATATATGGGACCGCTCTTCCTAGACTGTCTAAAATTGTCTGTAAGTGCTAAAATGTAGCGGTCGAAGTTGTGGTTAGCAAAGGGAAGTGTGGTAAGCAGAGAGCCTCTTACTAAACTGTTTTACATATAAACAGCGCAAATGTAATCTAATGGAGTGAGCCACATAAATGTCACCAAACAATGCACTGGTTTAGGAGTTGTAGACAAGCAGTAAATGAGCCCCCAGCCCATTGTAATACCATCAGCTCCACCTGAGCAGCATTTACACATTCCTTCAAAGCACATCACCAACACAGCTGGCTCTGCAGAACATGGATGGCATCTCAGGTTTACCTACTTTTCCTGAGATTATTTCTCCTTCCTTATTCACTCCACCTTAACACAAATAAATCCAGCACTTGCTCAATTTATCTCAGCAGTTGGTGTTGAGTGCAAGGCGCTCATGGTACCAGGACACCAACCAGCCCTCCAGAGCCTCCAAGATACTCCTAGGCATAAATCGTATTTAGAAATTCAAACACGATAGCTCTAAAACAATCAGGTCATGTGAGCTGAGTCACAAGGCTCCCAGGCCAGCCACAAAATAATAAAAAAAATCACATCAAAAAGGCATTTAGTTATAGCGAGTCCAAACCTCCCCTATGACAGACTGTGCACTGCAATTGAACTGTTCAGGGCAACAAAACCTCTGCTCCATCTCAGCACATGATTCATACCACTAAGTGCTTTGTTTCCCTCTTGTAGAATGTAATGTTTGGACTTCTTAGAAAGGTCATATTGAATTAACACATTCACCTTGAAACCACACAGCGAAACAAAAAGCTGTGTGCCAAACTGCACTCCAGAAGGGACTGGCTTGCAGGAGTGCAATTCTCTCCTGTTCAGTAAGGAGAGGAACAAGCATAATGACGAGCTTCAAATGTCCAGGCTCAAACCACAGAGCTCCTCCTAGCTCTATGCCTTACAGAAGAGCATCCAAGGCATGAAGCACATCGAGCACGGAACATGACTGCTGCAGGGAATCACAGGGAGAGCTTGACCACAGGCATGCTGCATGGATCAGTGCTCAGATGCTGGTTATATGGCTGTTACAGATCATATGACTTCTTTGTCTGTATCCACATAAGCATTTAAAAGACAGCCCTGTGTTCCCATGTCTAAAAGTATCCAGAAAAGCTCATATATCATTCAGCTTTGAAGTGGGAAGGAGATGGAAACCAACAAAAATGCAGCTTAAAATAGCATTAAATAGGAGTTTTCTTCACTTGGGGAAAGGTTGTGGAGAAGGTGACAGTAGTGCTAACATCTTAGAAGGACTGAACTTACACATGACCTTCTTGGTACACTGTCTCTGCCATGTGGTGTATGGGGAGCTGAAAGGACAACACTGCCAAAAAGCATCAGTCATTTCAGCCACTCTGATACAGCTAGGAGCAGCTCACTGGGACTCCACGGGAAATTTTTTCACCAAAAGAAGCCTGAGCCAGAAAGCTGCACTGAGGAGGAACTCTTCTCACACTGTGATGCAGAGCATCACTTACAGTCCCTGCATAGATGTTCTGCAGACCACAACACTCAGCTCTCTACTGCAGACGAATCTAATGTGCCTCAATATACTGATTTCCGACACTGAAGTCAGGCCCTCTGTTTCCTCACAGCAGGAAACACTCTGGATTCTTGAGTTTTTCTGTATGTTACAGCACAAAGAATAAATTAGAAGAAGTATTTCAATAAGGAAGCGGCCTGACTTAAAGGGCCTTGGCTTTTGGGCTTTCCCCTGTGTACACGCTTGTGCAAATGTGCAGGTGCTTTAATGCACATCATCTTTCCTGAAGGTTCAACAGATTGATCATAAATGTGTGGAGACTCAAAGTTTCATCACAGTCTATGATTAAAGGAATATGTGGTGCAGCAAGACTTCCCTGGTCATCTGCTTCTAGTTCCCCTTTCCATGTGAACCAGCAGCACCCGTCTGTCATGGCCGTGTGCTCCCAGCGAGCTTCCCAGAGCTGCCAGAGCACACACAGGCCCTGCGTAGCATGAAACCATGAGCGAGGGCTGGCTTTGTGATCTACATCAGCTCTCAGGTTCTGCCTTTCCTCTGCAGCCCAAAGTAAGGGCGGTGTTAGTTGCTTGATTGCAGTGATTAGGAAGGCCACAGTGCAAGAGGAGGTATGAGTGTGTAGCCGCAAGCCCCAACAAGATGGAAGAGCTTAAAGGCGAAGAGAAGACAGATTTGCAGGCTTCCGAGGGAAATCCTCCTTACTCCTGCTAGCCCTTACTCCACAGCTATTTCCCCACTTCTGTCCTTCCGCCTTATTTTGCCCTTAATCTCACAGCACATTCTTCCTCCCAACTCAAAGAGCAAACCCACAAGGGAGCCAGATGTGCTGACCGTATGGATATAAAACAGCAATCTGCATAACAACAAGAACCATGTGAAATAATCTCATTTTCCCCATCTTGCTTCTATTTTTTTTCCAGCAGAGAAAAATAACTATCTCCTTCATGGCTTGTTCTTTTCAAAGCAGTCTCATTTTCTTTAATTCTTTCCTCCACCTTTCAGGGTTTGGATGCAAATTATGCTGATACAAACACTTCCCATTCACATACATACATGCATTACTGTTTTGGAGCTATTTTGAAAAGTCCCATTCTCTCCAAAGGCAATCATCACACATGAAAGAAAAGCATCCACCAGGATAAAGCAAACAGCCTATTGCTCAGACTGTAGGTTACACTTCATAAAGTCCTACTAGTCCCACGGTGGGCCCTGGATAAACCCAAGAACCTGATTCCTGCAGCAGCAGCAGTGATTCATTTCTAGCGGTTCTGAGGAGAGATCATATAGAAGGATGGAAAAAGAGAATTAAAGGTCTATTAATTAATTGTAAAAAAGGTGATTCTGTTTTGATCTATGGAGCTAGAAGCCATAAGAGAACCTGAGTAGAGAGAGATGTCTCTAAGTCATGATACATGGATATGGAAATGTGAATAGTAGTGTAACTTGGACCACACAGTCTTCTTAAAAATCCTGTTTTCTCCAATTACACAATGAATGGGGTCCACCAGTTTCCTACCATCAAAAAGCTAAAACTGGGAGCAAAGGGACTTTTCTCTGAGGAGAGTTTCACCCAAGAATGTTCTCTTCCTAAGAGAGGAAGAGGCTCAAGAGGCAGAAAAAAACTAGATGCTAAAGCTGGGTCCTGTGAGCAGTCTCTAGAAGCTCTTCTCTCTCTGCCTATTACAGACTGGGCTTTGCAAGTAACCCATGGACCATGGACTGTGAGCACCTATAAAGATATGGCCTCAGCTGCAGGTGTCAGAGACCTTCCAAATTATCCAAAGAAAATCTGGCCTGCTGCATCTGACCCAAAGCCAGTTGAATCAAGCCTTTGACTGGGCTGTAAGAATTTTTGTTACAAGACGTAAGAAGCTGGACCTTCCCCTTGTGCTGTGCACCGTACAACACACACCCCAAGATGCAGCCAGCTCTGCACAGAACCAGCAGAGACTGAGGCACAGAGACAGGCAAGGGAGCTACAGACACAGCATGCAGGTCACAGGGCCATGGATGGGAGACTGTATCCAACCAGGGGGTTAAAACATTAGGCCGCAGTGCTTCTGATGATTTTGCTGTTACAAATGTGCTGCTTCTACTTCCAGCCTATCATGCTGCTTGTTGCTCACAGCAGACCACCACTGAAGTTGTCATTTTAAAATATTTTCCACTGTGATTAAACAGCTGCTGTAGTCAAGTAGTTCCATCTTCTATCAAAGTTTGTAAATCATAGTATTTTAAAAGATGCGAGAAGCAAATAATCTGGTCTACAATAGTGATTTGATTTTGTACATGTGTGCAGAGAAAATAAGCACATTAGATCTCTAGCCTATAATTAAAAAATAGTTCGGGGGAGGGAGTAATATCTTAATAAGGAACATCTGACCAAAAACTGTTTAGTAAATCATACCCTAAGTGTGGCCAAAAACTGTAAGATTTACTGCAAGTAAATCATTATTGCTATCTGAGTCTGAATAGCTTCCATCTGATTTCTATACGAAAATACACTCCATGGAAGCACAGCCCTGAACTTCAAAGGATGTGCAGGATGCTACTAATTTCTGTGTCTGACAGTGTGATGCAACGCTTGGATTTGCATCTCGCACTTCAAAGTGTGGCACTCTAGATGAGGTCTCCATTTTTTTTGATATCACTTCACAGAGGTGGACAAGAAGACACCACCCCAAATGGACAGTAAAACAACCCCAGTACAGAAACAACAACAAGTTTAAAAAGCTGCTGTGTTTGCTTCTTTCTAAGTTCAGAAATGCCCTGGAGAACACAGATTACAGAAGAAGAGTACAAGTCATGGCTGCGGCACTTCAAGTAATCTCCAGTGTCCAAAACGCAGTGTCAACATATGGTACTCAAATGCAGATTTAGAACATCTTTGAAGTAATATTGAATTTGACTAATGGGTAAAATGTAGACCTGACTGTCTTTCCTTTTTTTTCTCCCATACTGAGGTTGTCAAAATTTCAAGTAGGGCAGCCTGAGATTAGTGCATCTTTATACTGTGCATTACACAACATTTTATCTAAAAATTACCACCAAGATGAATTCTGAAGGTCTGCTTTACTTTTGCCTACCTGGCAATGCTGGGATCCTATACTATATCGATATAGAAGCTCTAATGATGCTTTAACGACACTTAAAAATTCATATTGGACATGTGCACGATGATGTAATGTTATAGACCTAAAACATCTAAATGATGAAATATGATCACAATTGCAATGCAAGCCTTGTTTGTTCCACCACATATATATCAGAAAGTCTTCTGCAGCTGTAGCTCCTAGAACTGTGCACACTTTCCTTGGGGAAAACATCAAAGAATTTTCAATGCCAACAGTTGCTGACCAGGAGCACATGTACTACTGCTACAATTACTTATTTATCATTAATTAAGTAGTGAACACACTCAGCCTTTGAGACAAAAACATCTCTTCAAAATCCGAGAGAACAGAGGTGTTGAGGGGCACAAGTGTAAAACCTTTGAGATGAAAAGCCAGGAAGGATGAGGGGCATTCTGGGGCCCACAATGAGGCAGGCTGCAATGGCTGCACCTACAGCCGTGTTATATAACATTGCATTGCCACTAAGGCTTCCAATTGAGGAATCATTATCAAGTATCCCATAGCCCAGCTATATACTGTCCTTATAATTAAGTTTGCATAATATACCACTACATTAAAAGGATTGTCTTTGTATTTAATTATCTTTGATTATTATTTTTTTACGAGGGAAAAAAAATTCTATCAAAGCTAACAGGACTCAGAAGATTTGTGTAATAAATATCATATGCAGATTTGTATTTCCCAATTCAGCTGGAGACCAGTGTAGTATTTTGAAGTTTGATTAAGGCAGTTCAGCTTCTCCAAAGTTCCTCTTTCAACACTAAAAATAAGTCATGTGGTACTATACCATTAATCTTTTTAAAGCAATAGCAAGATTCATTTGCTCAATTAAAAGTCCAAAACCCAAATACTGTTCAAAGATAGATCTCAAAATGAGTACTCTCCTGCTTGCTCACTGTTGTTAGTTACCATTTGCTCGGTGCAATATTCACACGTACAGCCAAATCCCTCAGTCCTTCCTTAGGCGGAAAAGGTCAGTGGCAGTTCTGACTGAGTTCGCCAGGATTTGGGCCATTTTGAATTAGAAACCCATACAATTTCAAACACTTTATCTATTATATAGAATTCTTGCATACATAAGCAACTTTGTATTTAGAACGAATCTCAGAGCTTAAACACAATTCACATCTGGATTGTAGTTTGTGCTTTATATTATACAATCTGCAGTTACTGGAAATGTTTGTATTCTTTACTGAGAAAGAATGATTCATTTCATAGAAATTTTCATCTGCTATTAATCTTCCAGGATATAGTTAGTGTTCTGATATTTTCAGATATTGTTTTATGGAGGGATTTAAAGTAGCTCTCCCTTGGCAGCCTGCAAGATTACTCAGTGATTATAAGCAACTCAATACTGTATGACAGCATTTCCATGCGAGGGACTTACAATCATGTTTCATTAATTCGGCTTGAATGAAGCCTCATTTCAGGCCTTGAGGAGCTTAAGATTTATGTGAAATTAATAACATAACAGATGTCTTCACAATTTGGTTCCTCTGAAAAAAACTGATTACTTTGAAAACTTCAATGCTTTAAAATGCAAACTGAGGGAGTTTTTACTCTAGGGTAAAGAGTTATTCGTTTATATCAACTGTATCTCAGAACTAAGTGGAATTTAAATGTCAGATTTATATTAAATAGTCATATTCACCATTATTACATGTAATAAACAAAAGTCTATTACCTTCATTAATAAGCTGTGTTGGACATTTAAACTAAAGCTTAGAGAGGGAGAGTCAGCACCTTTGCTAAGCAGTAGGAATAAGCGAGACACAAGGGAGGCAACAGAAGAATATCCAGGAAGCCCTGTTATTTTATCTTTGTTTCTGATAATTTAATCATCTTTTCCTCATAGGAAAACAAAATGCATCTGTGCTCACACAAAACTCCCCACTTCATAAGAGTTGAAGCCGTCTCTGGTGGATGCACATGCCTAAGGCCAAATGCCTCCTTTCTTCCACAGGACACTTTAAACACCAGCTTCTCTTTTTCTCATTTTTTCAGAAATCCAATTCTTTTATCTAGGCTCCAGCCACACCAAGTGCCCTGCAAGCTGAATCTTAACGCATGCATGAGCAAGGGTTTATCTTTAAGGAAACTGCCTATGCCATTACTTCTCCAAGTAAAAAAAAAAAAAAACAAAAAAAACAAAAAACCATAATAATTGAAATAAAAATTATCTCTTAGCTTTGCTTTTTGATTCAGTATGCTGAAGGGCACAGGGAACAATGCATTTTTGATACATATACTTGAGTACAGCTGATAGGATAGTCACTGTGATGGCTCGATATGCAAATGTGCTACATTAAGGGTTGAAAAATAGACACGGTGCAGGATATTACAGTTAAGACACTATCTGTGAGATCATAACAATTAGCTGTTTGATTGCTGCAGACACGGTTCGTGCACCAGCCTCCTAACTCTAATGAGGTAATCCCATTCCCTTTCTTGTCTCGCCCCACCCTCAGCACCGTGTCCACGCTGATACCATGCTTTGCGAAGAGGTAAGGGTGCCGAGATAAAGACGAAATATCAAAAGCATTAGTATAAATTACAATTGTACATTATTAGCTATTTAATTACATGAGATATCAGAGTGGAGCTTGCTGATTTCATGCTTGTGTTAAAAGTTACCATGGCAGTGTTCCTCCCCTGTGAGACAGCATGAGGAATTATTGTTAGCACATGCTAAAACAGACAAAGCAATGTATTCTTGCCACATTCTCTCCCTGTTTCTCCCTAAGTTTAATACCGAGGAATTCCTAGGGCACATTAAAAAAAAAGCACACGTCTGGCATGCGGCTGGGAGCCAGGAGATGCGAATGCAGAGATAAAGTCAGCGTCCTCGGCCTGGGGCAGGCAGTGTGTAGGTGGCTGCCTCCGCTTGTGGGGGGACGCCTGCACCTCACAGCCAGCACTACGCTGCTCTGCTGCTGATCGGGTAGGAGGGGCAGCAATGGGAACCAGGAGAAGAAGGAATCACTGAGGATGAAGGGGAAGGGGGAAGCTGAATGCTACCCAAACATTTATGGAGACAAAGGCTGACCAGGAAGCACAGCTGTAGCACTGATTTCTTCAAATGTACCACTGTGTAAGATGATGACCAAATATACATATCAGAATACCAGAGACAGAAGAACGCAAAATTTAGAGATGGTTTTTGATATCTTGCCTCTTTTGAATGGAGGGAGATCAGGATTTTACACTAAAAGTCTAAAGAACTCCTCCATGATGAACCATAACAAACACCGGAGCTGCACAGTAAGTTTTTCCACCAAATACCCAGCTGGCCCCAGCTATACAAAGCCACCTTCAAAGGTGCTGGGAGCCTTCTAATCTGGCATCAGGGAACTTTGTCGGCAAGAGGCAGTGGTAAAGGCTTGAGTTAATGTGAGGCTTTTACTCCTCACTGGTCTTCTGCAAGAGGTTTCCATGGATGGTTTGGTAACGAGGATAGGCAATGACAGATGTTCTCATGCACCATAGCAGAAATGTTTCTGCTCAAAGACAGACTTCCAAATTAACCATATGAATGGTTAAAGCCAAATTAACAATATGAATGGAATCGGTTACTGAACCCAGAGGCTGTCCTTAGCCCTGTGCCAGTGAAGTATTCTCATGCTTTTCTGGGAGAAGTATGCGGAAGCATATTGAAAACCTCAGCTGGAAAGGAATCATTTCACCCATCACTGACCTGCAGACCAATGGACCTAAAGATTCAGTTCTCATTTTAACTCATCAGTTTATCAGATTTTTGATGGTTCATATTGCATTAGGATGGGAACAGAGAGTAACACAAAATTTACCACTTACTATATTTAATGTAGGAGTGATATGACCTCAGGTTCCAGCTGCTTCATTAGGGACAAGGAAAGATCAAAGGGTTTGAAGCTGCTGCTGGGATCTGCCTGGCACCTAAAAGGTTTGATTTTCACCTGAAGCTCTTGCCCATGCAGTGTGGCTGTATGAGTACAGAACATTCCAAACCTAGTCCCCATAAAGGAAGGGAAACCTGCAGAGGGACAAGACAGCCCGTATTCCTGTTTTGCAGGACCAAGGTCTAAGGGGCACTGGGTGGATGGGACATGACAGCTTCATGGCTTCATGCCAGTGTCCTTCCTGGCCACCGAGGCAAGAAGCACAGCCACTATTGAGGTGAGAATCAGCTTAAGATGGCCCTTTCATGCCCAGGTGACTCAGTATGCATCAGGATATGGGTGTCAGAAATCTAGCTTCACAGAAGTGCTCATCTTGCTTTGTTGTCTGGAGACTGCTATCAAGTGTTGGAGGATGACTGCTTTCACTGACATTCTCATAGATTTTCAAGTCTGTAATCATCTGGTTTTAACTCGGTCTGCTATACAGAAACAGACTTGAATATGAGAATAATTCTATAATAATGATAATTACTACTACCACAACAATAATAATGTGGGTACCAATGATCAGCTTGATTTCATAGCATGCTTTGAAGCTCCCCCAAATTTCTTTCCGTGACTGCAGTGAGCGGGGCAGGCGCAAGACACCAGTGCATCTCACCCCAGTGCTTTCCCACCTCAGACACATTAGAGCTGCCTCCATTTAGCCCTGGACTGCTATTCACTCTTTCTCGTGTTGCTCATGAGTGAGTTTACAACTTTGTGTTACTCCAAGTCTTCAAAACACCAGAGTTAGTAAGCACAATTAAACTACATTTGTCAGCCCTCTTGCACACAGTGCGGTTCCTGGGTCCAAAATGGGACAAATAATCTCCTCTCTCTTGGCTTGCTGGAGTCCCCAGATATTAATACTAGATGCCAACGTGTCTACTTAAAAAGAAAAATATCCACAGCTATATCAGTGGTGCAGTTAAATGGAAAAGAATCCATTCAGATCAATATTATCAGGGGAACAACATCCTCTCAGCTCCAACAACTTTTATTAAAAATAAAAAAAAAGAATCCAGCAAACAACCACCCCAGCCCACTGTAAAAGGATCCAAGTGATTTCTTCGTATAATGCTTGTTATATTCACTTTAAGGGGAAAAGTAAATGAAGACTATAATAGGAAAAACAAAAACAGGCAGATATAACTGTACAATAAATACCGAATGTGCCCTATTTAATCTGCTTACAGTAAAATCCACTGAGCAAAATTATAATTTGATATGGCTCAGCTTAGCCAATAGAAACTCATAAAATGTCTTAACATCATAATACATTGTACAAAAGAATCACTAAGTACCATAAAACATATGGGAATATGGGTCTGTATTCATCCATTACTCTTTGCCAGCGTAGCATATTAAAATGGTTTCTATTTAAGTGCAGAGATCCCTGAAGTATACTACAGTCTTAATTAAAATGTCAATAAAATGCAAAAGTGCACTGGGGACCTTATCTGATTTTTTTTTTTTTTTTTGTTAACTCTTTCAGAGAGTTATTTCTTAACGGCTTCATTGCACTACCAAGGTTGGGAGTAATTAAAAATAAACACAAGTAAGCCATTTTTAATAATTAGCTGCCGTGAAATCTACAGATCTGAGCATGAGTTGTATCCTGTCTCTCCTGCGCAGTTCCCTGCAGGAGTCGCTGGCAGGTTAAGTCAGGACTGAAAAAGTAGGTCCTTATCCATAGCCAGAAAACAGCTCTCTAGGGATCCTCATTCGCAGATTTAATTTAATTTCTGTATGTTTAAAAAAAAAGGAGCAGGATCTTTTGCAGCCCTTCTCTGTGACCAGATACCCCAAGCAGGTAGTGAGTTGCCCGGCTTCCAGCAGTACAAGAAACAGGCGGCTTTCCCTGGGCTTGGCATAGACTGACCTGGGCAGCAATTTGTCTCAAACTTCCCACTGGATATCAAACCACCATAAATAAAAAATAAAAATAAAAAGAACTACAGATGGCCAAGGGCTGACTATTTTTCTTTTCCTTTCAATGAATTTAAGATTTCATTAGAAAAATTCTTCCCGTTTTAAAAACAAGGCAACAGATGCAATATTTTTTGAAAACTTGTAACAAAACTCAGTCCTCTTGGGAGGACAAGATTCTACCTTTACTTTTTCCATTCTCAGAAGGATGATATTCCATATTGAAAGAATTGCAATGCAAAAAAGCTTTTTTCTTTCCCTCTCTTCCATTCTCCCTACTTCTGTCACCAGAAGTACTTACAAAGTTCATCTTCCCCATTTCCCTAACATGCTAAAATATTTCTCTAAAGTCTGCTAGCCCATTTGGAAAGAAAGTGCATCTTTGGAATGTAGTTTGCCTAGTGTCAGCACAGAGCGAGACCTCTGCCAAGAAAACCACAGCACCAGGAACACAAGTCACCAGGAAGGACTGAGGTGCAGGATGGCTTTCCCATGTAGGGTGAGCCTGCCAAGGCTGATTCTGTTCAGTATATAATCTGCCCTAAAAATAAACTGAGGGAGCATAGTCTATTCTATGATCTTGTGGTTCTTAAAGGCTAAATAAAATACTATTGACTTGCCACGGCCACAAGCTCTTTAGGCAGGAGCAGCACTTACATTCCCTATGCCAGGATAACACAGAAAACAAAACATGCTGCTGGTTTTGAAATCTCTGCCTAGTTCCTACATACATCACATTCCTATCTTTTTAGTAGGCTGAAGAGGCAAAGAAGGGAAAAAGGAAAAAAAAAAAACAAAACAGAAACCCAGAAATCAGACAAAAATGTTTACCAGATAAACATGCCTTCAGATTGTATCACTATCTGTTTCTCTTTCTACTTCACCCCCTTCTAAATCCACTTTATGTTAAGTGACAAGCAGTTGGCAGGTTTTGCAGATATATTGACAACAGCAGACATATGATACAGCTGTGAAGATTTGTCTTACCAGAGTTTCAGCTGGTTTCTACTAGCTAACAGCCAACAGCCAGATTTTGGGGGTTATGACCTCCAGTTATTTGAAAGAACATAGGGGGAGGAGGCAGGCAGCACATCTTATGCACTCCTCTGGTGTTGTTTTAATATTTTTAGGACATGCTTACATAAAACTGATTCCATATAATGATTTTAAAAAAATAAGTGATTGGAAAAGACTTATCTTGTGAACAGAATTAGGAAATTTAAGTAATTATGAGGCCCTACCTTGTATGGTGCTGAGCAAGCACTTTGTGCAATGTCTGAATAGTCTCACCTCCTGGTGGGTTGTATGCAAGGAGAAGGTATTTAGCTCTATATATTGTATTCCATTTGGTACGGATAGCTCACATTATGTTTCGCAGTCGTGCAAGGTTTTTTATTTTATTTTTAAGCTGAAATAATAGACGATTTGGACTTTTAATTACAGAGATGTTCTACTGTCTATTTCCTTTCCAGCTCATATGCACGTCATACATTTCTCGCAGCATACTATATTCTGTAATCCAAATGGTCTTATCTCTGCTGTTACTATGGACATTTCTTCTATGTAATGTAGCTGTGACTGGTGGGCAGAGGGAGATATTCCAGGATGTACCAATGACATCAGTCAAATTCTGAACCCAATTTGAGCTTAAAAATAAATCAAATGATGAGTGATAAACACAGCTACAGGCTCCCACATTGTGACTTGGCGAGGTTACTCCTGACAGGTGTAAAAGTGGTGGAAAACTTGAAAATATATTAAGTGTCCAACAGATCATTTAGCCTTCACATACTGAATTTAAATATTGGACTGGGCTCAGTACAGCTTGTTAACCTACTTGGCTTTACAGGAATCTACAGCATAAGGGGAAAAAATGTAGTGGCTGTTGTAAGTATAAGCACAGAGGAAATCTTTCTAACATCTGTAGGTTCTCTTCTTTGATGAACTACACGCTCAGCTAAATGGAAATTCTACCTTCTTGTGTCACTGTCATATGCAAGGTTTAGTTATTTTATGCTACCTGTACCCATGCAGCAATGCCAAGTATTGCCCAGTGAAGCCCAGAAGCGACAACTTGGCAGGAAGGCAAAGGAAATGCTCTAAGGCACTGAGCAGGTTGCAGGTGTTCCTTCCTAGCATGGGAGCTGCCCTGGAAATGAAGTTCTGGATGCTGGGATGTGCACTTGCATTACAGTTGAGGAAATGCAAGACTCTAAATATCTGAGTAAGTGACAGATGTCAGAAAATCCCTCCTGAGTATAAGCCTACAGGAATGGCAGTTTGAAGGCCTTACTGATGGCTGCTTTGCAGAGGAGAGTTAGCAACTTGTTAAGTTGGTCTGTCTTGAGTGATTTTAAGAATGAAATACAAACATTCAGTAGGAAGCATTTTTCTGAGACCTGCCTAGCTTTCAGGAGACAAGGGGGGAATTAAAACTGAACAAATGCAAAAAGGAGGAATCTCCTTGTTTTTCTCTAAACCAGCCAACTTCCTTGTTAATGCCAAGAATTTTATTATTACTATAGGACAAGCATACCAGAACAATTACAAATCTTCAATTGAATTAGACTTTTGGAGACTAGTCTACAGTAACAGATTTATATGACTGGCTTATAATGTTGTAGTTAATAAAAAATAATTTGCCTGCAGCTAGCACAAACACATATATATTTAAATTTGACTTTTTGGCTTACTAAGAGGTGCAAAGATAAAACTGCTGTTATATAATGTTTATTAATAAACTACTAAACTCAAACCAGAGTGCAAATTTGTTCTTGCATCTTAAAAACACTGCATTGTAGCTAGTACGTCAAAACATTATTCAGGAATATCTTATGTGCTAATTTATATCCCATTCATATCTGAATTAACATTCAACAGTAGATAAAAGAATAGAGACCTGTGCTGAAATCTTACAATCATGAATGCCACCTTGTTATATCACAAAACAAATGGAAAGCCCAGCCACAAGAACCTGCCACTGCCATCCCACTGGTGCTTATCCTGTCTTGAAAGACCTCCACAACAAACACCCAGCAGCAGCTGTTTGCTGTATGAAACACTGTCAACAGCTAGAGCTTTCCAGTTGGCACACTGCCGGGCAAGCTGCAGGAAGCAGTAAAGGACAACGATGCTTAGCTGGTCCTCTTTTCCCTGCCCCACACACTGACCAAAGTGCAACGCTGGAATTTGAAGGCCATCAACCCTCCCGTTCCTTGCACCCTTTAATAAAAGGGAGAAAGGGGCACGTTTCCTTCCCCCGGAAGTACTGCTCCATGCTTTCCACGCAGCATGGCCAGCCTGTCTGTCCAGCACAATGCCTGTATTTCAAACCGCTCAGACCAGCTCAGCGACCCTCTGCACCTAACACGTGGCTGTGGGAGGAAGAGCTCCCTGACCCATCCTGACCCCATGTAAGAACAGCAGGGTGATGACTGAACTCTGGGAAGAAGAAATAACCACATCTAGCATACTACGAAACTGGACTCTTGTCCTACTGCTCTTCCTTCCCAAGTGCAGTAACAATTTCTTTCATTGAATTCCAACAGCAGATTTTGGGGACTTCGTGTTGATATATCTGAGGAAGGGATACTTGCACAAACACTTGCCAAGACACACAGTACAGCTGCAGAAAAAGTTCTCACCCACTAACTGGAAAATATGTCACATGTTCCCTGGCCATATCAGATTTTTAGTAGGCTTTAATTTGAAAGGCAACATCTGTAAGACACACTTCTATTTCTTAAGAAAACAGATGCATTCATATCCCACCAAAAATAAGGAAAACATTGTGAAGTTCAGAGGAAGAAAAAAGTCTGCAAGCATTTTGCCAGGGTGGAATTTTTAACATTTTAGAGTGCTTCAGAAGGTACGAATTGCCTTGATTTGCCCTTGATTTTTCTCCAGTACTCAAATAAATAATTGACAAATTTCCCAGAAGAGCATGCGATGCTCAGGAAAAATATATGCGAATTCCAGATTAAAAACAGAAATATTTCTTTTTCTGCCAGACCTGTTTCAGGAAGATAAGTATATTCATTCTTTGGTGGTACCTTTATGATGCCCCAAAGGATGTTCTGCATCCTGGTCTCTGATACACGAAGGCTGGAGCCTCAAAGTCCTGCTGAAATCAGTGGGACTCGAGTTTGGTACAAAGTCTACCTGCATCATGTGAATAGTCATGAGAGTACATGTTTTTGGACTTAAAAACATTTTGTTATACACTGTGATCTATTGTAGGGAAGTGAAGGTCTCAGTTTCATAAGAAAATTTAGCAAAAGAGTTTTCAGGGTTTTTGTTGTGGGTTTTCTTTTCTTTTTTTTACTGGTTTGAGAGTCTCAGCCTCAGGCTTTCAAAGAGTTTTTATCACATAACTGAAAGACAAAGTATCTTAAAAAGCGCAAAACAGTAATGGAAGATGAAGCTATGATAGGGACAGAGAAGAAACAGGAACTGGTGCAGAAGCATTAGCTGTAGAAACACAGAAGCACCTGATCTCAGGAACAGAATGCTGCAAGATGCTGAAGATCTTGTGAATATTACTGAGATTTGTAGGCATCCTCTGAAGCTGGAATGAAATCAAATGACTGGCAACCGCTCAAAGCGTGGTGAAGGTGGGGTCTGGGGTCTGTATTTCATTTACCGTGCTTTACTGAGAGCCCTTCAGTGTTAAGTTGAAGATCTTCTGTGTTATTGGGTTTTTTTAAGGCAAATTACAAAGGTAAAAGAGAAGAAGAAAAACCAGAACCGGATAAGAAAGTCCCTAAGCAACAGCAGTGAGTCCTAGCAGCACTGGTTACCGTATCTGTGCAAGTGAAAGAGATACTGTAAAACGCTCTGCCTCTCCCCAGCCTCCAGGAAAGCTTGTGCTCTATGCAGAGCAGCCATCTCAGCCAGCACCCATACACATTTGTGCCCTTGGAGCCAAAGTCTCTCCATCACTTCAGCCACATGAACCTGCACACGGACCAGTTTCCAGTGTATATGTAAAACTGCTGACATGCCTTGTCACAGTGTCCTACACCCTTAGCAGGGAGGCTGTCACATTTTGGAAGGGTGAGTCTCTGGAATTAAGCTTTTGTATTTATATTCTATTGTGTTAGCATACATCTCTAGGCAGATTGGCCAGTTTTAAGATATTTACATATATTTGAGACACCGTCAAATACATTTTGGGTGGTGGGTGGGGAAGGCACATCTGCAATCCATTTTCTGAAGTATGAATGCTTACAAGAGGAAAAATGCATTTCTGTTGTTGCTGAGGAAAAAAAGACTGCTTCAACAGATACAGCTATCTCCTCCATCCTGAGGCATTGCTAATGTGCATCAATTGCCCAGCTCCTGGGATGTGCATGATTTATTTGTTCTGTACTTTCTGAAAAACGCTGTTCTTCGGTGATATTCCTTTTTTTGGTAAAGCCAGATTAAGCAGCACAAAGCAAGCTATTAACACAGCATTTCCAACACATTTCTCGTATGAGAAAGATCTCAATGTCTTTTCAAGAAGCCAAAACAGGTTTTCAGAATTTGGAAGGAAAAAAAAAACCCAAACCACACAAGCCTTATAACAAATTTAGCACTACGATGTGATACATTATATGTTCAGAGAAAAAAGGGAACAAGAGGAATGGGATCAAAAAGGAAGTAAAGCGATACGGCACTATCACAGACGAGACATAAATAAGGATGGTTATGATCCCATCTCTATAATTTCCACACACACGTAACAATTCAAAGCTCACTGTGCATCCGTAAGGCGAGAGCCAAGCGCTGATTCACCCATCAATCATACTGTGTTTGTGTGGATAAACTGAGAAAATATATAGCTGCATCCTTCACAAGCCCTGCTGATACACATGAATTCCCAATTATTCATACCTTCATGGTTGATTTTTTTGTTGGTGGTGGTTTTTTTGTTTTGTTTTTAAGACACCTGATTCTGCAGCCATCACATGCACATCACTTCCACCTCAATCCCATCCCTTCTGATGAGAACGACTGCTCCAGGAGTTCAGGACTCCCCTTAGAAACCTTCAGAGCAGCAGCACTTGCAGCTGTTAGTGTCTCTATAGAATGCTGGGGGATCTACGTGACCCTCTAGAAACAAAGCCTTATTCTAATTAAACCCATTGTCCAGGACCATATTACTGTGCCATATCTTTAGCTACAAAAATTAAGAACAATCTTATCATCTGTATAGTAATTCACATTCAAAAGCAAAGCAGAAGGCATGGCTCGTTGCTTGTTCATCACCCTACGTTTTTTTTCCTGCATCTTGAAAGCAGAAGACAAAAAAATAGAGCAATTTTCTGGCTGAAGGCTAAGCTGCCATCTCCCCCACTGGTACAGCTGCCCCACATCTAAGATGGGAAGATGCCATTTTCTGTGTGTTTCTGCCACCAGGTGACTGGGCAGAATGATAGGGATGGTCTAAACTGTAGATCTTAATAATTGCTTTTCAGCTATTTCTAATGCCATCATGATAATGCCTGTTTTTAGTAATGGTAACTGTATCTTTTAATGACACTTTCAGCTTCCTAATTACAAGGACAGATTAGCATAGATACATATCTATGAGGGCTAATTAACACTTTCATCATGTGGGATGAGAACACACCCCATCTAGAAGCTCCCCGAAGAAGTGCAGCCGCTGGTGGACTGGATCAAGTTCTTCCACCCATTTTTCAGTGAAAAATACTCTATCCGTACTTGATCGAGTATGAACAAATACCCCAGCATTTTCTACTGCTTATCCTGTTCCTCAGCACTCCAGGGTTATTGGCTAACCATGAAACTGATTCTGATTTTACTTGCATTGCACAATTAACATATGTCATTAGGATACAAACTCAAGACTGTACAGTAAACACACAAACAAGCTGTCCCTAAATGACCTTGCTTTTCATCCACAGTCTTGCTTGCAGACCAGCATGTATTAATTCGGGATGCTCCATCGATCATTACAAATAGCCCCTCAATTATTTATTTACTGCATTTGACTACTGTCTATTCTCTCCCAGACGTTGAAGAAAGAGTAGCATGTGAGAGGGGCTGAACAGTTCAGCACACAAGGATGGGCGGTTATAAATCCAGGATAACAGCTAATTTACCATGACACTTCACACAGGTCCCTTTACTTCCCTGGGCCTCAGTCTCACCATCCAGCTTTTCTCTGTGGGTATTATAAATCCTTCAGGGCAAGGACTATCCTTCAGTAGATAGCTGTTTCTACTCCTGTGCCAAAATAAGAAAACTACTAATCTTTGCTGTGGGTAGGGAAACCATTCAGCATCATTGATCAACCTGCAGCTTTGCATCTTCATGTAATGGGTCACAGGAGCATCGTTCTCTCTTCCTCTCCTGATCCTTTCTGGATCAGTGCTTCCAGTCTTCTCACTTCCTTAAGTACAACCCCCTCCAAGGAAGCATCCAGAGCTAACAGGAGCAGTTCCTAACCCTGTTTGAATCCAGCTGCCTTTGCACCGAAGATTTCAGTCTTATTTGCAAGAGGAAAAAAAAAAAAAAAAAAAAAAAAAAACCTTTTTACATCCTTTTCAACTGGTAACACATTGAATTTTTTAACCATTTCTCACAGATTTCCAGTTTCCAGTTCCATTTGGCACAATTCAACCATCTCCTGACCATTTGCTCTTTTACTGCCTTAAGCTGGGGAAGCAAAATCAGACGGAAGGATATAATTTTACATGGAAGCAAAATGTTACTACTTGTACTGGGGAACAGAAAGTTAAAGTACGTTTGCAAAGCGGCCTAAATTCTACCGAGGAGGAGTAGTTAAGTAAAGCTGCTGCCCTGCTCCAGACCAACAGCAGTTTCTGCACATGAGCAACCTGCTTTCACTGAAAGGCTTCATCTCCAAGAGTGCAGTTTTGCATTGGCTTTGGGCCATCCCACAAGCTTCCCAGAGGTAAGACGACCTGCACAGCTTCATACATATTGATGCATTTCGATACCTACACATGGCAAAGGAAAACGACACTGAATCAAGCCCGCAGCCCCATAGCCAGAGCACACTTATTCCAATGAGTTGTATAACATAGAGCCTGAAGAAGGAGGACCCTGGGAGGGACAGCCACTTGCTGAACATCCTGCCAGCTCCTACAAGTGAAGAGTGAGGAGCTGACCTGCTGGTTTTAAAGCTAAAATTTTAAAGCCTGAGCTTCTGCTTTAGTAAAATAGCAGTGCAGGTCTGATAATAATGGCAAGAAGTACATCAGGTTCGTAGGTATCTTATTAATGAGAAACATTAAGCTGAATAAGTGATACACTTTAGCTTTTATTGAGCCAACATCCACAAATAAATATACTTGTTCCCAGAAAAACGGATTAATTCTTCAGTTGAAAGAGTCTATAATTTAATTCATTGTTACATCCTAACCAGAGCCAATATTTAACATCTTTTCTAATCGAGCTATAATTTAATACTTTTTAATTTCTTTTAAATTAGTTGAAATCCTTTCATTTTTTCTTTTATGAAGGAAAGTTCTCCTTTCTGCCTATGATTGAGTTTGATCTGGCTTTGTTGGAGCTCTTTTAAGATACACAGTACATATTTTTGTTCTTCTTATCTAAGTTTCCAGGATTTGATCAATAGTGGAGCATAATTTTCTATCCAAGAACTAACCAAATTTATTCAACAGATTATACATTAATTTTACCATTAGAACATAATATGAACAGATAATCCACAAAAAATGCTCCAGATTTTTTGAAAGTTTTTGAAAGAAATTTAATTATAACTAGTAATGTGCATTTGAGAATTATAATTATGAAAAGTCATGTTCTATAAATCTGAAATGACAGATTATATTTCAAAGCCTTATTGCAGAGGAATTAGAGTACTGATTTATTAGTTGTAAATGTCTGATTATTGCAGCTTTGCTAAAAAACATGATCACAGCATATTCTAGCTGGATTTAACATGTTTAATCCTTCCGACAAGAATCATATTTTGAACAGAAAGCAGCACTGTGTTAATTTGTTTATGAGACAGATTTAGACAACTAATCTTTGTCTTACAATCCCCAAACAGTAATAATTTAAAAACACTTTACATACTTGTATCCTTCCAGCTGCAGACTACAGCTGATTATGAAATTTACATTGCTCTATAAGCACCTCGATTGTCATTTGCCATTAGGAGTGGTGTTTCATGTTATTTGCAGTTTCTCTCTTACAGAGGGTACACACACAGCCTGAACTGCCTCTGCTAGGAATGATCCAGTCAGATGGAGAAAGCTGTGGAGAGCAGTCACAGTTTGGGATGCATCTCTCCTGCTCCATGGATGCACACTACAACTTCCCAGCAAATCCACAAGTGACAACAAACTTGGAGAACTGGCATGGACCAAAAAAAGGCCCCGTGTTTAATTAACCAAGCAAAATGGAGTATGCTATAGGACATGTTTCCCTCAAATCCACTACTGTTACAGTTTCTAATGAGGTTCCCTCAAGGGAAAGAAGTGCTCTGTTTTATAAAGAAAATTGTCAGTTCTGCATCTATCAACTAGGAAGGCTTTTAATGAGGAGAGCTACTGATCCAGAATGACTCGCTACTGAAAGGTATGATGTATACGTAAGAAAACCTTCCTACAGGACTTAAGGTTGATATCACACGCTGTGGTTAAAATTGGATTTTTTACATCTTTTGTCTGGGGTGGGGGAGCCAACCATTTCCTGAGATGCCCAATATCTGGATTTTTGTTAAGAATTGTAACTCACATCAAGAGATTATTTGTATATATTTTGGGAACACCTCTCTGGCTATTTCCTGACAGTGATGACATCACTTTGGGTATAACCTCCATTCATTAGTGAGAAGCTCCCTACCCTTAGGTGGCCTTCAGCCAGTTGGACCAGCTGCACTAGGCAACGCTGTCTAGGGCCGGAACTGGTGACTTGGTGGCACAGACCTCCTGCAGGCTCCCTGGCTCCGAGAAGTTCCCATCCCCATGCAGGTCTTTGTGATCCAAGTGGATGCGAAACGGGACAGAACCATGCTAATGTGGGTTTACAGACCTGTTGCCTTCTCCAGGCTGATTCTAAATCCCCACTCACAATGAATGGCCACAGAAGTGCTGTTAAGTCTAGATATATTCTAAATTCTGCTCCTTTCTGAAATCACAAAGCACATTACTACTGGAACAATTAAAGTATCAAAACATGCTGGTAAAATCAAAATTAAAACCAAATAAAAAATAAACAGAACCACCAGCCATTATTCAGTGGCCATGCCACTCAGCTGTCTGTCAATCTGTTTCACGTGGCACACACTCATTGACTCTTACACAGTGTCCACAAATAGGTGAATAAACAAAAGATCTGATCAGAAGACAGCCTGATCTTCAAACAAAATCTCTGTGAGTAAAATCGGGCAGCACTTGGTAATCATTAGTTTTGTGTAGTAAACTGATGGGAGGCCACCAGCAATCGAGCAAGGTCTTTTTTAGAAAAGCCAATATTATGGTATTTCATCAGTTAGCCATTAGCAGTGAAAAAATCAGGAGCAACAGATCCTTTGCTCAGAGAGTGAAGTAGAAAGGCCTGCATCCATCTCTCTAACCACTGTAAACCACTCTTCCCACTCAGAGGAACCTCTTCAGGAGCTCCAGAACAGGATGAATATGAGAACCAGGCCTTTTTTTCTCTTAATATAAAATTTCTTCAGCATTCTTTGGCAAAGACAAAGGCTATACCTCCACACCTCAGCCGGCATAAAGCAGCAAAACCAAGCTGAGAAGCCAGGCACTCCTAATTTACCACTGGGCCAATTGAGTCTGCACAAACTACAGCCCTTCATGGCTGTGCAGCCATACCCAGAGGAACACACCGTGCTGCCTGGGAGCTGCCAGTCCAATTCCTGCTAAGAAAATCAAGGGTTTCACTAGAAAAAATGTAACGGAAGTTTAGAAAGTGTTACAGACCCACTTTTTTTGCCAGCTTTAAGAGAAGTGCTCACCTGCCTTACCTCCTAAAAAGTTTTTCAATACTTGGTACATTGTGAAGCTAGTAAAAATGCAGTAAGTTGATGTTAACAGGGATCGTGTATGATTCATAGGTTATATTCAGCACCTCTCAGAGTAGAAAATAGGATGGAAAAGCTGTTATAGTTTTTCTCAATACATGCAATTGGGTTACTCTGCTTCTCTTCAGAGTCCAAATGTATGCATGGTAGGCCAAACTGCTCCCCGGGGTTGTTTTTATTTGCTTCAAGGGACAAACTTGGCCAGGAATATCTTAGGACAGTCTCCAAGTACTCTAATTCTGCTTGCATTATGCTCCATTTGCTTATTTCTACGTTTTCAGTATTCATTTCATCCTTCTCCAGCTTCTTTTTCCAGCTCAGCAGTTCTTACAATGAGCTGCTCAGCGTTTTGCTGTGGTACGAGTATCCATCCCCCAATCTCTTTCTGCAAGTCAAGAACTGAAAGAAGCAACAATGCTATGGCTTCATCCCCTCCGCAGGGGAATTCAAACAACTAAAGCCAGTTTTGTGTGGGGAAAGATGGAGCCTAAGGGGGAAGAGATCTTACGAGTGCCTCTTCCAGCCCTCTCATTTTGCCAAGTAAGTGCCAATATGGTGCTAATGCTGGATGCTGTGCAGCCGTTTATTGTTCTGCTCTTACCAGGCACTCACTCCTCCCCAGCAGCAGGGTGATGAAGTATTTTTTTGCAGCACTGTTACAATGATACTGTCCTCAGCTTGTGAGCAAAATAAATGGGAATATACTTCCATATTATCATTTCATTAAGATTAGGAATTGTCCAAAAGGACCATTCTTTTGATCCTTTTAGGCAGCTATTCAACTTATGCAAGCCATCACAGTTCAAATACAACAAGAGGCATCACGATATTTTATTCCTGGTGAGGGTCAGGCACTGGGCAAGTTAGCTGGTAAGCATTTCATGAAAAATGTCATGCAGTTTTCATAAGGGCTAAGGTTTGAGGTTGGTGGAATTTTTTAAATTGTTTTTAATGAATCCAAAGAACAAACTGCAACTCAAATACACTTGAAGGTGCACATGAGTCTCAAGCAGGTTGGTGCTAGGATATGAGTAAGACTTATTCTACTCTGGGAGCTGTCATGAACATAGTTTTATTGTAGACTTGGTTTTCAAGACTTCAGAGGGAACCAACTACCTCTGCTGGACTCACAGCAACTACCAAAGGTCTCTGGGTATTTGGGGACCACCAAAGACTAGAGAAACTGATATAAAGAATAGAAAGTAGTCCCTTCTAGAAATTACTTAGGAATAAATAAATATGCTGCAGTATTGGCAATCTATCATGCATGCCAGGGAATGCCTCCCCTTCCCTCCCCAACACTTCTGAGCAAAAGAAGGCCTGTCAGCATGGCTAAATCCAGTACTGCCTTTAGACACGTTGAGCATCCTGGTTCAAGAGCGGTTTTGATTACTTGATACATAATAAATTATCCAAAAGCAACCTTTGAAGACATACAACCCCTAACACTTTAAAATTAAGACTAAATTCAATTTAGAAAAATTGTAAAACAGTTTCCCTGAAATTAATCTTAGATGAAGTTTCTTGCTTGGCCTCTTGCTTACTGCAGATAATCAATCTCGACGTAGCCGCATGAGAAACCCAGGCTACTGAAAGGGAGGTGAAATTAAAGAGCTAGGCCAGCAACATGAAAAGAGATATCTAATTATCAGCATTTTATTAGAAACAATTAACTAATATTCAATTAGATGCTGTTCCCAGAGCAAAGTGACAGTTAGGAAAACAAAGAATGAACCCTGACAAGGTGTTCATTTGCTAATAAATGGGAGATGAGGGGAATCACTTACTGGTGGCTTACCCCTGGTCGAGCCTTGGGGCAACTCACCCAGCGATCAGCAATGGGACTGGCTGGTTGCCAACATTAACTGTACTTATTACATTCATCCCATGCAGAACACATCCATCTCCTGCTCTGCCTTGACATCCCATTTATTCTGAGATTCATTTGTCATGTCCCCAATCACCAAAATGAATAGAAACTTTCTAGCATGATGGATTGTGGTTCTAATTAGGACTAAAGAAAAGATCCACATGCAAGTACAGCCCTTTTTCTTTTTCTTATTTTCCTAATAAAATAGTACTCCTAGCCAACTTTGTGACTAATGTCCTTTTGTGGTGGTTGCCACTGTAGGTCACCCAGGCAAAAAGAAACAGTAGTCCTTCCAAGAGGGATTTTTCCTCCCCTAACGACTACACAAATAATTATAGAAAGAAATCAAGACACACTAAGGACCACGCACACACAGCTCACTGATGTGCAGCAGATGCTCAGAATACTAAACTTCGGACAACCTTTTCTCCTGTTGGGCTCTGAGTTTCCTTTAACAAAATACAGATGAACAGATATCAGGAATAACCATTTTACCCAGGATGAGGAAAAAGCTATAATATGTCTGAAAAACATTGCTTTGATAAAGAAATCTAATTTTTGTTAAGAGTTAAATTTAATGGCAATGTTTTAAAGTAATGGCACAAAGTGCCATTATTTCAAACTCTAATCTAAGCATAACATATACTGTGCTGTGTTGCCTCTCACTTGTTATCAACACATATCTGAGAAGAACACGTCCTCATACAACAGAGATTTTCTTTAAAGTGTCATCCAATACCTATGTCATATTTCTCACATATTAGCTTTCATTAAGCTTTCAATAAATGTGATGTGAAAATTACTGCCTTTAATATGATAAAAATGCAGTTCCTTTTCATATCAGTCTTAGCTTATTTTCTCTTCATTCATACATCTTTCCTTTGGAATAATCCCCAACTGTGGTTGGGAGTCAAAGGAGTGCAGTGATAACAGTTTTGCTTGAAAGGCTTTTTAAGTTAAGGATAGTATCTTAGCTAGTTGTGTGTAAAGCAAAATCGGTAATGCCACAAGCAGAGGATCTTAACCAATATAGGGAGGATCTGCATGCACCAAAAAATTACCCATGCTAATTTGCATTTAGAAGACAGAAGAAAGCAGACTGCAAGTTACTAAAGCATTCAGAAATTCATGAACACATAAAGATTACCCAAATTGATAAAATCACCTCACAACTACTTAATTCTGATCACCATGAAGGATGGAAAAGAATTCCACGTGCTTGTGTAGAGACACTACAAGATGGACTGTAAGCATAAAGGCACCAACAACCTGCCACAAAATTTCTCATAATTTAGAAGTTGGATATTCTGTCTTTTGGTTGTTTTTTTTTTTACTACCAGTACTTCTTCATGTAGTAGAACATAACACTTCCATTAGAAACAACAGAAACATTTCATAAATAATCTATTTCAACATATAGTATTTGTATCATATTTGGATAGGGAAAAGAGCAACTTCCCAACTCTCCCAAAGTAAAACATTTCCACTTATCCTGAAATTGAATTTAGCGTTCTCTGTAAAGCTGAAATAAGCTAGATGCAGAAAGAAACTCCAGTGCAAAAAAGCATCTTTTGAATTTGAAGGCTTGATGGCAGACACTGTATTTCTTTTGGTAGATTTCATCATGGAAGCATTACAGCCTGTAATATGTCTAATTTCTTGTGGTCTTGTCCAGAAGTGCTATTCCTATGCAAACACACCTAGTCAAATTAACTTGGAGCATACAGCAACCCAAATCATCACTGCAAGTAGAGCTATGCTGCTGTTATTTGTAAACAAGGTAACCCTTTGCATGAGGCAAGCAAGATTGACATAATATGCTGGACATAGTCTGATTTTTCAACCATAAAAAGCCTACCTGTAGGGATGCAGAGTTATCTTCCTCTTCTAGAGCTAGAGGATACATACCAGCAGTGTGCATATGCAGTCACAGCCACAGTTTGCTATGGAAAGCAATCACCTGGTCACAAGGGAAATAGCTGATCACATGATTGTTTTATTTTGTTTTACAGGAAAGCTACCTATGAACTCGGCTAGGTGTTTAAAAATGTCTGCTCTAAAAGCACACACATACTGTTATAAATGCATAGGAAATGACAAGATTATTGGGTTTTGCTAAAACTCTGGTAATTTAAATGATCCTTCCAGTAACATGTGGATCCTTTTCCGATAGTTGCTTGAACTCACAATGGACTGAACTGTTTCCCACTGAAGAACCCTCCTGAATCAGGATTTTATTCTTTCAAGTTCTTTTCAATTCTTCTATGTAATTCTGTGAATATGCCATATATTTATGGCAGTGACCTGGTATGCTGCTAGTTGCTGTATCATGAAATACAGCATCACAATTTTTCCTGAGACAATAAAGCAGTCTGACTTTACATACTTTCCAAATACAAAAATATTAAAGAATTTTATCCTAATAGCATGGAAAATTACCTCTACAGGCCATTGATCTGATGCGTCCTATGTTGCAGTTTCAATATATCCACAGAAACATGGCATACCCTGCCTCAGACCAAGATTAAACAAAGAAAGCAAACCCATATGCAAGCTGTCTGTACCTCCTGAAAAGCTTAGGTAGTTCTGGGAAGAACAGAAAAGTGTCCCTCAGTTGGAAAAGTTGTTGGGGCGCAGATGGCTCCTGCACTGGCTCTAGCAAGTACCCTTCATATATACCAAAATATGTACCCTTCATATAGTGAGCACATAATTCACCCGAAATTTAAATGAGCACCATAAATTGTCATTTAAATTGCATGAGAATCTGAGATAAGGTTGGCAGAAGATCCAGCAAGAGTCTTTGGCACTCAAATTAACAGAGCAGGCAAGAAACAAAAACAGGCACTTTCCTTTCTTTTTGACTAAAAATCTTTTCGAGAGAAACTCAGAGCTTTTCTCATTTCTGACCTTTCCTTTCAATGAAGAATAGGCAATCTGCAATCTCTTGCTGTAATTGATCGTGGGTAAAATGAACAAATTGTAGATTAATATAATATACTTGGGCTAGAAAAGCAAGATCTCGAAGAGCACTCTTCGAAGCAGATCCCTCGCTTCCACAAAGATGGATAATTTAATCTTCGTCATTGGCCTGTCTCTGTCAAAGAGAACAATGGATAGTCTACTTGCAATTGATGACTATATAGAAATTAATATTAGTAAAAGGTGTCCATTTAGTGTCTCACCTTCTGTGCTAAAGGTGACATCCATGATGGATGCATCCCAAGACAATGGATTTATCTTTAAAATGGAGTAATTACACAGTGGATGCATGGGCGACATAATGACACTGTGGTTTTATATTAATAAAAGAAATATTCCTTCTAAAGAATGAAAAAAAATATGACTAACACTGTCATTTGTGAGATTTTGGCAGCTACTCTGTAACTGCAAGAAGCACTTTTGTTTGGTTACAAATGAGAGCCCTACATGGTTTAAGTAACCCAGGATTAACTTTCACACAATAAACTCCAGTTCACAAAATTGAAGGTACTTATGGACCCCTGAATGTCCCACCTTTGTCTTTGGGCCTTAAAAAAAAGTGGTCCCAAATTATACAAGTGAAAGGTGAGGGACACAAAATTGGAGGCAGGAGTAAAGGGACACAACTTCACTTCCAGCACTATCACTGGCCACCAGCCCCTCAGAGCCACCATTTTTCTCATTAGGCAGCAGACAAACCAGTGCTCCCTCTGCTGTCCTACAGAACCCAGCCTTGGCACAAAGAAGTGTTTACAAGAACGACTGATCATTGCAGAAACCCCAAGGAGATGAATTTGGGATGGTCACTCTGGAACAGGCTTCAAGTGATCATTTCAGCATCCCAACAGCTTTGAGTGGCACCCACTGGCAGTGTTGGTTGTTCTGGCACCATGCTAACCCATGTGGGCTGGCACCTGTGGGGGGGCTGCAGCTGAACTCAGCAATGATTCTATGTCACCCTTTTCCTCTTATCAAAATGCATAATTTCCCCTCTGCATCAAACAGAAAATCGGAGGTTAGTTTGTTTTGAAGCTTTCTTCAAAACTGAAAGCTAAACTTTGAACTCAAACTACTCTTTTTTTCTTTTTTTCTTTTTTTTTTTTTTTATGCTGGCACCATAAAATATATAGTTTGACCTGAAGAAATCTTGCTAATTTCCCCACCTTTGTCTGTAAGAATAACCAACAAATTGAAACAAGACAAAAGAAAAAACTACTTACAGAGATGAAAGAATCTGTACACTCCCCGGTAATTTCTGAGACTTCTAGCAGTTCTAAATGTCATTGTGGCAGACGCTTCCACCATTAGAATAACTACAGTTTAGGGTTTGCGGGGGAGGTTTTATTTTATACGTATTAAAAAACAAACAAACAAACAAACAAAAAACTAAATCCATTTTATTGTTTTAAAAACTTAAACAACCAAAGGCGAACAAAAATGAGCACTCCTGTTAGAGCTGATTAAATTTTGTTGCAATTTAGCATTTATTTAAGAGCTAGTAAAACGTCACATTACATTAACCAAGAAGCCGAAACTCACTTTCTGTAACTTTACCTGTTTTCAGTGAGAATTAAGAGCCAAAATCATGCCGTTCTGAAGGATGAGAAACAATATAAAGTTTCTTTTCAATGGTAGAGCATGTTTCTTGGGTTAGTTTTCATTTATACACCAAACTGTAATAATAGATACAGATGGGATAGCAGCATGCAAAGAAAGAAAATAGTTTCTCACTGTATGGTACAGCAGAAAGAAACATCACGAATCTCATGAAAATCACACATTTTGTGCACGTCAGTCAAACTGACTGATGCTGCTTAATCAAGCCACTGTTCAGTTAGCAAGGTTTATTTAAGAGGTCTGTCTTTACACCCAACTTTTGAAATTGTTTTCTCTGGGGAACTCCCATTTCCAGCTCCTACGTTCTATCAAAAAGGCAGCTATAAACACTAAATACGTTCCAGGTTTCACTTTTCTATTAATCCACAGCTATAGCCGCCACAGGGATTTTAAGAGTTAGGCAGTGAGATGGGAGGGGACCATGAAAGACTGCTTTACAATGTAGTCCACAGTTTGAAGGTATTTGAAGTCTCAATTTAAGAAAAGAGCAAATACTGGCTTTGAGTTTAAAGCAAAGATTCAACACCGTTTCTCCTTTTAATTTGAATTAATTTTCTGGTCCATGCCTCATATACTTTCCTTTCAAGGAAAACTGTTAATTTAGGAAAGGATACACCTTCAGCTGCTCGGATAGGAAATGTTTCCAACGCTGGTTAGACATTCAGGCACCTCTTCCCAGGTCACTGGGCTAGAAGTGAATGACTACACCCATCAACTTACACTGGCTTTATGGCTGAGTGAGCTGTAGAATTTTCTTGCAGGCTTTTCCTGAAGCACAGCTCAGGAAGCAATACATAACACAGGGACCAGCAAGAGTGAGGTGGTGTTTTTCCAAACAAGCTTTCACTTTCTTCATGCAAGCAAATTTAAGTAAGATTTTGAAATACTATTCATAGACATCTCTTTTACTTTCAATCCATGAAATATCCTATTAATGCCAGTTATTTAAATTCCAAGAAGCAGTTCAGGTCTTTAAAGGAGACATTCAGTGACAGCAACTAGGAAAAAATTTGCAAAGACAACTCTGTTAATATTATGAAGATTATAAACTACAAAATACACCCAAATGAGATGGATCGTACAGCTGTAAGTAATAACTAACAAGACTATAACAAAGGTATACAAGAGGCACTGCGTTATCTGACAGAATACATGGACAGCTTATGAATTCTGGTTCAAATTATGCTGCTGTTATGATGAAAGCAGTGTTTAATGATTCAGCACAAGAAAAACTATGCCATTAAGCAAGAAGAGAGGGACAAAGCTTTACAGTAGGGAGAAATCAACTTGTCTGCTGGATCAGCCAATGCCAAACTAATACAACTGCAGGAAAACTAAGAGATGAAATCCAGGACTGGATTATTAACAGCTTCAGATACTTCTCACTCCCCAAGTTTCTCCCTCCACAGAAAATGAAAGATTCTGCTCCCAAACCCTCAAACCACACGTTTTCAGAAGCAGACTGTTTTTTGAAGAGGTACCACAGCTTGGAGAAATACCAGAAGTTCCACACAACTGTTTTCTCTATGTGAAGTTTTATACGTTCAGAGTCAAAGGCAAGGTTTTAGCCATTAGAAAGTGGAACCCAGGTCAAGGATAGAATTTTGACACCTAAGAGACCGACCTTTAGAGTTCTTTCAATCAAATTAAATTCAATGGCAACTGAGTGCACCTCAAAACCTCTACTGATAATTAAGACTTTTACCTGAAAACTACTTTAACCCACTTTTAAGCACTCTGACCAGAAACCACTACTTCATGTGTCAGTATTTCAGAAATCCCTTATTTTTGCACCATGCATTTATGCAAAGATTCAATGCTGCTGCCTCCAACCATGCTTCTGTGCTTAATGGGGTTACTGTTTGTTGCCCCCATTTAAAGTCACTTTCAGGAGAATATGGAAACCTCTAGGGGAAAAGATTTAACTGTGATATTCTGGATTTCCATGAATTAGCTTGCTTAGTTACATGTCTTGTTGAAATGATGTGTTTCTGCAGATGTTTCTGGCACAGATGGCAGGATACAGAAGGCCTAGGAGACTTCGCCCTTTGCATACATTTGGATGATAAAATGTTATGACTTTTCCACAATCTGAAACAGCTTTGTTTTATTTGCAAAATAAATCTTTCAAAATAGACTGGAATTTAGCTCAGCTTTTTACTGGACTTTATTCTTAGCCTTTTTTTTATTGTGGTACTGCAGTACCCATAAAGTTTGGGCTCAAGACTACAGTGTTGGGCCTCCTCTCTGAGCATTTGGAGCCGGGCAGGATGCACTGGCCCAGGGAAAGGGCAACAACTTCCTCTCAGCTGTCATGCTCCATGGCCACTCACTGCACTCCAGTAGACAAAAAAGGGCCTGGTATTTGAGGAACCTCCCTAGTGCTGACCATGCACAGATTATACTCCTGCTACTTCTTCTTTGGCAAACTGCTTGTATGTGGTCAATACATTCCCATTAAGGATGAAGGCAACAGATTGCAGAAGTCTCCTACAGTAAGTTCACTTTTTTAGAGATTATGCCTGGTACACAGCCCGGGTGCCCATTCCCCATAATGTAAGGCTTTTGGGCAACTGTAGCTGGAAAAGCAGCAACTTGAGTCACACAACTGGCTCCAGCTGCCTCAGTATGCTCAGAGTGTGGGCACCCACCCGGGTTTTATATCACACTCAGTCCCCTATTCAGTACAAAGCACTAAACCAAAATGGTAACAATTTACACTCACTTTATCCTAGTGTAATCAATGAAGTGAGGTTTAACACTATGAAAAACCAGTGCCTGGCTCTTTTTAAATTCCATTTTCAGCCGAAAAGACAATCACTGGGAAAAACTCAGTCACTGATGAAGTTCTGGAGAATCATTTTACTCCCTCCCTTCAAAAGTTTTAATAAAGTTGTAGTTATCACAAACATTTGCCCCACAGAGACTTTTCTCCTTTGAAAAAAAAGCAGAGTGCTCCCAGGCTGACTCTTATCCTGATATTTCATATAAACATACAAAGTGCAATCTGTGACACAGCACCAAGGGTCATTTAGAGGTCTTGTGCCATGTTGAACTAATTATAAGAAAAACTGGCAAGAAAGTAACACATGACAGGCTTGTATATTTCAGATACCTGCTGCAGAACACTGAGAAAAAGTCCAACAACAAACAAAGAACACTGTAACATAAATCCATAATGAAAATCTGACTTTTTTCTCAAGTTTTCATAGCAATTGTTTTTCACTGTTAGGAGCACACCATACTTCTGTTTCTGGGTAGCTTCTCATCTAAGCAAGGTGAGTTTATTGTCGTTTACAGAAAACTATATCCACCCCACCACCAATTCCAGGCATGCTGGGTGCAATTGGAAACAATATGCACCAACTTCACTGCAACAAAGCTACAAGTAGAAAGAACAGCACTGGACTTTGCTTATTCCATGTCTACCACCACTCCACCTCTCAGCCCATTACTAGAAGAATTAGACAAAGTTTTTCAGCCTGGCTACATTTAATGAGGAGCTCCATACTGTTATTTTTTGGTTACTGCCAAGAAAAACAACCTTTTCACAAGTCAGGGCTTTGCAAGGCAAATTCTGTTTGTCAAAACATAGTTTTGCCTACTTTTCGTTGTCTTACTTCTATTCTAAAACTCTTTCTTCAAAGCAAGCATCATACAAAAAGCTATAGCTTTAACCAGGCATCCCATCTCATGTGTAAAACACACCCAGCTGTGTATCTCCCACATAGTTACTGTCAAAAGAACTGAGGGGCCCTGGTGTCAGGTTTTGATGTTAACATCTTCCTAGATAGATGACCTCCGGGTTAGGAACAGCATAGCTCCGGTCTGCAGTGCCTGATGCAAAGCACCTGTCCATTTAAAGAAGCTTCCCTGTGCTGGAGGAAGGCTCCAAAACTTTGGCTGCTGCTCATCATTCAGTATGTCACTGCAGAAGAAATGAGTATTTGGACAATAGGCATAGACAGATGCTTTTTCTAGGCAATTGCCAACAGATTTGTTTAATGGTCTCCAACCTTCTGATGTGCAAACATCAATGTATTTTTCAGTGGAGATCCAGATCCTAGAAAAATTACACTCTGAATTTGTTACTTCAGTCACCCTTTGTGAGCGCCCTCAAGGGGACCCACACTGTTCTGAAAGCTGACAGTTAGATCACATTTACTACTGAATACTTTCAGATAATGAACTTCAAATGAGAACAGCCCATCCAGCCTGTCTCAAAAACAAAAGTAGCTGTAATTAGTGTGGCCTAGACATTGGCACTTAAGATTTTAATTCCTAAGAATAGAAATAGAAACTTTATCTCTCACACCCACTTCAGTAAAAAGAAGCTTGGTTCAAAAGTTAAAGTACTAGTTAGCTGGGAACATAGATCTCTTAAAATGTCTGAGCTTTTCAACACAAACATTCATGAAACTGTAAATGCCTTACCAGCTTTGCAGTTATACAGTTTGAAACCAGAAAGTGAACACTGCATGATGGAAGCAAAAATAAGGTATTTTATCCAAGACAGATGTTAAGACATTGCTTTTTTGGCAGCCTTTCCTCTTGTGATCATATTTGCTTTCATACCGACAGCGAGGCGAGCCAGCCTTTCTGAACACTACTCAAAGCCCCTCCAAGCCCTACTGCTACATCTGCCATCCAGAACAGTCAGCACCTCGGCAACTATCCATCCTCATCATAAAAAATCACATATTTCACATTTTTAGTCCTACCAGAATGTACAAGTTACATACAGATGGTTAGAGGAACCCAACAAATGAGACACTTGGGTCAGTAAAACAAAAAGCAAACAAACCCCCTGAGAAGAACATTTCTTTTCACCACTTTCATAGCAATTTCCCTATTCTCTGTACTTTGAATGGATGTGATTATATGTATAATGTGAAGCCCTACATTGATAAGTGAAGTAATGATCATAGAAAGATGATACAGGGATAGCTGATAGGGATTAAGAAAATGGATGGTTTTTTGGATATCCATTAATCTCCTCAGGTTTTATATCTCTGACATTGAAATACAACACTCCTGATACATAGGCAAAGACCATGTTGAACTCAGGGTGAAATGCTTACGGCAAGAACTCAGTACTGATCAGAGTGGCAAAGAACCACAATTGCCCTCCTCAGCCTTCTTCAATATTTGGACTCAGGTCATTGTTTGGATACAGAGCCTAAAGGTTTACTCACCGCTCAAATAGAAATGTGATTTGCAGAAAGATCAATTTCATATACATATATAAAGTCTCCTGACAAATAATGTTATCAATAGCAATCCAAAACAAATGAATGCACATGTCTTAGAACTGCACTCCAACTAAAGAAATACTAGCTGAACTACTCTGTACTGTGGCATGACCAAGAGAAGCAGAAGCTGCCACGACACAGAGCCCATAATGAGGTCAGTTTCCTTCCCCAGAGGTGAAAGGCCATGCGTTTCTTGGCTCCTTGCTCAAACTACACCTGAGTTGCTGGATTTTGCTCACAATAAAGCAGTACCTGGACAGCCTTTAGTCCTTACAATTTCATGACAATTTTAATTATGAAAGATGTGATAATTGAGATTGTCCTTACTTAAATCCACTTTGTTATTAGGTAGAAAGCCTTTTGGTTTACTTGATGGAGATTACTTGATACAGTGTTTGCACAGCATTGAGAGATCACATTGAATGGTACCTGTATGAAATTAGTGAAAATCTCCTAATGTGGAAGAGAGAGCAAGCACTCACTTCAGTTAAAACCTTCAACTTACAGCCAATTCCATTTTTTCTACTTTATTGTCTTAGCATGTGAAATGGGGAGACTGCCGGTGGGAAGGAAAGAAAAAAGGCTTGATCTTGTATGGAAATGAAAGAAGTGCAAATAGACTGAAGACAACATTAAGACACGTAGAATTCAGGAACAATACCGTTTCACCTTACTGATTCTTTTCAACTAGTCTGCCTGTGCAGACACTGAGCAAGGGAACCTCGAGAAGAGATACAGGCTTGACCAAAGTGCAGAGGTAACTCAGCTAAAGTGAGAGCTTCATGCAAATATTCAAAGCTGCAATGAGGAAATGAGGTTTGTTTACAGATGATCCCATAAAAAACAAAATGTTTTCCTCTGAGGACTGGATGTCCATCTTTAAGTTTTACTCATCAATAAAAAGTACTGAAGACTTTGTATTACTATCAGTTGTGAGCAAAGTGATGCAGTTAACATTCAACTGTATGGATGAGACATGACCTGAATGCTATCACAGCTGTATCACCTGAATGTTATCACAGTCAACTCTTTTATGTTTCCATTTTCATTCAACTTTGATGCAGAATAAAAGGAGTGATCATGCAAATACGTATTACGCTCACTTTTTGCTGGGTAACATCATGTGCAAAGCTACAGAAATTGAATTAAGAGAAATTTGAAATGCTCTTTGTTTTCCTGTTGTTTTAATTTCCATTTTTCATGTTTTTTTCCAGAGGCTGGTTTTAGCCTATTATATAACAGTATCTGTCAGTTTCTTGCCTTGTCAATCATTTGGCCAGACATTTTGCTGTTCGTTGATGCTTGCAGATCTTAAGGCTTTGTATTCTGAAGCAAGCAATGTGAAATAGATGTGTTGAACTTACAAAATAAGTCTTTCATAGACATGTGCTCTAGTTAAATCAGAGATATAGAATTAAAATTTCTGCTAGCTTTGTGCTGCAGAGTACATGGGAGTTTTTCAGACACTAATGGGAAGCCGGTGGCAAGCCCTGCAACCATTATCCTCAGCAGATCAAGATTTTTAAACACATCACTTCTTCCTCAGTCATTAGTGTCTTCTTGAAACAACATCGTGCTTTGTTTTCTTGATCAAAGCCCCAGACTTAGGAGTTTGGAAACAAATTTCACTTTGGTGTTTTCCCTTCAAAACACATCAGACTTATAAGCAGGCTAATCTTTGGTGATGTATTATGATGGATTGCACTCGATAGACAGTTTGCCACTCGTGGAAAGTGATTCTTCTTCCCTACACACCAACACCATGTGTGTGCTCACACCCAAGTGAGAGCTGGATGGACATAAGTGGTCACAGATGAATCTGGAGGAAACGCTGCTTTCTGGGAGCAGATGTTGGCAGCCACAGTTTGGAGGGTGCCTTACAGCATGCTTCCATCCTACAGACGTCACACACCAGGGACAACTCCAATGGCCCCAGTGTGGAAGTACGGAATGATGGCAATGGCAAACCAGAGACCTCTAGGACAACCTCTGCAACCCTTTGCTGTATCCATGTGATAACTCTCCTACCTCAGTAGCTGCTTTATAACAGCTGTACAAACAGATTATTATCCACTAGTTTACTACAGCATTTCTTGTCACTTTTAGGGCCTGAACAATTACTTCTGTACTTTGGTGGGAGGTTTGCATGAGCCAAAACAAAAAGAAGTAGGAAGGCTTAAACTATCCACGTATTCATATAATTTAAAATTTCTTTGTTTCATTTATTCCCTATTTGGTTCCTCTCTCCTCTGATACACATGCACAAAAAGACTATGTCATGTAAATTAGGGCAGAGTTTGATTTTCTAGGAAAAGATGGAATCCTCCAGCTGGAGAAGGAAAAAAGCTATCAGTGAAATTACTAAACATTGCTGATCTCCTGTTAAATCCCTATGCAGCCCTACTAGAACAAATAGCCGATTAATTATATTCCTGTGCACTGAGATCCAGAATACTTCATTTATTGCCTTAAACTGCATCTACTGCCAGACATCTAATGAGCAGTAGCTTTTCCTGGTAATACAGATAATCTCTTTGGAGAGAATTAGTTCTTGGAAAGTAGAAGTGCACCTTTCCTCAAATTCCATTTTACGCTTTCAATTCCTGAGGGAATGCAGAGTGGATCATAAGGAAGGAAGGGAAGAAGGAAAGACAGATTAAGGATGTTATAGTAATATTCTTTTATTCAACATCTGCATACTAGAGAGATTACACAATCTTCAGCAGATCAGCAAAAGAAGATTTGAAGCGACTAGTGTTAAAGCTTCAAAGCTGCAATACTCCTCACTACCCACCCAACATCTCCATGTCTACAGCTATAACAGGCATTCCAAATCTCACCCAACTCTTAGACTTTTCTTTCAAACCTTCTTTAAAATAAAAACAAAATGCACAAAAAATGCTCCACATGCATGACCTTGGGATAAAGGCAGTGGCCACAGTACAGTCTCAAGAAGATCCACATATGCTCTCTCCCTGCAAGATCTCAGGTCAAATTCTAGGAGGAACATTACGCACAACAAAGCACAACTAGCTTCTTTTACAGTGTTGAGGGAAAAAATCTTAAAAAAAAAATCAAGAAAAAAAAACTTTAACACACAAATACAAGTCTCCATGCTTCTAATCAGGCTGCTAAGGTGATGCATTACAGACAGCAAGGCTTCCAGACTGCAACTCAGTGGCACTGTCCATCAAAGGCACGACAAACGGCTCAGCTGGAAATCACTGGTTGTGGGTGAAACGCGATCACCCACTTAACTTCAGCACTTTAGTGAAGTACAGACATACAGACTACATTCCAAATGTCCAGACAGAGAAAAATGAGGGGAAATTACTGCATGATCAGCAGTAAATCCTTTCTCTTCCTTGCACTGATGTTGACAGCCTCTACCAAAACTGTTTCTGGTTGAACTGTGCACAGAGCGAGCTCACCTGCATGTTGAGGTCATAAGGACATCAGTGAAGAACACGGTGTGTTTTAGGAGAAAACTGAGGTTCCAGGGATGATGCTCTTTCTGCCTAACTCAGGACAGAAGCCTCTTGCAACACAGATCCTGCAGGATGCTGCGCCAGGGATCGCTTCCTCTCCTTCACAGCCTATGAATGCTGTGCAGAGATCTTCGTGGATCCAGCTGTGTGGGATGACCCCCAGTAATGCACTGCTGCAGGAGCTCAGGCCATAAAGCATCAGTGCAGTGACTCCACCATCCTTAATAGAAAAAAAAAAAAAAACAGCCTTCTAAAAATCCTGCCATGCTTGCCCTAAAGATGCGCAAGACTGATTTTACTTCTTGCCTCAGAATCCATTGATTATATTCTTAAAGGATATCAATAAATTATTACTCTACCAAGAAGTATCTCCTGGAGATCTACCTTGGAAATAGCTTTTCCACTAAATTTCTTGTGATTTTAATATTTGCCACCTAACACTTTGCATCTGATCAGAAAAAAAATGTGTAACTTTGACCTGATGCATAGTAATGCAGTGTGAAGCAATGAGAGCCAATTTGCCAGGCACCGCTGAGACATAATGCGGTGGAGTACGATGCTGATCTGCAGAGTGAATCAAAACGCCTAAGCTTTCTCTTTTGTGATATCTGCAAATCGCTGAATAATGTGGTTCACTGACCAAGTGAATTATTTTTGAAGAGTTTGGCACATCTTTAATTACAAGATATGTAAAGATGTAATGGAAACATGCAGTGCATATTTCTTTATGGCTGCTGAACTTTTCTTATGGAAAAGCACCTGTTTTTATTAAACTGTCTCTAGATAGCATAAAATGTACAGGGTATAGGTTGACAATATATTTCTCAATCCATATTACTCAGCAGCTAAGAAACCTTATAGATCACCCACGTATACAGATTGTACCTACACACACAGAGCTACAGATAGATAAAAACACAGATGTGCAGAAAATAGATTTACTCCTATTATGAGTACATTTAAATTTCAGCAGCATATCAACATTATTATAATGTTTATTTTGCAACTGAGGGAGACTAAAAAAAACACACATCAGGGTCCCTGTCACTAAACACTGATGTGCCCTTTATGCTTCAAAAATCAAGAATTTGCATGCTGACAATGATTATGTAAAATGCCTTGTTTTGAGAACCAAGGAGAACCAAGACCCACAGGATTCCCCAGCGGAATGCAATTCTCCTTTAAAGGTTTCCTCATAGTCCAAATCAGTGGTTCTTAAAACACCGTTTTTAGTAATGCAGTAAATAGCCTGTTAAATGAATGCCATTTGCTTTCCACCCAAACTTGAGACTTCTTGCTTTGCAGCAGCAGCCCCAGTAGCTTCTCTTTCTCTGCTGATTTTGAGAGGCTATGGCAGATGGCAGTCATGTTTTAAAGCTTGTAATCTTTACTCAACTGACCAAAATTCAGAGCCGGCCCTGCTTGGAGCACACAGTGAGTCTAGATAATCTCTTGAGGTCCCTTCTAACCTGAACTATCCTGTGATCCTTCAGCCCTCAACAACTGAGTTTCTAGACTCACACAGGCACAGTGCAGGGACAGAGCAGGGCTACATCTAGCTGCAGAGCAGAGCAGCCATGCTCAGTGTGCAGTCCAGCATACTCATTCCAGGACACAAACAAGAGTGCACCAGCTCCTACTGTGCTATAATTTTTCTTCGAAAGCAACCAATGCACAGAGAGGCAGGAAACCACAAGGCGCCCTTGGCAGTGCTGCAGAGAGGATGAGCAGAGCACCAAGACTGCAGGGCTTAGCTGGCAGCCGCCGCACCCCTAGCATAGGCACCAGCACATGGATGTGGTGCTATTGCAAGGAATCCTTTCATTCCACCAGCTGCTACTGCTGAGATCTGAAACTGAGACCCAGTATGTGATCTCATGGATGAGTGCAAAGCTCAAAAGCTCTCATGTCTTAACAGAAGAGAAGAAAGGCTCTGTTTAGTTGTGCCAGAATAAATGAATGGTGAAGGTATCTTGCATGTCTTGAAGTTGTTTATGGCTGGCAGTCGATTCAAATCATTCTGAAGCAGAGCTTAAGATTTCTTTGGGAAAATACTGTTCCTCAATGACTTTAAACTCTTTGTGCTTCTGTGATCCTGGGCTTCTCTGTATTATGGCAGCGGGGATGGCTGCATGTTTTCTATGGAGTGCTTCCTGCACACCTCAGCTAGCAGACCTTTCCCTGAATGCCTGCAGGGCATTCAAGCTCTCTGCTTTTTCTAGAGCCCATGAGCAGTCTTGCAAGGGCAGGAGTGGAGGCTGAGAAGCTCACCCAAGTTATTTTATGGCAGATTTTCAAAAGGATGGTCTGGAAACATCACTCACACCATGCTGCAGCTCTGTTCTGTCTTGGGCAAAAAGAAAGGGAAAGCCCAGCAGCCCTGTGGGACAGTGACCTGGTGTCCACACTAATTAAACAGTTAGGGAATTTTTTTTTCCAATATTGTTGCAACATTTACTAGGAGACCAAAAGAAACTGTTTGGAGGATACAGCTGGCCTACAATTCCAAATTCAGAGTTACAACAAATAACAAAGATCCACTAGAATACAAGCTTGTAGTTCCTCACTTAAGAAATTGATCCACACATACTTTAAATAAAAATCATCTGCACAAAATCTCTGCCTATAGGACCTGCCAGCTACATGCTAGACTCAATGAGACTGGAGCACAACCACTGTGAAATAGTATCAGCACACTCTAAAATAAGTAACCATCTCTTCTTCTGCCTCTTTCAGTCCACACACACTACAGGAATTTCCTTAGGAGACAACGCAAAAGCAATTCACATAGGAGAATGCTACAGAATCCTACATCTGACCTTCCAGGGTGAGTAATGATAACAATAAAAGCATATCCTCCCCTCCTCACAAACCAACGGAGGAATGGGAGAAATAAATTCCTGGGGGAATTATTGTGGAAAATAAATTCCTTCACAGATAGAATCCATCAGCCATGCTTCCTTCTTTCCTTCTTTCTGTAATTTATTTGTAAAATTAACAGCACCACATACATAACCTCCTAGAGAAATAATTGATCCCATTGCCCTGGATAGGAGCCGCTTTACTGGACGCTGGCAACGATTACAATGTCACGTGGATTACTTCTGTGCAGAAGGCTGACGCCAGTGCACACATGTAGGCTTATGTGAGAAGTTCCAGTGGAGAAAAAAGAAAGAAAGAAAACAAACCAGGAAAGTTATCATTCGGTGTAAGGCTTTGTTGGTTTCCTTGCCACCTTCTGTGCTAAAGAAAATAAACCATTTACTCAGACAACATGTGCTACCAATAAGTTGGTCTAATTAAAGACAGACTGCTATGAAACCAAGTTCAGGGAAGAAGCACAAGTTGGCTCCCAATGTTTTCAGTTTCTTGTAGGAAGGTACCATGCCAGGGAGAGCTGCAAACCCTGCGTGTCTTCCAGAAAGAGGAAAAAGCAGGTAACAGTAGCTTCACTTCACCCCATGCCAGGACACATGAGCAGCCATGGTAAGAGCACTTGCAAGCAGCATGACACCACTTCTCTGAAAAAGGTTTCCTCCCCAGCAACAACTGCTAATAAGTAAATGAATAATAAAAAAAATAAAATAAGAGTTAATGCAAAGGATTAATTAGGAAATCAAAAATCTCCTAATTTATATAAACAGATTTTCTACAGAGATTTGAAGCATTCTGCCAATTGTCATCCCAACGTTGCTTAAAAACTTTACTTTTATAGATGAGATCAATGGCACATGGTATGATGCTGATCTGTCATTCGCAGGTATTGTACAGGTAGGGTAATCCTATCCTTATTAGCTGTGCAAGCCTCTTACAACAACAACAAAAAAATGTAAGAGTCATTCAATTAATATCCAGAATCTGAATTTAATATCCAGAATCTGAAGTTTATAAAGAAAGATTAAAAACAAATTAATGGAGTCTTACAACTGGTTTGCATTTGCATTGTTTGCCAGTGCTGCTATTAGACATCTCTCCTTTTAAGAGAATACTTTTTTCCCAGCTTCACATCTAAATCCTTGACACAGAACAGCATGTTATCAGCAATGCACATCACAGTCACTTTCACACCAAGATGTTGCAGACATTTAAGAACGTGTTTGGGGCATTTTTTTAATTCTATTTTCTGAAGAGGGAGGACTGCAAGAATTTCAGAAGAAAAGTCCATTAACATAGTCTCCATCAACTATCGAAGGCTGCTGTTTCCTCCAGCTTTCAGTGGAAATAAAGTATTAACTCCTTGGTTTTGCCTTTCTCTATCAACTAAAATAGTCACACCAATGAAACTAGAACTGTCATTCTGGAGTGCAAGGAAGTAAAGCAATATTACAACCAGCTTTCTCTCCACAAGGTAATGCATCTGCCTTCTTCCAGGGGAGGATTAACTTCATGCTCAAAGAAAACAGGGCAAGGAGAAATGCAAGCATCAAAATCTAAAAACTTCCTCTTAGTTCACAGAAAAATAATTCTATACCGAACCCAGGAGGTGAGAATTAAAACACCTCCAATAGGAACTTTCACACATCAGACACAAGGGAAGAAGTATTCCTTTAACACTGAAGCGTGGCTTGAAACCTACAGCTACATTACTTTAAAATATATATTGTTTTGACTAAGTAAAATACTATGCTGAAGGATACTAGATAGCCTTCCACACCCTACTCATACACTGATGCTATCTATCAGGGAATGCATCCAACACTGAGCTGAAGCATGCAGATACTTTAAGCCCAAAATGGAAGGAAGAGCTGGTGAGCACATTTTTCCAGGGGCTGAATGAAAAGAAGGATATAAAATGACAGGAGACTTCTTTAAAACTGGATTTTCAGTGGAGATGAGGAGACAAATTTCATAACATTCAAAGGCTCAAACACAGATCATTCTAGACAATGATTGGAAAAGAAATGGGTAATAGAAATCCATCTTCGCAGCTGACGAACTGGGAAAAACAAACTACAAGAGAAAGAGCAGTGACCGAACTTCTCACTAGAACCAACATCTCACCCTGGTAATAACCAGCTTCACACCACGTGTACACTCCTGTGGACAGACAGTGCAATGCAGGGTGAAATGAGGTGGGAGGGATGGTTCTCACCATCACCAGCTCTGATTAACTTGGAGCATTATGCAACTCAAGACTGAGTTTTGTCACAAAGGAAAACAGTGGTCTGGTTTTAATATCTGTTTAATTTCTACTTCAATAGTTTTCCCCTTGAAATAACTTTCCAGTAGATTCCTGGAGCAGGTGTTACCTTCCCTTCATAAACCTTGAGATAATGTAACTATAATGATTTTCCAAATAAAAAGTGAAAGGCTATCAGGACAAATATCTCCATTTTTATTCCATTGAGATATTATTATGGTGATGGTAATAATTCTATAGAGGAATTACTTAGAATACACACTAAGCTCTGACCTGACCCAGCTATAACTCAGATGATACCTTTCCTAAGTTGGAAGAATATATTTTCATTTCCAACTGAGCTCATCTAATCAAAATGCTTCAGTGTGACTAAGAGTTCATTGTTCCTGTGCCAATTGCAGTTACCAATAAAGCCTTGCTATTAAGAACCAGGCACTGCTACAGCAAATCCAGCCAATGAGAAGCTTAGGCTGGGAAGAGAATCCTCAAGTGAATAAAACAAATAGCATGTTATAGTTTGTTGGTAACAACACACACATTTAACACCATCTTTTGGTAACTGCAGCTGTGGATGTACAATTTTAAAGTAGGTCAGCATTTGCTCCTAAATTCTGCCTATCATAGACTACAGTGTAGCCTAGGTGCTGAAGGGACACAAGGCAAGGCTAAGAGTAGACATGGAGTTCTGAGGTCAGTTTTCAGGAGCATAAGGTTTGTTCCCCCTCCTCCCCCCAATGTTCAGCTTTATTTATTTAGTCTGAAGCTTTGTCTGTATTCTGCAACTATACTAGCTGATTTAACAAGGCATTACCCTTTCCTATAAGCACCATCCTATTTAGGTTGCTACCTTCACGTGCCCGGGAAGTAAACACTGGTCTCATCACTGCCTTGTGTCATTTGGGCTGAGACATTTCATACTGCTCGGGCACCAATAGCCTGGCCAAACAGGACAACATTTCCCTTCAGGAAATAGCATTTATTAAGCAGCTATCACGCTAATTAGTGTTATTGGCAGATTTTCTCCATAAGGAGAGAAATTCAAGCAACATGCAAGACAAGGAAAAGAACAGCTGTTTAGGGGGAAAAAAAAAGAAAAGAAAAAGACAAATCATATACTTTCTTAATTCTTTTTCTGCTTGACTGATCAAAACTAACCTATTTGACTACATCCAAGCAAACACAATTGTGCTTGCCTCTGTAAGACAACATATACACAGGCAGTCACAGACAAACCAGCAGAAGCACAGTGCACGCAGACACAGCAAGAGGTAAGACTATAACACACAAAGCGTATTTTTCTGGTCAGTGTATCTGAGCCACATTCTCCTTCTGCAGAAATTTGTGAACAAAGTTTTGCAGCACTGAAGTTGTGATTTGAGCAAAACCTTTTGTTCACCCATATAACCAAATAGCTATTGGCAAATGACATCATACAGCTACACATTTATAACTTGATTTCTTTTCTATCCCTTCAGAAGACAAGGATGTTAGCTACAAAACAATAATCAATAACAGCAGAAAGAAAAAAGGTGAAGTAATACATCCAAAACCATAGAACAAGTGAGCAGCATAGAATGTGTTCTGCATTCTCTGCTTATTCAATTTTTGGTATGTAATTGCTTGCTGACAAGGTCAGAGCTGCCTTATCCTCATTCCAGAGAGGACAGGACTGTCACTGGACTGAGATGGCTCTGACAAGGTGACTCACTCCTTCAGATCTGATCAGACCAAAGGGACTCATTTGGACAATCAGTTTTCAAATTTTAGTATAGGTCCTCATCACGTCCTCTCCAAACAAAGTCTCAAACCAAAAAAAGGCATAGATAATTTTCAGCTTTGCAGTTCCTCACTGATTATTTGTAAACAAAATAATAGGAAACACTCAGTTTTAGACCTCCCATGGCACAAGAAAGTCAGTGAGAAATGCCTATTCTTCAGTCCTGTTGGCCTGCATTAGTTAGCACAGGCCACTGGTATCATGGCAACCCTGAATGCAGCTCCCCAAGCTGTAGCTTTCCCTTGTGATTCCCCTGCACAGCACTATGCTATGGATCTGTTGTTACAAACAACTCATAGAAAAGCTGGATCAGAGTCTAAGGGAACAGTGATCAGATTCACTGTGATTTATGTTCCCATAATTGCTGCCTATTATATGGATGCTCTGATGAACTGCTGGAGCCTAAAGCTTCTGGTGCCACCCCCTTGGTTCCTGCCAGATGGGGTTTTTCACTCATCTGCTACCTGCTGCTTCTGAGCTCTGTGCTGTGCCTGCAAGCAGTCCCAGCTCAAAGGTGGTGATCCCAGGAGCACAGAATACTCTCCAGCCCCAAATCGAGCTCATTTTCTACCCTCTGCTCCAGCAGATACACTTCTAAACAAATGCTGCTGTGTTTGCTGATCGTTTTACAGTTTGTTTATTTCTCAAGTATGCAATATTGTTGGGAAATGTTGTTTTTAATTAGTTCAAAGAACTATTGTTTCAGAAGACCGAACGCATTTGCCAGCAAGGGGTCTTTACAAACGCAATGAATGTTACTGGTTACGCCTCTGTAGATGGATACTGACAGCTGCCAGCAGACTCTATCCACACTTGGGCTGCACAGGCTCCACACCAGCTCCAGCTCAGGAGCCAGAGAAGTTGTATGAGCACAGTACGTGGCCCCAGAGCCTATTGGAAAAATCTCACGTGAAGAAAGGAAGAGTTTCATTTCTTCAGAGCCTCATTTGTCATAAGTTATGCAAAAACTGTGACCAAATTTTCAGCATTGACTCACTGTACAAAATGGTAGAACTCAGAAAATAGCCATGAAATAAGGGAAGAACCAAAGAACCAAATAATCAAAATATTAACTCAGCACTACCTACTAATGAAGATATGCTATAAGTAGAGCCAGGAAAGGTGGTCACATAGAAATAACATGACATGAATAGCCCCACCTGGGCTCCTGTCAGTCAGCAAAAGACCAATCCTTTGGATTCAGGGATGGATGGCCTGCAAAAAAAATATAGGGATGCTGTCCAGATGTGTTGGGATGGGATCAGGAAAGCAAAGGCAAAGATGGAACTGAACTTGACAAGGGATGTGAAAAAACAGCAAAGAAGGGTTTCCTTAAATACACTGAGCAGAAAAGACAGGCAAAGGAATGTGGAGATCCTCTGATAAATTTAAAGGGAGAGCTGACCTCCCAAGACATGGAGAAGGCTGAGGTACTTAATGAGATCTTAACCTCAATCTTGCAATCCCAGGTAAGTTCAGACTGGGAAAATAGCTCATTGAAAGCAGCCCTGCTGCAAAGGACCTGGGGGTCCTGATGAATGAAAGGTTGGACATGAGATAGCAGTGTGCTTTTGCAGCCTGGAAGGCCAAGAGTATCTTGGGGCACATCAGAAGTGAAGTGGTCAGTAGGGTGAGGGAGGTGACTGTCCCCTTCTACACTGCCCTTGTGAGGCCTCACCTGGAGTACTGCAACCAGGCCTGCAAGCCCTGGCACAGGAAAGATGGTGAGCTGCTGAAGCAGGTCCAGAGGAGGGCTACAAAGATGACTTAGAGGGCTGGAACACCTCTCCTGTAAAGAAAGTTTGAGGGAGCTGGGCTTGTTCAGCCTGGAAAAAGCTCCAGGGAACCTCATTACAGCCTTCCAGTACCTGAACAGAACTTCCAAGCAGGAGGGGGAACTGACTTCTTACACAGTCTGACAGCATAGGACTAGGGGGAAATTTTTTAGTCAATGTGGTGAGGTGCTGAAATGGATTCCCCAGGGAGGTTGTGGATGCCCATGGAGGCATTCAAGGCCAGGTTGGATGGTATCCTAGACAGCCTGATCCAGTGGCTGGCAACCCTGCTAATGGCAGGGGCATTGGAACTAGATGATCCTTATGGTCTTCTCCACCATAAGTCACTTTATGATTCTATGACCCAGACTGAAGGCCCATCACTCACCAGGACATCCTTTGGTGTCCTGCACCTCTAGCACATCCAAGGGGTCAAATGGAGCTTGTGAGGAGGACAAGACAACCCTGAGAGCACCACAGGCTACACATGTCCCCTGGGAGCATCATACTGCCCTTCTCCTTCTGCAGGTAGAGCAAGAAAATGCAATGCAATCAATATTTCCTTCCTCCTGGGTTCATGTTGCAAGTTTGCCTATAAATACCGCTTTGATCTGGCTCTTAGAGCAGTTGAGCTGAATCTCAGTGCCTGGTGTCATTTTCAATAAGAAACCAGGCAGCAGAAGACTAAAGCACACGTGTTTTCTTCAGCTCCAAGAGTTGTAGCCTCTACCTGTTCTGCTCTACTGTATTTTATATCTAGGGAAGTGTAGATTATTATGAATAAATACAGACTGGGATGAAGTGTCCCATGCATGTGTCTACTCAATTCTGTCTCAGTAAGGAGATAACCCACTGCTGGAGTCCAGACTTTCCTGGCAGCTTGGAAGCCATGATAATGCAAATTCTGTCCAAAGGCAAACATCTGGTATTTTCTTTATACAGGGCTTACACTTTTCTACAAAGAACAGGGAGGCAGAAATACATCTCCATGAGGGAAAGGAACTATGACCATGCAGCAGCTGACTCTTTGCAGGTCACAGTACACAACTCCATGCCAGGAGTAGTTCTCAGAGAACACATGTTCAGTCAGCAAGAAAGAGCATAGGCATCATCAGAAGAAAACTACTGACTTTAGAGAAAACAAAGGAAGTGGGTGGAATTCCATTCTCTGTTCAGTGTTTTTTCCCCATCAACAACATTCATATCATATCCTCAGGTCTCTTCTTTCCCCCCATAATTTTCTGTGCAAGTATAAATTAAAAGGATGCATGGTATTTTTCAACAAGTGAGCATTATAAGCACTTGGCTCATAGCATTTCTGTAATATTTGCTGCCCCGGAAGCATTACAATACTGTGGGCGGTTGCCCAGACCATGTTTATTCCCACACATCTCTTTGTTAGAATGCTAGTATGACTATTAAATTCTTGGCATACCATTCCCCCCAAATTAGAAATGTAAGTGGAGATAACACAAAGGCGAGTTTCATGAGCACATCCTTTAAGAAGAGCAGTATCCTACAAATCCCCCAGCAAGCACTTATTGGCACTTCTACTAACGTAAATAAAATCTACTGGGTTCTCGGAAAAACAATCACTTCACTCTTGTTACCAGAGGACAGAATCTGGGTCAACAGATGCATTTTGGATATGTACCAATTCTTAAATGATTTAGTATTCTGATCTGTGGATACAAAAAGCAATTTCCTACATCAGCAGTACCCTTTGCACAACGTGCAATTTCATCCTACCACCTACACTGTTGTAATCATTAAATGTTATAAAACATCTCTGAAAAAATGAAAGAAAGATTCTGATATATGACTATAATGTAAATCAGTGCTTTGGATTATGGTGCGATACTAGTTCTGTTATTTATATGTGTTTCAACTAAAAACATCCTGCTGGATTTCAACTATCACAAGATTAATCTCACTAATACTTTATATACACAGATGGTCAGACAAGAAAAATTAGACAAATATGAAAAATATATTCTTCTTGTATAATATAAAATATGATTTATCTCCTTGAAGATTATAGCTGGAGCTTCTAGTACCAAGAATAACCAGACTGACTAACATGGGCTCTCTGCTTTGTGGGTAGTTTTTTGTTCTGTCCCACCTCAAAACGTACTGTAAGACACTGCAGAGCTACAAAGCATGCAAACAAAACATGACTTTTGTGATGATATATCTTAGCAACTACTCAGAGTTGTTTATAGCTGGAGACTTATTCACATTCACCCAACAAGTTCCAGAGAAACAGCAGGACAGTCCTATGAATTACATATTTCAGCACTGTAAGCTGATACCTGAAAACACAGTGTCAGCATACCCCAGTCACTGCATTTAATTAACATCATACATCCAGAAATACTCACAGTGCCAAGTGGAGTGTCATCACTGAGCAAAGGCAGAGGACCTGCATTTGGGTTCTACATGGACCACCTACTGCTGTGCTTTACAAATTGATTTACATGTGTTAAAACACAGAGGTCTCTGCAGAAACAGGTGTCTAAGAGACAAACTCTACAGTTCATCAAATGCAAGACTTTGATTCTCACAACTTATGGATAAACAGCTGATCTGCTACGAAAAAAAAGAACATGGCCAGAGCAAACATTTCTGGCAGCATGAAAATCAAAGGGGTCTCAGCCAGAAAAAAAAAAAAACAAAGGATGCTGACATCAAAATATTGGCAGCTTTCATTGCTGCCTTTCTTTCCAAATAAAATGGGCAAAGAAGCAGACTAGCTTTCCCATCCAAGCTTAATTCTCCAGTGAGCAGCATTCTGTAGCAGTAATTATAATCCTGTATTTGTGTGCACACTAATTTCCCGGGCAAGTTACATTTCAGCTGGAACATGTTGGCATATAGAGACCAACCTCAATAACAAAAATAGCTGCTGAGTTCAGCAACCTGCAGCTTTTATAGTTGACCTTGCAGTTCTGCACAACAGTGGCTCTGGGCCACTTTGCTATTTCAAAGGAGAGAGCATGGCTCTGGGAGTCTCACGGGGACTAACGAGACCCAAAAGATAAGTGATTTCCTGGCTCAGTTTTTATTGTTCAACTTTGTTGTTCTCATTTTAAAAGTATTCTGGTCCTCTTAATATTCTGCATTCTGCCTCTGATTGGAAGAGCTAATCTCACTTGTGCAGTTTAATGCACTCCTTGGACTTTTCCTTAGTTTATGCAGTTTATGTATTTGAACTCTTCCTTTTTGCACTCTAGCCACAGCAAGCAACTATCAGTGCAATTAATCACAACTCAATACCCCAATTGACTAAAGAAATAAAATTACATACACTGAGAACAATGAATAAATGCTAAGCAGTTTCAAGCCAGTCTGATGCTTTAAGTCTGCTTATCTGCTCAACTGTGCGATTTTGGCTATTAGCATACCCAGCTGGCTGTAAACGTGTAGCGGCAAAGGAGCACAAACGCTTTGGAACAGTTCCTTCTCATTTTCTTTTGAGTAAGAAGAAATTTCAAGAGTACTTTCTACTCAAAGTCTGACTGCAGTCAGAGCTGGAGCTATTTGCTATTACACCACTCCTCTCCATTAGCAGAAACTGTGGAAAAGCTGGCAAGCCTTAGGATGCTCACACTTGCACACAGTCATTTAATCATTTCCACCCCACTTCTGCTGCATTGTTTAAAAAGCCCTTCAAAACTACATCAAAAATGCTTTACAGGTGTTGATGGCATAGAAAACCACATTCCCAGTCACACAAATACAGAGTTGGCCACTCTCACAAAACATTCACACAACAGCATGCCCATGTTTATAGAAATCCTCAGTTTGGCCACACCAGACACAGCACAAGGAAAGAGAAAGGAGCAGCATCTTCACTGCTTTTTGCAAATACAGTAATTACAAACCATTGCTGCCACTACCTCCAGACCTGCTGGCAAAAGATTAATTACAGGCACACCATACAACACATGCAGAGGGCTAACTTATTGGAAAATAACATATCTGCATGTTCTCTTCAAAATTACCATTATGGGAATCCCAGCTTAGACTAATGTTTATCCAGTGTGCTCTCTGCCTCCAGAAGAGGGGCTGCCCAGCGAGCGGGGATGTGGAAAAGCATATTGCCATTGTCCAAGCTCACAGTGTTTCATTTGTATAACACTGAATCCCAACTTAATTAAAAAAGCTCCAGAGACCAGGCAAATCTCAATATACATGGGCAAGTGGTCGAACAGCCCCATTTACATGTGCCACAGTTTGCCAGTATTGCTCCAAAAGGCATCTGCTTCAACAGTCTCATCTGATTCTTACAAACAAGCTACACTTTGCATTTTTGAATTTAACAAAGATCACACAGCTGCCAACATACTATCAAAGCCTAAAGACCAAATAAATGTTTGGCTTCCCTCCAACTGTCCTTGCTATGGTATTATTACTGACAATAGAGCCAGAGCAACAAAAGCAATGAGATGGCAAATTTACACTTGTGCCATGTTTTTATACATTGTCTACATTTGCTGCTACAAGACTATAAGCAGAACACTGGTGAGCATCTTTTGGTTGCAAAACATGACCTATTTCAGGGCTTTATGAAAGCTGCATAATGTTGTTAGCATTTAAAAAAAAACGCAGATGGGGAAAATCACCTAAGAAAAACAATTCAAAGGTGTTTTGTTTATTTTCTCATGCGGCCATTAGAAATGGATCACAATTATTTTCTTAGGGCTGCATTTTGCACTTTTTTAAGAAATAGTGCAGCACCCATATGAACTGGAGACCTAACAGCTGATGCTTCATTTGACATCTGCCCATTCTATGTTAATACACACATTCCCTGGCTGTTGCAACAGCAGCAGTATAAGTATGTTCAAGGGTAGAACCTGCATTTGACCTGGGCAGAAGAGCTCTGCCACATTTAACAGCACAGTTAATATCCTGGCTACCCTCTCATTGAAATCCAATTGCATCTGCAGATCAGACCTTCCCATAAGACAGTAATATAACTTTTTTATCTGCATCAGATGATAAGGACAGCAAAGGAGGACAACTTCTCCTTTAGTTCCTCTCTCATTTGGTGCACAGTGTATAGTGCACTCCCACTATACAGAGGTCCACAAGAAGCAAACTGCAAGGAAACACCAGAGCTTGGAGGGAGCTCATGACACTACTTGCAGTGGAGTCCAGATGTGGTCTTAGAAAATACACCCCTGACCTGGAGGAATGTGAAGCATATAGCACCTTGCTGCTCTGCCTTATGCTATCACAAACAGCTGTCCTGTCTCCTTCCTTCCCTCTAAATTCAGTCTATATGCAGAGAGAGGGTGAAGACAAGATATAAAAAAAGCTGGCATTCCCACTTGCCATCTCCTGCTGCCAAAGCAAAACCAAGCAGTGAACTACTCTTGCAATTGTTAGACTCCCAAGCCACAGGGCAAGCCCTCAGCACTGCCCCTGCATCATAGCCACTCCAAGGCATGCCCGAGTCTTCCACTGACTTCAGCCCTTGGCCAGGCCACAGCTGGCACCCAGCCTCCAGCTCTGGGATGGTGTGGGCTTCTGTTCACCCCTACTCTGATTTCCAGACTTGTCCAACCTTCCTCAGCTCTTCTCACTTGCACATTCCGCACTGGCTTAAAGGAAGCGTGCCTTAGGCTTTCAAGACTGTAAGGACACACTGACCCCAGAAAGAAAAAGCAGGAACAGTGTTCCTGCTCACAAGACAGCATTACTCCACACTTTTGTTTGATTTCATTGCATTTTAGGAGAGGCAGTCCTTAGAAGGAAAGGCAAACAGAGCAAAACCTGAGACGTGGATGTTGCTGGAAATGCCTGCTTCCAGCATCCCGTTGTCCCTCAATATTTTCAGGCTGTGGATTTATTTCATTTTCCTTCAAGGGTTCTCTTAATGTATTCTTCCTTCAGTGTTTGAGGTGTCTGTACAATTTTCAAATTAAGGATTAGATAGGATAAAGCCCTTGCTAGGCTGCCTCTCCCACAGAGCACTGCCTTCACGCTCATGCCTCACGCACACTGCCAGTGCAAGCGCTCACACTCACTGCAATAGAGATGAATAGCAGCTTATGTTATATACTATAGGATAAAGTCAGCACCTGCCCAATTATATATTTAGCTCCTCCCTGGTCTGTCCTTCACATCCTTTACCTTTCATGTTTTACATTAAGAGTACTTCACGAAGTAACTGCCTACCTTCTAGTTACCTCAGACACAAGGGTGACTTCCCTGCAACACTGAATGCCAGCTGCTGCAAGGTCTCCCTGCCCACCACATAACTATGCCTGAAGGAAACTGCAGTTCTCTTCCAGGTTTGTAAATACAGCAAGTCTACTTGCTCCTGTTTGGCTCAGGTCATTCTCCTCCTCACATGCACATTCGCAAAGAATAACAACAATAAAAACTATTTTGTTTTACTCCTATTTGCTCTATTAGATTTGTGGAAATTTGATTCTGTTCTTAAGCAACACAGAAATAAAGACCAGAGAATATTTACCTGGGTAAATTCAACTTCACTTGCACCAGGCCACACTTCCAGCTAAGTACGCAGCTCTGCTAGCTATGTTCACACTAACTTCAGCCAGCCAAAATAACTAACAGTATTAGCGATAGTCAAAACATCTGACCCAAGCCCACCAGAGTTGCTGGAGATATCCTCTAGCTCTAAGTCTGCATGGACATCTGTCCCAATATTCCTGCATTGTTCTGGTTAGCTATGATGTCTAGGTTAAACCTAATGAATCTGTATGTGTAGATATACCCACGTTCTCCATTTCCCTGTGTATATTCTGTATTTCATATCTACCATAGTCATACATGGCAGGAAACTGATCATTAGGTACAATTAAGCAAAAAGCAAATAAAACTGTATTTGCTTATTATTGCCTGTCCCGACTAGACGAGCATGTATCATTCCTAGACAGCTCAGGTTTACTTCACATGGAAAAAACCCACAGCAACAAATAAAATATTTACAGTCATTTCCAGTAAATATTAGAATGGCCAAAATTAATCCCACATATCTATGAAAATATTTGTATCCACTCATCTGTAGAAGAAATAGTGCTGATATGACTGAAGACAACTAGCTTCTTGAAAAACAAAGATGTATGAACAGTAACAGTGCTAGCAGGAATTGATGATTGCATAACTCTTCAAAGCTTCTCTATAAATTAACATAAATATTAATTCAAGAACATGATGCTTTTAATAGTGCAGGAAAAAAATACTCGTTTAGATCATGAATGAGGGGGGTAAGTTGCTCTGGTTACGTTGCCCAGACTTCAATTCCTTTATCATTTGAGACCCTTATTAAGTCACTTGCATGGTATAGATTACAGTTCAATCCTAAAATTCCTCTACATTTATGTTTCTTATGTTTTTTACTTTGATATCCTGCCTGTTTTAATGAAGAACAGGATGTGCAATAGCTTGTTACTTACGGCAGTACTTTGACAAGGAACCTGGATCTTAATAAAAAACAGGAAATAAAATCCTTCATATTAAATCAATTCTTTAAAAAATAAGCATGTGAATGTCATATTTAAGATTAAAGGTATTTCTCTTTCCAGGAAAGGATCATAATAAGGTGGGCATGTGGCTATTTCAGAAACTGCACACATTTGGTAAAGAGCTTATAGAAAACAGTGTCAAATCCCATATTGAACCCAGCTGCTGGTACTTACTTTTTGATGTAAGGCTTACTTCCTGCAGATATACATCAAATTAAATTCTTTACTAAGCTCACAATGGTGTTTTCCCTTTAAGCAGAAAGGCAATACTTACCTGAATTAAATATTATCTCTCTTTAATGGATTTCTACAGTGAAGCCAAATTTTACATTTAAAAAGGTGCAGTGACAGTAAGAATGGAGAAGGAAACTTGCTGCCTCTTAAAATCAGTTTATTTTCTCAAAAATATCTTTAATGAAGCAAATTGGTTGCTATTATACTGATGATACACTTATGTCCTAATGGGAATATTGATAAGACTACAGTAAAACTTGGCCAACATCTCATAATTAGTGCCACTGAAGATTTTAAGAGGCTTCTCTAAATAGAAGTGTGGAATGTTCCAATAGCAGATGCACTTCAAAAATAAGGGGAATGGATAGTAAGACCAAGGCAAAAGAAATGGATAGACTTACACTGTTATGTAGTTTTCCAGGCTTTGTTTTGAGAACTCAAATCTCAGCATTTTTGGCCATAAGAAATAACTTCCACTAGATAAAGAACAGCAAGATTTAGCTTCTAATTTTGATTCAGTAACATCTGAAGAAGTCTGTTTGGAGTGATAATACAGTGTCTCCTATCAAGAAAACAAATGAGTGAGGCATAACGGAGCAGAGTCAAAGAGATGCAATATGTTCTATACTAAGCTCCCTTATATTCCGTCAGCCTCCTTGCCTTTTAGATATACTTAAGCGGATTCAGGGTTCTTAGTGGATACCAAAAAATTCTAAGACCATTCAAGTGCAAGTTAAAATACTGAACAGCACCTCTTGATCACTGCTTTACTCAATACATCCTCTTCCTGTGGTCCTTATTTCAGGTGATGGTCCCCTTAAGGTTGCATATACTCAGCTAAAATGCTCTACTGGGGATGTGGGAGGAAGCATACAAGCAGTACAACAAGGCATAGCTATGAACTCAATCCCTATAAGCTCATTTTCCAAAATTCCCCGCTTGGCCTTACAGGCACATGGAAGGCACTGGACAGAGGTCCCAGTAACTCCATTCTACAATAATGTTTGCCTGAACTTTTTCTGAATGTGGTAATTCAGAAAGAAGATGGCTGGCTGGTGCTAAGAGCCTTCAATGCTGCTGTGTAACTATTAGAAGGAAAAAAGGAAGTGAGAAGGAGAGCGCTTCCACCAGATCTCCTTCATGTTGAAAGATTCCAGAAGTTTAAAGGCATTTTAATTCTTAACATAGGGCTGATCTTCTACAAGAAGCAAAATAAAGTCATTTGGGAGATTACTGCTTAGTAGCTGCTTGTCATTTCTATTTCTAACAGGCAGGTCTCAATGCAACACTTAAGTGGGCCCTTCCTAAATTGAAACCTGACTTGGAAACCTGTCATGAATGACCATTTTTTGGTTTCAAGTTAACCATTTTTGGAACAAAATTACCTCATTGTGAAAATGCTTACTTTCGGCATTAAGTATTCACATCTGGATATTTTATCAACACATTATTTCCATGTATCAATGAATATTCAGTTGTTAGTGATGTTAACCTTCTGCTAATCCTACCCTTTGGGATAGCTCCTGCTCAAGGCGGGAGCTGCTAGTACCACGGTGCATTTGATGGACCCCACAGGGTCTTGCCTAGTTTCACACATAACTCCAAGTCTTCCAGCCTTTTGAATTGCTCATTTCAGAAGTGACCTTCCTGAAGCATTCAGGCCAAGTTTTAAATGAAGACATCAGTAGGTATAAGTAGTTCATTTTTATCTAGCATTGACAAAAAGTCTGTAAGATCAGATCAAATGGAAATGAACATTCTGCAAAGCTCTTGTTGCTAATACCTCTGAAAAGCCAGAGCAAAACACAATAAAGATGACAACTATCAGCAATGATTTCAAGCAAAGAAGCTTTGCTAGACAAACTGGATGGGCAAAACTGAAAACCTCACATAACTAGAATTTTTTTTTTACTGTGAATTTTCCTATTTTGAACCCAAAGTATTATCATGTTATTTGAATCCCAGAATTTGACTTGTACTCTACAGATCTCAGCAAACAAATGCCAGCCCCCCAGTAGCTTTGAGGATGGACTTAAGCCTGCTCTCCTTTGGAGACTGCGTTACATGGACAGTCTGCACCAGAGAGCAGGAAGCGCAGCTAAGGCTTTCCCCATTACATCCTTGGTAGTTTCAACAACCAAAGCACTAACTTTCCTGTAGCGCAGGCTACCAGCTGCAGAGATGAATGCTAGCTTGGTATAAGCCTGCATATGGAGCCAGGTGGATTTATAAGGGCCTGGGGGCTTCTTGTGGATGAACAGTTCTTACTATAAGCCAGCATCTCTCCCTCCTTTCTCAGCACAAATCACTTTGTCCAAGCCGCCAGGTTCAGTTGCATTACTTTACAGTACAGAGCTGGGGAGGAGGCTGAGATCTGGCAAAACTGAACACTAGCTTCACTGCACAATTTTCTTGTGTTAGTTTGATGGGTAGAGCAGACTTCTCTTGGCCCTAAGGGTGTTTGGCTGCTTTGCCTAGAGAATTTCTGATAAGACATTTCCAGCCACTACTTATCTGCTGCAACCAGCCATTTTTCACTCTCACAGCTTCTTTCTCTCATCTATTTTCTTTCAACAGATTGACACGTCTTCTATATTGTCAAAGACACTTGAGCATTTTTTAACATGTATCTGTGTGTATATGTATATACACACACAAACTACTACACATGTATAAATGGACCACTGTTAAAACTGCAGCCATGCCTTCTCAAGGTGGTACACATCTGATTCCCCATCTTCATCCTAACTTGCAGCACTCCCATTAGAACAAGACTCAGTTGCTTGAGCTAATCTCATTTCATATCCTCCAGATAGACTGCTTGCCATGCACATGTCCAGGCAATGGCAAAAGTTAAAGCTTCTTGTTGCTTGCAGGAGGGCAGGCAAAACCCTAAGCCAGAGCCCCAAAGGGCAGTATTAGGCACCATTTCATAGGAGAAGCCTAATTAATTCAGCATTGCCAAGAAAAAGCCCTGGGGAGGATCCACTGTGAAATTCACCCATTCCCTCCTCCCCCAGCCCACTATCACCCCCTCCCCAGAAAAAAAAAAAGAAAAAGCATAATCTAGAACAGAACAGGGCAAAACAGCACAAACAGAAGTGCAAGCCCCTCAAAACTACTACAGAATAGTGGAGGAGATAAATTTTTTTTAGACGTTTGACTTGATCAAAGTGATATCAACCAGCTCTGGCAATTCTTACTTGTGTTGCCCTTCAAAATCACCAATTTTAGACATGCACTTGCAGCTTTTGTGCCTAAGAATTTTTTTTTAAGCAAGAGAGGCTTTGAACACATCATAAAAGCCCTGAGCACAACAGGACCAGCACAGCATTCTGACATCAGTGGCTGACAGTGAAATCTTCAAGCACAAGCCCCAGCACAGCCCTGCCACACCTACAGCATCTTGCTGGGATAACCAAACCCCTGCACAAGAGGTTGCCAAGCAGTCACAGAGCAGCTGCAAGCTCCTTAGATCACTTCTCTACCACAGACCAGGAGGTAGACTGAGAAACTGCATAACCTGATCAGAAATCCCTTAGAGTGGGCACTGAGGTATGGATAACACAATTATCCATTTCAACTGATTTCAGACACAGCAGAAGAGATGAGAGAATTCCACCCAGGCACGGATTTCACAGGGCAGAAGCTGAAAAGCCAGCCCGTGGTGCTGCAGCACGCACTGCTCGACACCTCCTGTCCCATCCCCGGCATAGCTGCATCCTCCCACACACCAAGGGCTGCTTGTGGGGCACCGCATGCAAAGCTGCTAAGCTCCAGAGTAGAACTGCATGTGAAGCTGCTTCTGCAACGCAAGGGTTTGCAGAAATGTTTTTCCTCGGTTCCAATGCATTCAATATGGGCTTGACATCCTGACATTTCACGCTGAAATTAATCCAGACACTCAGAGCTGAGCCTGAGAGAAGAGCTCAGCCCAGAGTCATGCAAAGCAAAAACAGTCATGTAGCTCATGTAAAATGTAGTGTTTTCTCTTAGACAACAAGGTAGGCAAACCAGGTATCACTACCGTACTGTTCAGCAGATAGCATGCTGCATGTGGTGCTCAGGCAACTCTGAGCTCCAGCTGGCCAGCTTCAGCAGACTTGGAGCCACAGCAAAAATGAAGAACTGAACATACAGCTTGATCACCAAATACCCTCCTCAGAGGTACTACTGTCTAACTGCTCAGTAACCATTACAGAAACTAAAAATAAAGAGAAGGTGCTTCAGGAACATTTCTGAAAGGGCCATTTGTGTTTGAAACAAAACCACTGCTGCTATCAAGGCAAAACTTGAAGAAACAAGAGGTTTAGTTCTCAACAGCACGCTACAAAGACAGCCTGAGGACACCCCCCATCCACCCCCTCCCTGTGAGCACTGGGCACCTCCAGACTCCTACAGCCCCAGGAGGGCGTGGAGAGCTTGCTGCTGACACAGCACATACAGCAATAGCTTTGGTCAGACCTGCCCCATTCCCTCTTCCCACAAATCCATATAAAACCAGCAACAATCAGCCCCTGTAAGGACATGTGAAGAGGAAGACAAAGATCTTCATAAAACTATGAACAACAAAAAAAAGTAGGCCACATAAACTGAACATTTTTCTCATGAAATATTTCATTTCGATACTTTCTTACTAATCTGAATTTCCAACTCAAAAGTTGCTGTAAACCCAGAAAAGACAGGGAAATATTGGGTGTAGGTAGAAGGCTGGACTAGATGATCTTGGAGGCCCTTTCCAACCTTGGTGATTTTAATGATTCTACACGACGATTCTATTCATTTATTCTAACTTTATTTTTTCCCCAGAAACTACTGCATTATAAGGTTTGAGATTCCTTCTGTTCCCAGAATGGTTTACTAAAAAAAAAATATATACCAACAAAACTTTGCTTAGCTTGGGTTCTCTGTACCACCACACCATGTGGGATGTGTTGTCAAAACAAAGGCCATCTTCTCAGAGTCTGCTTGTCCCTATTTCTGCTTGAGGCCAGGTATGCTAGAGTGTACCTGCTTCTGATTAAAATATCTTTTCAGGTGAGGTAGGAACAGAGACAGAGCTTACAAAGAAGTAATATTAATTTGATGAAGCTTTTTCTTTTCACTGGATAAGTCTTTGATATATCCACATTTCCTTAACTACATCCTTCAAAGGAAAGTGCTGAAAAGAGTAGTGCACAACGTGTGGGACAAGAATTAGCATGCTCGCTTAAATTTGGTTACTGCTTTTCCTGAAGAGGAATAAAACCCTTTGTATGATCAAGTTTCAACCGTAACCATTGACTTGTTACCCAGACTGGCTCTAAGATACTCTCCATTGTGGTTACAGAAATACTTTACATTGTTTGTCATTTCAGTAACATGCACAGTACTTGTTTGAAAGAAACTCAAACTGAATTCAAGACAAATTTACTCAAATATTAAATCAATTACTTCCGTTTTTGGGCTTTTTTTTTTTTAACTAAAAGATACACTGAATGTTCAATGCTACTTTTCCAGGCATCAGGCATCGCAGTTAAGAGAAGGCAGTGGAATTACAGAAAGTACAGTAGCTGCTTCATTTGAAAAGCATTTGATGATCTGTAGAAGACACTATTTTATATTGTAGCAAATCCTAGAAAAGAACAATGGTTATAGACCCTTGTTAAATGTTAATGAAGCCTAACCCTTGTTTAAGAAAAAAACGCCTGTGTTTCCCCCACGATCTCTACTTTTACATGCTAATATAGGTCAGTATTGTTAACTGTTTCAACAGGTTCATTAACCTAAGTGACATACACAACTGCATTAACTTCATTCTTATCTGTCTGCATATCAACAACAGCAAATCAGCACGTTGCATCAGGAAGCCCAGCTATCATCATAAATAGGCTGATATAATTAAGATGTTTTTCTACCACTGTCTCATACAAAATCCCATTTGAAGGGATAATCTGTTTTACCATACTGGTAAGCAGGATACCATACATGGATACAGGATGCTGACGTTTGGTGTCTCAGTTCTCATCATTCCCACAGTCAACATTTGGAGGAAAACAGTTTATCAATTCCTATTTATCTATTTGAATTTCCTCAGGTTCCTGGCAAATAAGCAGTGATACATAAGTCAGTGCAGGTGATAGGCAGCTCCAGTATGTGGGTGTATTTGGCCACTAGATGGTGCAATGAAATAAAAATAAGGGCTTAAAACCCCACTGCTTAGTGCTTCATAGCATAGAAAAGCCTGTTGTACTCATTTCAGCTGATGAACATCGTAAATATTGCATAATTATGCATTTCCATACAGTAATTGCGGAGGTATTTTCAAAATCCTGCAGTTAAAATAAGTTCCAATACTCCTTCAGTGTGGACATTACAAAGGCTTCTTCTTTTTTCCTGCACTGAGGATCCCACATAGTGAGCACATGTGGCCTAAGCTTTCTGTATGAAAAGGCAGTTCTCTAACAGCAGACATATCAGTATTCTTAAAGCACTGTGGTACCACGATGAGCAGCACATCAGAGCGTTTCCATAGCTGAAGCCTGACATGTGTACTGCCTGCACCTCTCATGTATGACAACATTCAAGCATGGCTCAAGGCGTAACACCAGCAATGAGAGAAATGCCAATAGCTCTGTTACTGGCACATAGTTCATGCTGCTCAGCATTTCTCTGTCACCTCAAACTGAAAATCATCCACCATATACAATAATACATCTGGATGTGTCTTCGCTTCATAAAGTAGCCCAGCCATCATCAGTTTTTATCGTGCTAACAGCCAGTATATGAGAAAACCTGGCTCTTCAACAAAAGCAAGAATACAATTTATTTTACTGCCCAGAATGTTTTCTTTATCTGTGCACACATCAGTTAGAAGCAGGAGACCCACATAAGCAACCACCTTAAAGAAACACCTCTGAGAAGTTACTTAAAAGGCAGTGCAAACTTCAGAAGGGATAACTGGAGGCCTATTCTGACACAATTGTCCCCAGTGAGAAATGCAACTCTCCCCCCATTATCCATTCAATTCACTGGTGACATTTCTTGACAAAATACCTTCACTATATTGTCCTGAAGCCATAGTTCTCTTAAGCTCATTCGGTAACAATATCTGCTCTCAGAGCTGGTCTTGCAACTGTGACCCATTAAAAACATGCTCTGGCTTTATGCTTACCAGGGGCATGATTCCCAGCAGCAGCAGTATGAGGCTTTAGAGGAGGCTGAGAGCCATTCTCCACTAAGCATAGTGCCATACCACAGTACCTGCCTCAGTCTGACATCAAACTTCTTGTGCAGATCAATGCAGTATCTTTCTAAACCACATCAGCTGAGAAAGTGACAGATGCAACTTTCACTTGCAAACTCCTCCCTTGATTCAGAACATGCACATGGGAAGTGAAGCTTCAGCACCTCTAATTGCTAAATTTTGCTTTGGATTGGATCAAATTGCACAAATTCCTTTAGCTGCACCTTTTCAGGTTATTTCTTTATATTCTCAAAGTTCACAGAAGAATACCCAGTAAGTATCTTGACATATCTGTGCTACAGTGCACAGGGCAAGAGATCTCAGTCATTCTCAGAGAGCAACCAAGCTTTGCAGTTGACTTTAAGATGCTTGAACCAAAATGCTGCTTGTCACTAGAGGGCACTCAAACCAATCAGTCCTTTCAAATTAATAGTTTATAAATGTAGAGGGCTATACCAGACCTAGAAAAAAAAGTTGCTTTGGTACCCAGTAAACATGTAATGCATATCTAAAATGATTTTTCTCCTGTAAGACAAACATCAGTTTTACTTAAAGGCTTTGTATATTTGGAGAGTCAGTCTGGGCCCATACTATTTTCTTGCAAGTCTAGAACGAGGCTGATATAGTATAAAACAGTTTAGCTAAAATAATTTTCAGGAAAGCAAAAACCAAGCCTTTCTAATCACTGTAACCTAACAGACCCAGTCTTACTACAGTAGATAGGCAGTGCTTTGCCCTACCCAGGGGCAGTCACAGTCAAAAGCTAAAACAAGGGGAAAGCAAAGATTTCTTTCAAAGTCTTGTTGACATTTGACTTCTTATTACATAAACAAGCAGTTCATTAGCAAGATGGTGGAGTAGACAGATTACCTGCCAGTCCTATAGGAGTGGGAGTGATCAGCTCCCTGTGGTTTAGTAATATAAACACTGGAAATGTTAAGGGCTGGAAATATTAAGTAGGCTGGCTCTTATTTCTTAAGGAGAGAGGGAATTAAAAAAAAAAAAAAGGCAAGAAAAAAAGTGTGTTTTTCCTGAATCTTATTTTCAGAATCAGAAAGTAGCTTTGGAATTTTGACTTGAGTAAAACAGAGAACACTGTAAAACACACTTACGTAGAACTCTGGTACAAGAGTTGAGTTGAGTTGAGAAGCCAGCAACCAGTATTATTACCTAACTTTCTCTTTATTTATTTTGTAGGAGGAACCACCACATTTCTAAGATCTATACACAGAACAGGGAAGTGTTCAGTTATTGCTGCTTCTCAATACTGCACATTTTGACGTGACACCTCCACAAAAACCAGGGGGCTGAAAAGGAAACCACTGAAATTGCAGTGACAGATTTTCTAAAGTGAATTATGATGCCCTCAGGTGTCTCTAAAGTGAGTTATTTTGAGTGAGGTGCCTTACCTTGGAAAAGCAAATTTGTTTCTCAACAGCGCATCGCTCAAGTGCCAGTGCTGACCAAAATGTAGGTATACAGCAAAACTTGCATGTAACTTGGGAACATGTGTGTTTTCAGGCCTTATCCAGAGAAACTTGTTCCCTAGAAAGAAAAACGAAAAGCTTTTAGATATAAAAAAAATATATGCAAAGCACATATGGTAGTTTTATCTATAGAAATATTTTATATGCACGCTCTAAATGGTTATTAATGTTTACTAAATCAATTTCACTTTAAAAAGCTCAATCAACACAACAGTACAACTACAAAGCATATGGCAAAGCACAAACTGGATTTCAATAAGTTATTTGCATTTAATAATCTGGAATGATAGGAATTTTAACAATGTGTTCTATTGTTGAACCTCAATGAATTCCAAAATTTGACTGGGGGCCAGTCAGTAAAACTGACCAACACCAGCAAAACTGGGCTGAGCAGATGAATAATCAACCCTGAAGAAGAATAGTTAATTGAAACTGAAAATTAACAAATGTTTCGTGGCTTAGTTTATTTGGCTTGTCATTTGAGGGAAACCTGCTCATTTAATTGCCAATGTAAAATTTGACTGTCACTATTAAAACATGGTGACAATATTTTCTAGACTATGTGATGCTCTTTTTTCAGCTGGTGTTGTTTTCAAGGCAATTAAATGTTAATATTTCCAAAATGCATGAAAAATGCATTGTGAATGCTTAAACCTGGAAACAAGTTACAAAATGTAAACTTTTATTGCTTTCAAAACCCTGCAATTTTAGATGGCCAAGTCACCATTTGTGAATGTTCTGGGTTGGCAATATCTATTCTACCACAATGTTTTGTGCTACTGAGCAATAGGTCCCAGATCCACAGACTGTGGAGATAAGAGACACAAACAAACTTTGGAGCAGACTAAATTCCTTAAGGATATCTGAATGACTGCTCAATATCTAACTTACAGAACGTATTCTTCCTAATAGTACTTATGAGTGTGCATGTATGTAACTAGATCTAGATTCACTTCTACAGCCTGCTGCCTACCTGTCTTTCATCAAACTTGAAAACACTTGAATTTCACCCTTTCTGACAGTGCCCCTTTGAATAAGCATAGCCTGGTGACAAATAAGGACCAATGAGCAATCATAGGCAAGGAACTGGGGACACCACACAGCTGCTTCTTCTGCTCTTTTAGGAGTAACAGAAGGCCCAAGGGCAGAGGCACCTCAGGCAGTCACTGATCCTGCGGCCCTGAAGATCTGTACATGAGGTTGAATGCATGGAATAGTGACAGCCCCCTCATCTGAGATAATATCCAGAAACAGAAGTATAATATCTTTTTCCTCCTCCCACAAATTATTTCTGGAGAAAATTTGTTTCCTTGCATTTTTGGTGTGCCCCATCTCACAACAGTGACCTCCTTGCACTGATGGTAGCCTGGCCTACTGCTGCTAGTTGAAGAGACATTTCACACAGATAACCAGGAAATTCTTGTTTCTTCCCCATGTATATGGGAATCACAGACTGCTTTGTTTGTCAGCAAGGGCATCATAACATACCCCACTTTTTCTATTTCAGCTACAGGTGTTAGAGTTGAGTGGAGGCAAGTGTTCTCACATTACCAAACAATGAACTCATGGTATGAAGCAAGCTAAGGGAGGATGCTTGTCAGGACTAACATGGACACAAAGAGCATTACTTCATCACATGCAGATTTTACCACAGGCACTATAACAGTACTGTGCAACCCTGCAGAGATTGGGCTAGCCTTGCAGAAGTCTTTACAACAGTAGAAGACACTTAGAGCTGGCAAAAACATCACTGCACACATTTAATGACATCAGTTGCTTGGCCAAAGGCCACAAACAACACAGTTAAGCATGACAGAAATTATAGTTCTAGGAAAGACCCAAGCCAGTCTGTGCTCAGTTAGGTCTGTCCAGCTTTGTCAGGTGAGTAACAAACAGCAGGAATTGGAACTAAATACTTGTATCATCCTTATGAGCACAGCATTTAACAAAGGTTTCCTGGGCAGCACCAGTTCTCTCCCTTTATTCTCTTCACTTCTGCAATTACATACCCATACAGCGTCTCATTTTTTTTAATGTCTTATTCTATCCTGCAACACAAAACAGTGTGATAATAGTTAACTGCAGCATGGTTTCAGATCCTAAGTAAGATGATTGCAATGTGACGTCATGGAGTTGTTGACTATCCCAAGATGGAAGGTACTCACAAGAACTGAGTTCAACTCCTGGCTTCACATAGGACCACTCAAAAACCAAATCACATTTCTGAGAGCACTGTCCAAACACTTCTTGAACTCTGGCAGCTCAGGGCCATGATCACTGCCCTGGGGAGCCTTTCCATGCCCACCACCCTCTGGTGCAAAATAATTTCCCACTCAGCTCTACTAATCAGTTCTACTGTGCCGATATTTCTTATTTTTCCTAAATTTAGAATAATACTGTATCAGACACTTTGTAATCAATTGACCAGACAGACCTCACTAGATGTGCAAAGCCAAAAGCACTACCTTTAAGTATAAAAACAGCACTTCCAATGGGGAACTAAGATCAGGAAGAAACTTCTGTCCTACAATTCAGTGGAGCACAGTGTATGAATTCTGAAGCAAGCTGGACACACACCTAGATCTCCTGTACCACCAAATCGCTTTGCAAGTATGCTATGGAACACATTTCCTATGCAAATACAGATGGCAACACCCTGTCAGGATGAATTTCCAGATAGAAAATTCCCCACAGGCCAGTGAGAGCAGCATTCAGGCCAAAAGACTTCCTCCTTCCCAGGTTACTTTGATTTCTACCTATTTCAGTGCTTTCTGCATAAGGCTCTTATGTCTTTTCCCCCAACTGCATTTAAGAGCCACATTCCAATTTATTTCAACAAGATCTCTCAAAAGAAAATGTAATTTATCCAAATTAGAAGCAGCAGAAACAATCCTAAAAATATCCCTTGAAGATTCCCAAATATTTTCTTCTCTTCTGAAGGTCATACAATAAAAACCTAGAGCAAAAGCTTATAAATCTCTCTCTAACGGCTGACTATAGTTGTCAGTTTGAGACTGTATATTCTGGGGTTTGTGAACTCCTATAGAGAACATGCAAAGAAGAAAATGGATTAATTAACAAAAAATGAAACCTGTGCAATTAACCTTTGATGAAATGCTAAAAAAGATCAATTCCTTGATGCTGTCTGAGGAATTACTGAACTTGACATGTGCACACATCAAATTTTATTCCTTAAGTTGAATGACATTAATACTGAGTTTTACAAATGTTGGGAAGAGGAAGTTATGCCATGCTTTGACATATCATTTTGTTGTAATAATTCCCTGGATTCATTTAGATGACCTTGATTGCTTTTTTCTATTAAAAAGGCAAAGCATCATCCCCACTTCCACCCCCCTCACCTTTTAGCCACAGCACATCACAGTGTTACATTACGTCATTTCAGTCGCGAATCCTCAGAAAACCAAAAATTCCAGTAAAAAAAAACTCAGGATGCCCTGCCCAATTGATCTGCTCCTTTGTGGCAGGATTTAATTAGACAATACTTCTCCAGAGAAGCAACTCTGTAAGTATTTTAGAGAACAGTTTTGTCCCTTTTCCTCATAATGTCTGGACACATGTACTTGAGAATGGATAGGAAGCCACATCCTGCTTCCTTTATTTCATTCAGGATAAAGCGGATTAGTAAAATTAAAATGAAGCTTTCAACATAGCTTAGTTAAGGCTAAAGCATAAACCTAAGAAAGAGGAAGGTAAGACCAATCCTAACAATCTCCCCACATTTATAAGCAGCTTTCAGACTTTTTGCCACAGTACATAGTAGCTTAATGAGAGCCCCAATAACTCTTTTAGGGGCAACAAGTGCCAGCCAGCACCAACGCATGGCAAAGCAAGATGTCTCAACACGTATGCCCAAACACATGAGCCATGAGTGCTCCTTGGGCTTTTCAGGTCACTAGCTCTGCCCCATGCTAGCAGAGCCACATGGAGTTACTGACTACCACAGCAAGCACACAGGAAAAAAAGATTTTACTGCTATCTGTGAGGTCAGGTATCTCACACAGAGGTAATGTGAAGAATGTGAAACACTCTACAAACCCTGACTCTGTTAAGAGGTGAAATCTCACAGACGTTTTTGGGACAGGCAAACGTTTGTATGCTCTTACACCAAAACACAATGCTGGATCACATTCATACTCGAGATCAGAAATTCTCCCAGAACTCTGCTGGTCTTCTAGTCAAGCTGTTCTCTTTTTGCATGTACTTATTGGTGAAGTCTGAAGAGTAGCCAAAGAACCACCAGGCACCCACAGGAAAGTCTCCTTGTGAGTCCAGGGCTGGGACTGCTCCATCCTGCTGTCACCTCAGCCACACACACAGGATTATCTATCTCAGTGAGCTCAATCATTACATCCAGCTGGTAATCGTGGAAGTGATCAAACACTACTCCAAATGCAACATCCAAACAGGACTTATATAAGATTCATGGACACTTCCATCAGTTGTAGCCAGCTGACAGCCTGAAAGCCATGAGAGCTCCTCATACTGAGTTAATGCAGCCCCAATGCAGGAACACGTCACCATCACTGGGAGCGGGGATGAACTGGAGCTACCAAGCTCTCTTAAAACCAGCCTTAGTTTTCCATGCTTATTCTGTCAGAATGTTTGTGAAATATCACTACAGAATTTACTGCAGGTATCCAACCTTAGAAAGGGCATTTTTAGAGTATTTATGATGTGTTAAATAACACCGTACAGACCTGACAAGCCATAGTTTTGCTGTGCTATGCTAGAGGGGAACTCCAAGTCAAATGGCAAAGCACCAGCTCTGCTTCTTCCCCTCCCACCTGCCTGCTATTCTTATCAAGAGGCTTGTGAAGCAGAAAGCAACCATCATGACAAGAGCAAGGGAGAAACTGCTGCATTTCAACATTTCAAATATAGTGGGTTGTTTTTTTTTGCTTTTAAACTGAGACGAAATATGCACTGAGGCTCTTTGCTTTTAAAGACAAAATAAACACACACAAAGGCTCTCTGAAGGTCTCAGGAAAAGACCCAAACAGCAAACAACTTTAAACAACTTTGGATCATAAATATTTACTGAAACAACTCTGTGGCTACATAATGTCTTTAAGCCTGGAATTTAAAAGCACTGGTTCCAGTAGCAAGCATATCTACTGAGTTCTCTTCTTGTCTAACAGCATCCTGTTTTGAGGTTCCCAGCTTGCACCAAAAAGTATCTTTAGTTTAAGATGACCTCTTACCTGCTTTTACCATTAGGCTTTTTTTAATTGTTTGTTTAAATAGAAGGAAAGAAGTTATTAAAACTGCTTCAAGTAGCAAGGGAACATTCAGGTACACAGCCCCTTACATTTTTATTTTCATTGTAACTTTCTGACATTATTATGCCAAATCTTTTCCTCTCCATAGCAATAAAATATTTAAAGATGGCCTGTGTTTAAAGTCAAGGAAGAGAAGTGTGTAAAATAGTCCTGGAGATAAACTAAGCACCTCTATCCCATGATAGCTTTCCACCAGAAAAAGCCGCATCTGACTTGAGTTGGCTGAAAGACTAAAATGACAAACTCCAGAAGCCTACAGAAAGGCCTAAATCACACAGTTTGGACTGATGTTAAACAGAGCCAAGGTTTCAGTGTCTGTTATGGGACCGTGAACTGTCAGGCACTGACCTATATCTCAGAGAAAAGAGTTGTGGTTGAACTGGCCAATTACTGAAAATATATGAGTATTCTAAGACAGCGCAATTCCTCTGTATCTTTCGTGTGTGAACAGTCAAGGAAAAGTCCCATTTAACTTCCTTCACACCTCCTTTTGTTGCTCTTGACAATACTAATTTTTAACATTCTCCCAGCTTTGCAGAGGTGCGTTAAATTGCATTCTGATTTTGGCAAGCATGCTGCAGTCTGCTGAGCTAGACATTTGTCGCACAGCGCTCGAAGCAGATCTCAACAGGATATTCATTCCCAATGAAATACAGTCTCACGCCTCACACCCCAAGAGGCAGATTGTAACTGCAGCTGGACACCACCCAGAGCTGCTCTGCAGACTTTACCACAGCTGTCACTTGCACTGACCCAACAGCAGATGACATCTCCATGTCACTGAACTGAGCTCTGCTGAGCTGTTTGAGCCAAATTAACGCAGTGCCTCCCTTCTCATGAGCAACCATGTAACCAAGATATAACTATAAGGAAATACTCAAATATTCTTAATAGATATGGCCACTTGTCAAATTAGTATTTTTTACCTTTTTATTTTGAATACAGATTCTCTTTTTAAACAATAAGTCTACAAGACCTGTCACTGCACATAATGGCCACGAACTCATCTAATATCAAATCAATAATAAGGTACTCTATAATGTGCAGGTCAGCATGGCCTCACACAGAAAAAAAGTCTAACAAAAAATGGTAAGGCACAATACAGACAACAGAAATCTTACAGCATAGTAACTGGAACCAGAACAACAACTGTCATTCACCTCAGCAACAGTAATAAACGATAAAGAAAATCACAATGGTCTTGTATCAAATGCATTAATGGACTAACTGCTTAACTTCCCAAACTGTACTGACACTCATCTATAATCCAAAAAGCTACAAAATAGCTTAAAACAAATAGAGAAGTATTGTAGAAGAGATGAGATTTATTTTTTTCCTTTTCAGATGAAAAATGAGTTGCAGCATTATTAAACTGGGCTTGTTTAGGTTGGAAAAGAGAAGGCTCTGGGAAGACCTCATTGTGGCCTTCCAATCTTGAAGGGAGCATATAAACAGGAGGGGGAACAGCTGTTTACAAATGTGAATAGTGATAGGACAAGGGGGAATGATTTTAAACTGAGACGGGATGTTTAGGTTGGATAGCAGGAAGAAGTTTTTCACACAGAGGGTGCTGGCACACTGGAACAGGTTGCCCAAGGAGGTTGTGGATGCCCCATCCCTGAAGGCATTCAAGGCCAGGCTGGATGTGGCTCTGGGCAGCCTAGTCCAGTGGTTGGCAAGCCTGCACATAGCAGGGAGGCTGAAACTCGATGATCATTGTGGTCCTTTCCAACCCAGGCCATTCTATGATTCTATATTCTCATGTGCTTCCAGTGGACTTTTGATGAATGCGTTCAGAAAATTAATGTAGGACTACTGTAGGTAGATTTATGCTTCTGAGCATGACCACTGTGTTCAAAGAATTGCACCATAGCCTATTTCTATGTATGCATATTTCTAGTATGCAAGGGCACTGGTGTGTACTAGGGAATGCATGTGTTTTGTTAACTGAAGTCAGATGCCCACACAACAAAGCTATAAATAAAAGACAGTAGGAAAAGTAATCACCAGCAGTTAGTGATCTCACATTGCGATATCTATAATTCTTCTCTCTGTACTGGAATGTACAGCTTAGGTATAAGACACAGGTGACCACATGGACATAGTTCCTATTCAGGCCTGAGTGATCACAAATAAATGAAGTAAAAGCAACAACAAAACCTATCTATTGATTGACTCCATTGCTATAATGCTGGATCTCTCACTGCCTTGAAAGACGGGAACTTTAACCAGTATCAACTAGCCACTGCCATTAATGAAGGCATGCTAAATGGTTTCAATTTCATAAAGATGTTGATTAAACAATCCCAAATATAAAGAAAACATTTTTCCAAAACATTTTCCAACTAAGAACTAGTTTCTATTTAAAACCAGAGACCAGAGATGAAGATTGCTTCTGCTTACAATGAAATTTTATTTTAGAGATGTATAGAAGGTTTTTGTTCTTTAATGGGAGAAAGTTAGAGCAAAACCACTCTGAAGAATTCTACATTAATCATGTCTTTGAAACACACAGGAAATTCACACTAAAAATAGCTATTATTGAGTTAAACTCCTTTTTTTTTTTTTTTTTTTTTCCCCAACAAAGACTCCAAGACACTACTGCATCATTTGTAAGAACTTGCTCCAACTAAGCAAAAGCAATCTTTCTGGAGTAAAGGAAAGGAAATCTTAGCTCTGCTAAGCTTATTATTTATCTGCTAAAATTATCCCTTAGATTTTCAGATGCTTCAAATGTAGGTAGCTCAAGTCGTTTCAATTTCCTTCGGTTTTAATGGAGCTCATTTTGAGTTACACCAAATGAAGCCATTCCTGTAGGTGCCCATACTCATGAAGGCCTAGTGAGACAAATCATTTAGGGAATGATGGTCTCATCTGATCAGTATTGAGTCAGCACAGCACCATGGTAAGTCAGAACCTATCAGCTCCCATAGGGATGCTCAGGAACTGAAATCATTTGTGCAGTTCAGTTCTTGGTTGTGTTTGGTTTATAAGTTGTCTTAGGCTTTCTATGATAGACATGACTCCAAAAGTGTTTGGGTTGCTTTATCAAACAGCTCTGCTGTTCTTTATGCGGAAAACAGATCTACTGTTTTCTTAAGATACTTGAATAATACCTAAAACATCTGGATCGACTTATGACTGTTTGAAAACTATAGTAATAAAGCTATCAGAGAAAGTGTTTTGTTACATTTCAACGAATAAGAGTCATGCAAGGCTGAGCAATAAATTCTGCCTATGATTACCCTGGTGTAAATGAAGGAGTGAGGATGTCTGTATGATATGACTAAACAGTAGCCTTGATCTCATCAGATGTAACTGAGAATATAATTTAGCCTAAAGCTACAAAATGTCCAAGTTAAAAAAAATAACTTTAGCCTCAGAAGCAGTCTGCACTGTACAGACAAATACAATAACATGTAGATTTGGCAAACAGTGTACTACTAGAGAGGGAAACGTCCCAGAGCAGCCCACAACAACAAATTGTCACTGTTCAGGCTAATAAGAACAAGCATTTAGCAAAGTTGATGTGGAGTACTGGAGTGATCATTACATGGTAACACGTGACTGCAGCAACAGAGGCGTTTATGAAATTTGGAACAGCACACAGAACAAGGGGATCGCCTTCCTCCCACTGTGAGTGCCTTAGGCTGTACACAGAAGCATCAGGCTTTTATCTCCTCTGCATTGCTCAGAACTGAGACCATCAACAGTATTAGATAAAGAGGCATTTTCATATTTATGTACGTTCTGGATGGCATAGAAATCTATGTCATCATTTGAAGCCTTAGAAATCAGATGTACTGGGGGTTTTGTGCATGTGTCACCAAGCATTAAAGAAAAGGATCGCTCACTAATTTACTAAAAGCTATGCTAGGCAGTTATAAAACAACTCATAATCATCTGTTTCTGGTGACTGCTTTTTTTCCTTTTGGTGTTCCAGCCCAGATAGTACCCGACAGCAGAATACCTACGGGGATCATCATTCTGCTGCTTACCCAGAGCTTGTTTGCTTGCTTTATTTATAATAACTCTTATAATAATTCTTGCAGCTATTTATAAGCAGTAAGGCAAACCTTTATTTCATTCATTTCTTGCCCAGTTGGTGCAAAATGCCCCTCTCCTACTAATGTATTACTTTATCTAACCTCTCATGCCTGCTTCCAATTTACTGACTGGTACAACAGAAAATGATCTCAATCTGAAAAGATTAGAGTGGTGGATTTCTGCTAAGTTTGAGAAACTGAATCTCCCTCCAAAGTAGTGTCACTCCCAATGAATTCACCAGGATATATGCAAAAATGTTCCCAAGCTCATGCCAAGAGACATGTCCAGTTTCCCAACCCTTGTATTCACACCTCTTCTTGGACGTAAAGTTAAGTTTAGTGGGTGCCTTTAGCTTAACAATATAAGAAAGGCTATGATAGTTCAAAGAAAAAATCACATGTATCTCTATCGTGGCTCTCTCTGGTGGTCAAAAATACACATTTAGAAAATAATATACGAGATGAGAAATGTATAGACTGATTTTTCCTTGTATAAACCTTACAAGCTTCTTAAAGTCAGAGCTTCAGGGGCTGCCAGAGCTAAAGAATGCATTTAGACTACTTTGACAGCAACTGATTGACCTGTTTTATATGAATTCAGTAACTTTAGTACTGGAGTTATGATCATATCTGGCATTATTCATCTTGGCTCTATGTATATTAATTAACATAAACATTTTTTACCTTATCTGCAAGCTGTGAACACCAACCATAGAGGTTGTATTTCACTGCTCAGTGCAAGTGAATGATATACATTTAGCCAGCTCACCCTGACAACCTGATTTTGAGGTAGTTCATAATCCTGCTCCTAAAAGCTAGTGCATGAGAACTGCAGTATGAGAGCTTTCATCATCACATACACTTCTAATGAGTGACTCTAGCACCTGAGAAAACAGCCTACTTGGTAGTTCTCTACAGCCATCACTTTTGCATTTTCTTCTCATAGTTCAGTGAAGCATTATTTGCATACTCCCCATAACACAGTCAAAGGAAACAGACTTTTCAATGCAATATTTGGATCACAAGAGAACTTATAAAGCTGACAGGCTGTACTAAGCCACTAGTTGCTCTCTAAATGTGTTCCCTTTGCCATTCACAGCCTACATATGAGACTGTCATAAGTACTTTTGCTGCCAGTGTAAGTGGAGTGTGAGTCTTGTTTGTTTTGGACTCATTTTGAGTTTTTAACAAGGAGAAAAGGTTGCAATTTCCTTCTTTTACCCTACTCAGTTGTGTCACCATCTTAGGTATGTTTGTTTACCTAGTCTGATAGCACTACCATGGTTCCTTTCTCCTGACACTTCAGCAAAGAACCTTTTCAGAAGAAAACCAGACTCAGATACCTCCTAAGAGTGAAAGCATTCATGTTTTTCTCCTTACACAGAGTTCCAGCTGATGTGCAGTACACAAGAGTTGGCAGAAGAGGTGGTAGATGCCTGAAAGTGACCCACATTTGACTGTAACAAACTGAGATATGGTAGTATCTATCACTTCAGACATTTGTGACCCCTTCATTAATTGCTGTCTGCAGAGCAAAAACTAAGTTGCACTGCTCAATATAGAGGATGCAAAGTAGATCACGACACCAAATCTTTAGAATGTCTGTTTCTTTTTTCTGTATAAATGATCCTTGAGTAAATACAAGTCTACAAAGTATATATTAACAGTAACTTCAGCAAATTCTGGTAAGAGAATGAAGAAATTGGCTTTTACCTCTTTTTACTTGCCAACTAACTTCACTCATGTGTTGGAAGTATTTAGAGGAATTTAACATTCTTGAATTATTTGGGTTCCATATTCTTATAAATATTTATACTCAGTATGAGTCCAAGACAGTGTCTCCATCTAAAAATAGCGCTCTGATTTGTGGTTTTGCAAACAAGAGATGAGAAGTAAGAGCATTACAAACTACATACAGTAAGCGTATGTGATTATGCTCATTAAAAAACTTTAAGTGGAAAACTTTTCATTACCCTGGGATACAACAGAAGCAGGGCAGACACCCCCCTGGATACTAGTTGCAAGCAATTTTTGCCAAGATCAGGTAATCCCTGTTTGCTTGGACTGTCAGGGACCTGCTTCAGGCCCTGAAGCTAGAGCCCAGCTACACAAAGCTGGGGCAGATGCACTGCCATTTCCTGACTAAATCCCTGTAAAATTATTCAGTGGATTTCGGGAAAGCTGATGGGGCAATTCTAGCCTGAACCTATAAGAGTTAGAGTTTGAAAAATGCTATGGAAAAGTTCTAAGCAGGACATTATGAGTCCCATTCTTTCAAGACTTCATTGTTTGCAAAGCAATTTGCTTGGCTGTAAGATTAGTGTCTAAGTATTCAGTGTTGCCACTCCATACATTCTATGTACAAGAGCTTATAGAAACAGAAGTAGAAACAAAAACTTCACCATCTGATAATTGTTATCTGTCTGATATTCTATAACTGTCTTTATTAGAACAGACATTTTGTTTTCATTCTACTGGTGTCTGGTTTAATTTTAAAGCATGTCATTTCAACATCTCCTCTCCTACACATTTAGACTTTCTCTTTTACTCCTCCAAACACCTTCACGATCACCCAGTGATCCCAGTATGATTCTGCTCTACAGAACAAGAGGCACCATGAGCCTTTGTACTTCTCTAAAGCAGAGCAGGAAGAACTCCTGCAGTAGTGTTTATTCAGCTGTGAAACAGACTTCCAAAGGAAGTAGCAGGATTACTAACACCTGAGTCACTTTTATCACAGGGTGATTTAAAGTATTGCAGAATGCATGTTCTCTACTAGCAGGGGCAGAGCTGATCTTGTACAGTCAAAAACACTCTGTGAAACATGTAACCCCATGCTCATTTGCCTGGAGAATGCAAAGTAAGATACAACTCAATAAAAAAAGGTTGTGCATCAGTTTTTCTTAGCGGGTAACAAATGTTTTGCCAAGCTTTTGAGTCTTGTTCTTTTCCAACTTGCACTGCATGAAAATGTATTCAGTTTAATGTTTTCTCTCTTGACTGAGGTGACTGTGCATAGCTAGCAGAAAGTGGACACTCTGGAGAACACATACTTACAGAATGTCTTAGAATAATGAAGTGATTGGAATTTAACACTAAATTTAATACCCCAACATACATTCCCTCTAAGTGCTTAGTTAAAAACTTATTCCTCGTGGTAAACTACTCTCTCTCCAACTTCTCAAGGTATTGGATACATTTTCAATATCTACTCATTTCATAGGCACAGGTATGTATCTAGAGCAAACATGACATCTACAGTGAAAGTACTCACAGTCCTAGAACATGTGTTAACTATAGTGCTTCTGCTGTATCAAAAGTATAATTCTTTGGCCTGGAGCAGAAACAGAGAGAAAAGATAGCAAATGAGGAACAAGATGGCTGCATAAGGCCCCTTGGCAATACATTTCTCAAGGTCTCACTCATTTGCTGCACATGCATGACAGCAGCGTGCGCTTACTGACTGGTCAACCCATAGAAGATGATCCGACTTGCATTATTGGATTGCATTGCCATAAAACACTTTAATGACCAAAAGCTTTTTTTTTTTTTTTTTTTTTTAAATGTGTTTTATGTTGCTGTAAGTGCAAAAACTTTAGATTATGCCTGATTTTTCCAGTTTGGATCTTCACAGTGAGAAACTTCACCCACACTTGCAGAACCAATTCAGGCTCCAAGTAGTTAACCAATAGGAAAAAACAACAACAACAACAAAAGAAAAAAGAAAAACAACCCTCTGGGCTTCCTCACTGCAGCAGAAACTGAAAACAGAAGTGCCAGATTACCACAATAAAGGATGATTTTACTGTATTTTGTAACTGACTAAAAGAGACAGGGAAAAAAAAAATCAAGAAACCCTGTTAGAGATAATGAAAGACAAGCACTTGAAAACTGAATTGTGATGTGGCCACCAGAAATACCACTCTCAGAAGCAAAATTACTTGAAAGTGCATCCCCAGAGAATAGACTGGCAAGCCCTGGCTCAGCAGCTCTGCTCTTTTTTTGAGCTAGATTATGCAAGAATCTTCTGCGAGAACCTGGAAGGAGAAAAGCAGCAGTGGCTTTTGTCAAGCGGCAAGCTATCATGAAAATCTAGGAATTACCATATTAGATTAGGCTATGCCCCCTATCAAGTTCCTCTTAGCAGTCATCAGCACCAGATGCTCCAGAGGAAGCCAAGACAGCTCTGGTATATCGTATTCCCCAGAAGACATTCCCCTCCTGTTTCCTGTAGTCAGCATTTAGATAAAGCACTGAAGCATCAGGGAAGGACTGCCTCCCTCTGTGCTCAAAGGAGCTCAGAGGAAATGCATATAACTTGGCCCCTGGCTAGTAGGTCTCGGGATCCTTTAAAAGTAATTCAGGGTTAGCTCTAGTCCAAAGAACATTTCATGTTTTTAATAAAGTGATGGAAACCACCCACATTCTGCTGGGACAGTAGGGTTTGTGTTTGTGAGCTTTCACATTCACTTTTCACATTTACCTCATTCCAGTGAGGTGCTCCTCTTGCAAAAAACGGGTGCATGCTAGGATCCTTTTAAATGTTGTATCAAGCAGTAAGGGATACCTTCTATGGCAAGCTAATACATTTTTGATAAAAAGGAGCTAAGTTTTTGCTACAGAAAAACACAACAGTAGCCCTAGCTCAAATGTTTATGCAGGATGAGTACACAGCCTACTTCTTTCTCTATTGCCTTTTGAGAGGCAGCAAGACAGCCTCAGGCAGACCCCTGTCTCCTTGGAAATGTCACTGGGGAGCTGTACCACTTCAGACTTCTTCAAAATAAGAAAACATTTCAAAACCAACCACATACTTTAATTACTGGCAATTAGAAATTCCTGTTTTGTGTCTTTACAGATCAGAAATGTTAATGTGTGCCAGTTGTGTCAAAAAGTTTGATTAAGCTTTTTAAGCTGAGCTTGAAAAACTTAAAACACTCCAACCACTCTATGATCACAGTATATTGGGGGCCTTTCCACAGTGACGTGTGGAAGTCAGAACCACTTTAATACTCTCTTCGCTGTTCCCAGAGGACCACAGTTTGTCTTACAGAGACACACACCCAAAATATTTTGCAGAAGACATTTCTGTCTCACAGTTTTACAAAGACTGGGCAAAAACTTAATCATGCTTAAGGCCACTTCTGAATGGCAAACTGGAGTTACAACTGAGGTTTAAATGAATATACCTGGTATGTAATGAGAGATTAGCTGCTAGCAAATAAGATAAAGGTAGGCTGTAAGGGATAGTTTCATCTTTTACTAATCCTAGAAAAGTTTGAAAGAAACAGCATCAATAAGAAATTGATGCTACACTAAGTTCATAAGCAAAATACAAGGAGAACACAAGGTGCTTTTGCTGGCTTAACAGAGATGCTATTTCCATAGATAGGTAAAGGTTGGTGATGAATGCTTGCTAAGGAGCTCTCCATGTGTCATAAAGTATGAGCAATAAAATTAAGTCAAAGAATTGAAAAGACAAATAACAAGCCTCTGTGCATCATTAATGAATGATGAGGGTAGAAAGACATAAGATAACCCTCCATGCATATAATAATGATGTCTTTGACTGGTGGTGCTTCTCTATGCTCGCACGTTTAATAAGATGTGTTAGAATTAAAAATTTAAAAATCAAGTCCGTGCGCTCCATAAAATATGAGGAAAGTAGCAACTCTACCCTAAGTTAAGATCTTTGCATTCCACACCTTATTAATGAGTGAGATGTGTTGATTTATGCAAATACTCATAAATGAAGCACAGCAGTATTCCATGCTGGTAACAAAACAAGTCACATGGTCAGTAACCTCACATCTCGCTACAGGAAGAATTTTGATATGCAGCAAAGAGTTGACAGTTCACAGGAATCTATGCATTGTCCTATCCACTGACATTTTGCCAGCTGCTTTATACCTAAAGCTGCTACAGACACCAGGCTAACTACCAGGGTGCCTATTTTTTCCTGAATATCATGCATTATAGAAAGGCCACTAGGAGTTCATATTTTCACTGTGGCACTATCCATTGGAAAGGAACTGAACATACTTGATTTAACAAGCAAAACCAAATGGCACAACTCTTTTAGTATCACACATACTTCCCGAGGACCAAGGAAAGCAATGAGTGATGGCTCACTTTTTCACAACTTTAGGAAGTGTTTTAATGCTATGCTCTATACCAAACCAAATTACAACATAATGCTATCCAATCTAACATTTCTCAACTTGGAGTAAGTACTGCATTTCAAGATTTCTCCAGGGTTAATGACATATTCACTACGTTCCCACTGGCACCCTCAGACAGATACACATAGAATAGCTTTCCGCTTGTCAATGTTTTGGAGACTTCTGAAAAGTAAGCCCCAGAATGGAAATGCCAACAGACTGGCAGAGCAACAAGTGGACCCCTCAGCCCTGAGCCTCAAAAAGCAAGTGGACATCAGCCATGGGAGATGTGCCAGGGCTCCTGGTAAGAGCCACAGCTAAGTGCAGCTCTGTACTGCTGACTGCAGGGGATCCAAAGACAGAGTCAGGGTGCATCTGGATCAGATCACAGCTTGGTGAAAGGGATAAAGATCTGCCCACTTGCCTGCATTTTGTCTAACACAGGGAGGAAACAGCAGTATGTTTGAGTCATAGAGCCTATAAAATAGTGGTTTTAGGGGGGATAATTGTACCTCTGTAACATCCAGTTTGAGAGTGGTCACCAGTAGTCACTATTACATGCCACAATACTGGAGTTGTTAGCTCCACAACTCATAGAGGGAGTGAAACAATCTCTGTCACATCAAACACACCACACAAGTGCAAAAATATTTTATCAACCAATTAACCACATATTTAGTTTACCCAAATTTTGTCCGTTAGACCAAACCAAACTATACCTGTTATTATCCTAATCACATCTGGACTATGTCATGTTGTTTCTGAAAAATCCAGCACCACTGTATGAGGGTTTTTTTCCATATTAGTATTATTATGGGTCTGTTCACAGATGTTGGGTTTCACTCTGTCTTGTTCATTTCTGCACACTGCTGGAGGGCTATCTCCTAACTTTGCCTTTGCTGTCTGTCATATTACTATCCTCCCATGCCTTGTTCATTCAACTACTGAAAGTCCAGGAAGGAATAGGCAGCAATCTCCAGTAAAAAAATGTAGTGTTTCTTGTACTGTAGATATAGGGACACAAATAAGGGTGTCAGTATTGCTCTCTGGGACAGACGCCACCAGCCTTGGCTGCTCCGTCACCATAACCTCAGCTGAACTGGCTGACTAAACAGCGCTGACAATTGTTTTGCATTATAAGGCAGGAAAAAAAACAAAAACCTTCCGGCCCTAGCTCTGTACTAGCTCTATATATTTAAAGTCGTGCTGAACAGCAAAGACATGGCAGATATTTCATGTTCAGAATCTCAGAATGGCTCAGCTCCCCTCAAAGTTCATTGGATGCTATGTTTTCAGACATAGCAAGGTTATTTTGCAAAGCACTGCAGCAGTGTTGGCTTCCTGCATACTGGGTCCTCCAAGAAACGTATATGTCTGAGGAAGAAGATAGGGATGTGGCTAAACCATGGAGTGGGAGGCCCCTGATTCATCTTAACAACCATTTAGCAAGTGTCCTTGATTTGAATCACCAACAACCCAGTGGTTAAGCCACAACAGCTTGGGTTTACTACAGCTGGTGCAAAGCATTCTTACCGATCTCTCTGAAACAACCAATCACTTTCTGAAAAGTGCTGCTAATAGAAGTCTCCTGTATTAACGTAACCAGAAGTAGGCACTGCATGACTATGGTGGTGCTCAGAGATACCACTACATTGAGTTTTACACTGAATGCCAATTGTGAGCTGTGCCTCTATATAGTATGCTGGAGGGGCAAAAGGAAAAGCATTTTCATGCAGCCAGATGACTGGATGAGGCTGAAGTCCTAGAGAGACATCACAAAATAGGTCACAGAGTAAGAGCATGTCATAGTTATTAAAAAAGAATGGCCCACAGTCCACCATGGTTTCTCTCATACCTTGATGTATTTTTCTACAATCACCATAAGCATATCCTTTTTTTTTTCTTCCCTTCAAACTCTGGTTGAACTTAAAAATAATGAAAATGTGCTTTAATGAACCATTAGTCATCCAGAATGTCTTCCAAGCTGTCTACTCAATTTACAAAGCAAGTAGTTTTCTTCTTTTTTTCTAATCTGCCAGCACTACAGACATAACCTAGAACCTGACGTCTTCTCCTAAGAGCTCAGGTATCATCATCAATAATAAAAACCTACTAACTGAAATTTACTTGACAGTGGTGCTGTTAACATCCCAGACAGAGTAGAAAACCAACTCACTTTCCCACTATATGGTCTCTTAATTGTTAGCAACAACAAAAACTCATCTCTTTTAAGTAAGCAGATATGTCAGACATCTGAGGAGCAGCTCTGTGGGGTATACGCCATTGTTTTACAGTCATTTCCTTCACTGTTACAGCATTTGAGAAAGTTACATACAGCATGTCTACTGGAAGTGGAATATGCATGTACAGCTCACGAGAGAGACAGCTGGGCTAAGAAAAGCACCTGGCTTCTGTATGACAGAAATCTAGTATCTTAAATCTTAAAATAATGAAAAGTCTTTAAAGTAAGAAACCCTGTCCTCCTCCCCAGAGAAACGAATGGCCAATCTTCCAAGGTCTGCAAAAAGAAGAGTCCACCATCAGAACTGTGAAAAGCAAACACAACAAGCTCTGTGTTTTATCACATTTGGAAAGCTCTTGACCAAAATATGAAGATTTGTGTTGTGAAGAACTCATCGTGGTTCTTAATTATGCAATTCTCCTTGAGCAACAAAAATTGCAGAGTTTACCACATGATGAGAAGAATAATTCTAGTAGTATATTCTACATGTGAAGAACAGTTAAAAATCCATTCTCAGGCTTCAAGAGGGGAGAGAGGAGAGCTAGCATCTTTAGCACACAGGGTCTGGGAAAGAGAGGAGCGTCCCTGATCTGTATGACAGAAGGTCCTGCCCATGCTTCAGGGGAGAACTGTATGTCCATTAAAGAAACATGGCTGCATAACTCAGAATGGGGAGCAAGTAACAGAATTCACAGCTAGTATTATATACCAGTAAGAAAGAAATGACTTTCCCAAGTCACATATTTATTTTAGCAGTGTACCACCACTGAACAAGTTGACTTGGCCTGCCCTGTTCAATCAAAGTTAAGACCAGAATTAATGCAGTAAAACTTTAATCCAAAGCTTGGTGTCGTAGGAGAGGAAAAGGCAAACTCACTGTACAACAAACAAAAACCAACAACAATCAAAACTGCAGAATGATGAGAATTTTACAGATATCATACTTAAAAATTATCTTTCTCCAGCTGAATGACAGAGTTTGTCACTTCTATACAGTATAAATGACTGAGTAGTTGGGATGATGAATAATACCATGGCAGGTTGAGCCAAGCCACAATTCGATTCTTAGCTCTGCTACCAATTCATGCAGACAAATCATTCAAAGTCTTTGTGCTTTGACTTTTCCATCTGAATAAGGAGATATTCAGCTTAGTGCACAGAGCTGTTGAAATGTTGACCATTTTTATTCATACATCAGCGTGAACTCATTGGGTGAAAGGTGCTTGGAAGGTATTAAGTATTCGTCTTGCTATTATGCCTGCTTTCCTCTTCACACTGTTTATGAGTAGTACTATTCTTTTGACTGAACTTCAGCCCATTAGAAGTTAATAGTGTAGGATTTACATTATTTGCAATGATAAATGCATTTAATTTTCTTCCCCCAAATACATTCCAATCCACCATTTAAACATATGAATAATCTCTTTAGTTTCATGTCACTTTTTAGTAAAAGCAAGTGCTTAAGCACTTTGTCAAACTGAGGCCATAAGAATAAATTGCCTTTGGCAGTTGATCCCTACGATTTGAAAAAAAAATTCTTTCAAATCTTGGGTAAACTATTAATAATTTGGTTACCATTCCTTGCATGTAGAGGTTAAAAATTAAAAAATAAAAAGATACTTCCAGTCAATCACAGTCTTGATTCTTCCCCTAGAACTGCAATATTCCCTGTTACAGATTGCTCCAACTTTGGAAGTAAGAGAAGCACTGACTGCACTAACAGTGTAAGAAAGTTTGAGGCAATAGACAGACTCTTCTTTTCATTACCTTTACAATGACTGGTTTTCTTTCATAGTTATCTAAGGTGTTGTGCATTTTGTGAAACTAGGAGAATCAAATACACTCACAATTTTTTTTGCCAGCTCTGCTGTCTTTATATCAGAAAGCTAAATACTGCTTTTGGGTAAAGCAATCAAAAAGTTGATCAAGGGTATAAGGTTAGTGCAAGCACTGAGGTGAAAACCTGTGAACTCTTCTGGAGCACATGCAGTGAAATAAGCTATATCCATATGTGTTTCATTGATTCATATTAGTTTATTCAAATTAATAACAACAAATTTCTATGAATCAGTTCTAATTATATCTGCAATAAACCAGAAAGCAATGGAAACAATGCTAAGACTCATTTTCCTGAAACATTGTATTAGGTCAGAGATGCACTGTGATGAGGTCAGGATCTTATAATCTGCAACACTTTAGGTTATTGGGATTTCATATGAGCCAATATATTTCCTTGATTAGAACTGGAATTGTCAGAACTTTGAAATCCTGAGATACGACAAACCAGGTAAATGCAGCTCCAGCTCCACACCCAGTGCTGGGGGCCTTGAAGAGCATCTTGGAATGATCTCATCAGTTATATTGAAAAGACAAACACAATGAACTTAAGTCAAACAAATGTAAATGGAAGTTTCTGTAGATACAAGCTAATGTACCTATGTAATAGCACCGAACAGCATAGAAGTAAAACATAGCAAGATTGAATTAATGAGCAACATGCGTGCAAATATTCCTTAAAATGGCAAATTCTGCAGAAAATTTGGGTTTGTTCTCTCAGGAACAGAAAATTGGAAAAGCTAATATTTAAAAATATCTAATGGACACACAATGCAAAAGCTCATATGGCATTAGAGCCATATCATCCTCCAAACTCAAGTATTACAAATTTGGGCAAAAGATACATTCTATCTGCACAAAAGGTATTGGATCCATTCTTTAAAGAATATGCTAAAGATAACTTTGCTGGCAGTAGCAAATGTCAGGTATTTCTACACTCAGAAAGAGATGGTGGATGGGAAGGCATCAGTCTTGGACCAAGATTGTAAAAAGAAAACCCAGAAACAGTAATAAAGTAAACTTCCATTTAGATTTCAGAGTAAAACCTTAAGCACTTTACACCTATCAAACAGAAAAAAAATGTGATCTAGATTTTGTATGGAGCAGTAGCAGTAGTATTTAAAGCAACCTTAAAGTAAGGAATAAAAACCTGTGCAAATGGCCCAAAAATCAGTCTCCCTGACAGGAAAATGTAGTTTAGCCATTTATTTGCCCCCTAATAATAATGGTCAAGCATGAAATAAATGAACAGCCTACAAAGACCATAGGAAGAATAATAAAAATGTTGAACAACAAAAAGATGGAATTTAATCTCTTTATAGAAACAGTCTCATTGACCATTAAAATGCTGTCTTCATTCCATTATTCACATTAAGAGCCAACACAGACCACTGAAAGACAGGTGCTGCTGGTTCAGGCTTTTGCTCTAATAGAGACTTCCATTGCACTGAATAGCTCCCTTGTAACAATAGAGGGCTGTTAGACTTTCCTCACTTCTCTCCTTTGGGATTCTCACTGTTCCCTTATATTTTCTTCTTTTTATCATCTTTGAGGTTGTGGTTTTGTTCCTGAGAGCTCTGTGATGGACCAATGATCTAGTACATCTCTTTAAGTGAAAGTAAGCTGACCTCATCTATATCTAATAATACAAAGAAGGTAAGCTGCTAAATAAAAGCCTGATGAGACTGATGTACTTAGCATCCTTTTCATACAGATCCTGCAACACATGCAGTGCTTGTAACAGACTGTCCTCCATATGCAGGATGGGGAAATTCAACAATCCCAAACAATCAACTATTGCCACAGAAAGGAAGACCCACCTCTCAGCGGTCCAGACAGCAATTCTTAAAACACTGCACACAGCTGTAAAATCAAAGCCACAAGCATCCTCGAAACCTTTACCCTAAGAAGGCAGAGGGACCAGCAAGACAACAAAGTCCATTCAGAGGACTCATGGAAGTCGATGCAATAACATGACAACAGTACAAGGTCCCTAGATAAAAATGTATTTGAGAACAAATGTAGGTGGCTCATGGGAAACAGTAAGACCAAACTGAAACAAATCAAATTGCCCTAATAAAACCACATTCCCCGGTACTACATGTTAATCTATCAGCAATGTACTGTTACGTATTTGCTGAAGTTCAGCTAACATAACATAGTTGAGAAAAAGATATAAGTGATCAATGCACCACTCTGAATTCTTCAAAACGACATTAATTTTCCCTTCATTGCCTGAAAGGAGTGCATTAGTTTCCTTTTGTGTGAAATAAGAATTTGCCTACTGCCTTGACAAGTCTTTGAGTGAGTCCCTGGTACATACACAGCATTTTTACGCAGTCTCTATAAATATTGAGTATATAAACACCATGCAAATTTCTGTCCTTTTATCTTTTTTCTACTAATAGAGACATGTAAAATATATAAGCATTTTAGAAGGAGAAAGGGGGAACAGGAGGAGGAATCAAATGACTACAGGCCTTTTGGCCTTACCATTTTGCAGAGTCTATAACAACTGGGACTACTCTGTTTCAAAAAAAAAGCCCATTCTGTTCTCTGACTCTGTTGTAAAGAAATGGAATTTGCATTCAGCATACAGCACTGGTGGTCAGAGGGAATCACTTTCTCTATCAAAGATAGTGCACTTTAAATCCTTTGCTAGTTCAACTGCTGTATATTTGATTTTAATTAAAGTTCTGTCATGAATTATAAAAGACCAGATCTTCAAAGTTATTAATTAAAGCCCCTTGATGTCTGAACACTAACATTATAATAACAAGTGAGATATACAGTGCCTATCAACAAGCAGCTGCTCAGCAGCCCCAGCAGCAAAGCAAGCAGAATTATTCTGATATGTCTGGGACTGTACTAGCTGGTTGTTCCAACAAAGGTCCCTCCCATGAAGACAAACAGCAGAGCAGTGGGAACAGCCCAGCTTTGGCATGGCCCTTTTGCAAGCACTATGCATCCTCCCAGTGCTTGATAAATGGGTCACTCAGTGATGTACTCCTTTCGAAATCTGAAAAGCTGAAGTTATGTAGCTCACTACTGTGTGACTTTGGAGCCCATCACATGAACACATCAGCTTAGCTCTCGCCCTTATTAATGTGAGCAGTAATATTATGGCTACCCTACCAGCTATGGGCTGGACAACATCATGCTTTCTCACATTCTTCACGGCAAGGTGCCTCATGAAGATCAACAGGGTCACTGACAAAATATGATGCAAGCCAACATAAATATAGATGGTAGGATCCACCCCCAGTGCTACTTATGACCATGCTGAGTTTACCAAGCTTAAGCAAATACAGCAGCATCAGGACTTCCTTCTTCTGCCAGGCCCCCAGTGATGTGGATTTTTAAAGGCAAGTTCATTCTGCATGCTTTATCCATAAGATCCAGTACATTTTCAAATAGAGAAGCTATTGGCCAAAGGTCCCTCTCTCTCCCTACAAGTAACCCTATTTATTTTTGAGACACTTCACAAAGTGAAATACAAATGAGCACACAATTACTAGCTGTTACAAATCATAAATTCACTTGTAAATTATTGTGTAATTGGATGCTTGAGATTAGGGGAAGAGCTAATAGGTAAAAATGGAGAAATAGAAGTATAACATCAGGTACTAATACTCAAAAAGTTTTGCTTTGAAACACTACAAACTGATGCAAGTGCTCATGAGTACATTGGAAATAACTCAATTTTTCTCTGCTCTTCACAGATGCACTGGCTTCAGAGAATCCTGATTACTCAAAACTAAATCAAAAAAATCCTTACGCAAAATCAGCTTGATTCACTTTCCAAAATAAGGTTTCTTCATATTCCTCTGCAACTGAAAGCTTGACACTAAAACCTTGTTCTTACCTCACTGCTGAAGGGCAGTTGAGATCTGTTTTCTCTTTACACACCAGAGAGTGCCAGGGACAGGCCAGACCTGCAGGAGCTGGCACACAAGGCTCTCAAGAAAGCCAGAGACAACTTCTCACTGGGATTGGCTTTTCTTGAGTAGTTTATCTTGACCAATCTGATTTTCTTTACATTCAACATCTCTACAAGCTACAAGGGAATTACTTGAGCTTGTGCTAAAATAATATCAATACACTATTTTACAATAAGCCAGTCTCTAAACAAACACACTTGAAATTCAAGGGGGATAAGCAAGTAAGAATCAACTTCTACCAGACGTGTTTGAAATTATATAGGTTCTAACCAAATTCACAGAATCACAGAATGCCCCCCCTACAAAGACAGGCTGAGGGAGCTGGGCTTGTTCAGCCTGGAGAAAAGAAGGCTGCAGGGTGACCTAACTTCAGCCTTCCAGTACCTAAAGGGAGCCTATAAACAGGAGGGGAGTCAACTCTTTACAGGGGTAGATAACAGCAGGACAAGGGGAAATGGTTTTGAGTTGAGGGAGGGAAGACTTAGGTTGGATGTCAAGGGGGAAGTTCTTTACTATGAGAGTGCTGGAACAGCTGCCCAGAGAGGCTGTGGATGCCCCATCCCTGGAGGTGTGCAAGGCCAGGTTGGATGGGGCCCTGGACAGCCTGGTCTAGTACTGAATGTGGAGGTTGGTGACCCTTCCTGTGGCAGGGGGGGTTGGAGCTTCATGATCCTTGAGGTCCCTTCCAACCCGAGCCATTCTGTGATTCCGTGATTCAGAATGCTCAACAACAATGAATAACTGTAATGCCTCAAATTCAAGTTAAAGAAAAAAACAATACAAAACAAAACAAAACAAGAAACCTCACCAAATGTCAATTTATGCCAGCAAATACTTGAAACAAATATAGTTTAAGCAGGTCAGAATTACATTGAGCCAGTGTGTAGGGATAAGAGAAATTTATCAAACAAGTTGGTTTTTTAAACCTGAACATCTGGCAGGCACAAGGAAGTTTCTAGTGGGAACACATGCAAACTAGGGCTGGGGTTTGATTGAAGTCATTGAGCGTATTTCCGCTGAACTAATTCACCCAACAGAAGCTTTGCAATGTCAATTAACACCAGCTGAGGACACAAGCAGGAATTTCAGGGCTGGGCAGAAGCACAATGAATAAATGCAGTGAAAAATACCTTGTCTAGAGGTAACAGACTTACAAGAAAATCATTTCTAATTTAGTAGAGAGCTAACAAACAAAATCCATGTGTTAAATGAACTTCACATCTTTGGAACTTAACTTCCGAAAATGGAAGGCACAAGAGAAACAAAAGCAAGAATATAGTTGCTACCTTAAATGCTGAAACTCGTAACTCCTACCAACTATTGACCATACATAAATTTTTCATCCCTGTGTTCTCTGCACACACACACACAAGCATGCAGCTATTTGCAAAGTTTAAAGACTCCCTCATGTGGTGGTCAGATATGGTGAGTGGGACCACAGGAGTCTGAGCAAGCTGCTGAGAAGGCAGAGAGCATATCCAGATAATAAATTATGTGAATATTTAAGGCTTATGCTATGTTAGGATCAACTCTTCACCACATGTGTCTTAGATCAGCTCACTTGACTGCAATGCAAATGACCTGTTGCTAAAGTTATTAATCCTTCTAAACTCAAATGGACACTGCTACAAGTAATCATGGCTTCCTGAAGACAAGTTTACTAAAACAGATAAACTGCTAATATTTGCCTTTCTCTGTCCCCACAGAGGCATACACCTCCATCAGCCTACAGCAGCAAACACCCACTTCTTTTCCCCTAGTATATTAATTGCTTGCATAGACAGTCCATCTTCAGCAGAGGTGCCATTAGGAAATAATGAGTAGCTAATCGAGTCATATGCCCTCAGGTTCAGTGGAGCTTCAGTCTGGAACCAGTATGGGAGCTTTTCTACTCTCTACTGCAGCACCCTACAAGACAGACATATGGCAAAAAGCAATTTAAAACATGAAACCCCACTACGAATAATAAAAAACTTACTAAGAATAAATCCATCATCCTCCTATGGACTGTGTTCACTGGCATTCTGCCTAATATATTTATCTGGAACCACCAGGAAATCATCAGTTTTTGATATAATTTTGGAATTGACAGTATGACAGTAGGAATTGCTACAGTATATTTCTGGAGGGTTGACTGCTGTGTCAGCAAATTGCCCAGGACATCAACTGAAGTCTAATCCAGAAACTGCTGAGTGCTCCTGAATCACTTAAAAATATTTTTCTGAAAACATAATAATCCTTTGATAAAAACAGCATGTTAATACATACTCATGTGTCTCTTATTGCAGACAGATCTCCTAAGAAATGTAGCTCACGGCTCAATAACACAAGACAACATGATTCCCTTTTTATTGTTATTACTGAAGTATGTCCCAGAAAGAGGCATCTGCCATCTCAGAATGTTTCTGCCATACAGTTCTTATTAATGCATGAAAAGACAGTTGAATGCAAATCTGGCATCATACTTCTTGAAATAGATGGTTTCAAAGCCTCAGTATAGAGTGATTCTGACCTGAAACTAACATAATAACCAGAAAGCAACTTTCTACGATTCAGAAGAGATAACTTAACATGTATATTACACAAATGTCTTAAATTATATAGAGTTTATGTGCAACATTGAAATATTTTTTCCACAAATAGATAAAGGATGTAGTTGTGGCTATAACAGCATTCACTTTATGTAGCTAATCCAGAGGTAGCAACTGTTTGTAGAGACAAAAGTGTTTTGCAGAGTATGTACTAAGGTAAGAGGAAGGAGGTCTACATTATGCTTTTCAGCTCTTCCATGAAGTAGGTAGATGGCCTTTCGTTACTTTCTCAGAGAGTCTTATTCCTCTTCCTCTATTTTTTTGTTTTGTTTTGTTTTCTCCCTTCATTTTTAACTGATTTTGAGCTTATCTCATCAGAGAACAAAACACATCACACCATGTTATTTCCAGTTCAGCCGGACTGGCAGGACCATGATGTGATTCAGCCTAGCCATGGGCTCAGAGCAAAGCTGGTCCTGGGGCCCAAGAGCAGCAGCAGTTCCCTACTCCCAGGATTTAGCACCACTGCAGTCCTAGCACCTGCACAACATGTTGAGTACAGGATGGTCCCACGGAACTCAAAGACAAATCTATGGAAACAAGAAATGTTTTAACCCATATTTAATCATATTATGATAGGACTTCGACTCTCAGCTACAATCTCATAAACTGCTGCTAACTGCAGTCAATGTATGTGTTCACCCAGTCACCACCAATCCAATGTTCCCTTATATTTCTTAATTTCTGAATATAGCTGCCCACTAGCTGAAGTAGCACCAGGAAAGCAGTTTACCAGCAAAACTGCTGTCAAAAGCAAGAATCAGTGTTCCACTGCAAGTCTGTATGCTTCTGCTGCGGATTCTTGGAGGAAACGTATCTAAAAGTTTACCCACAGGGACTCTCACTGCCAGCAAGGATAAGAAGTGAAATACAGTGAGATTCTCAAACTGCAGGGACCTCAGAGCCCATTCACAGGCTTTCCTCATCTATTGCTGATGCTTTGTTCACAAACAGCAGCAATCATCACAAAGCAGGAGAGCCATTATCCACAACCAAGTGCAGGCTGCAGAAAAACTTGATCAGATTTTCAGAACTGTCATTTATTAAAGCAACTACTGGAAAAGAAGATGACAATCTCAAAGCTGAACCATGAGGGGAAAGTTGTTCACTGTAACTCAAGTGCCATTGGAATCACACACGGAAGGACTGGAGGGATACCTGCTTGCAAAGAAAGTCCTGGTCACACACAAATTACTGCCACTCTTTTTTTTCCTCAAACACTAAGGGCTGCTTCCCATGGCTGGTCGGCCAGTGGCTGAGCATACAACTGCTGTGCTTTTCAGTCAAACTGTATGGGCAGCAAAAGCTCCTGTAAATGTTTTTTTTCCTGAAGGTCTTGGCCCACGGTTTGCTACCCTTGTCTTTATATAAGGTTCTTCAGTTCACAGGCAATAGGCTTCAGTTAGCAAAGCAACTCAATATTAGTATAAGTCAATGAACTGTCAATACCAAATATTTCCAATTAAATATCGAAGTACTTTGAATAAATACCAAACACCAGCAAAGTATTTACTTTTCATTAACAACACTATTTGGTAACAAGAGTTATACCCAGAAACCCTTCGTTTAGAAGCATTCAGTGGAAAGCTGTCACAGCCTCTCTGCTGACACACGGCTCAGAGGAACCGTGACAACTGGACACACCTTGAATAGAAACTGTTCTGTGACACTTGGCTGGCCAGAACACAGTTTGCATTCATGCAGAATTGCCAGTCTCCTGTCTTAAAAAGTCATGAGCCAAACCCCTAGATTAAGGCTATTCAGCTAAAATAATATTCAGCTTGTATTAACACCTCAAAGCTGGCAGTATTATGAAGGAATAAAAAGGCCAGCCATGATGAAGGCGATATTTGCGCCAGAATTTCAGACATACAGCTGCACCAATGGACTAAACTCATTGTGCAAGCAGACCTGGAATTCTGCACAAAATTACCCTGCCAACTGCTGAGCACAGTTCCTATTTGCTGCATCTGCCAGATTCTCTCTAACTCCATAGAAAACCAGAAGTGACCCACCATGCCTATTGGTGGCAAAGCTTTAAGTTGTTTTAAAAGCTGCATGTAGCCCCAAGAATCTTGTTCAGAGCTCTGGTTATTCTCTGCACAGAGCAGGGCTGGAGTGCTGGTGAGCCCCATACACAGACACCAATTTGTGCAGCCTGGGCAGGAAATGGACATGAACCTTCTGCTGCTGTACCAGCCCATGCAGGGTCTGCCTCCAACTATGTCACCAAAATGATTACCAAGAGGCATCGTGTAGGACTGTAACCACATCTGGCTAAAGCAATATGTGGCAAGAAATTAGGCTAAAGAATAATACAAATACTTAGGAAGGAAAATAATGTTTAGGAGTTGTTGTTTGTTTTAATTAAAAAGATGCTTCATCTTCAGTATTAAGTCAGGTCTTGCCCTTTGCTGCTCTCTGGCATAACTAAATGCTTTAATGTATGCAAATAAGGAGAAAATGTGGCTTCTTTCAGCAGTAGTAAGTATCTGCCCGTTGCTACCTTAAAATCACAGCAATCACGTCTGGTAACTGCCCTTTTCTCATGTTTCCACTAGTTTTCAGACTTCCTCTTGTGGTAGCTTGAGACTGCGCATCTGGATGTTTTAAACATACAAAGGAATTGCTAGAGCAAGCAAAAGAGAAAACGGTGCAGAGAGTTAAGATGTGCAGATAAGCAACTAGTGCACTGTGCAGCCAAAGTAACTGACAGTCAGTCAGAGAAATCTTTTAAAGAGGATTGCAAAAATATAGGCAGAATGAAGACTCACAGTGTTTTTGGCTTCTTTTTTAAAGTACTATTAATCCAAGTGTATCTTTTTAACAAAACTTTAGCTGCACCGTCACCAATCATTAAGTTCCCTGGAGACAGCACTCCAAAAACAGACAAAGAGCTAGCAGTGGTAAGTGTTGGTTTCATCTTTGCTTCAGATTTGTTTTGTTTTTCTTTCATAAGCAGATGTTTCTTTCTTCTTTCAGCTGAGGCTAGGAAATGACTGTAGCGTTCTCTCTATAGTCTCTGGAAGTGCTCACTAGCTAGCAAAGGTATCAGCTTTCAGAAGTAAAAAGTAGAGCCAAGTAATGTTTTTCCTCTCTTAAAAAATTTAAGGGCAGCAAAATCTTTTCCTTTTTCCTTAAGTCTGACCATATAAAATAATTTCATTAAATCATCGCAACTGTAATCAACAGATTCCAGTGGTAAGAGAGGAAAGGGGCAAATGTCTAATTTTTGACTTGTATCAAATAGAACTGTGGGCTATCAAGATTCACTTACAGAAATCTGGGCTTAATGCATGTATCACACAGCTTTCAGGATCTTGTTTTCCAGACTGTTTACTGTGCACTGCATAAACACAGCTTTAAGGGACAATTACAATTGAAAGCTGGCTCGAGTTTCAGAAGCCATTGTGACCAGCTCTGACTTCAGAAAAAGCCCTCAGAGGTTTAAAGAAACATTCTTTTCCAAATTAAAAAAAAAAAAGTTTGAATTTCTGAGTGTGACATTAGCAAATTATAGCTATAATTCTACAGCATTTTATTCTAACCTCATTTTAAGCCCTGTGGACCTTCATAAAAATGACGTTCTATGGAGAAGTCCATTTAAGGGGAGATTGAGATGGATAATCCTAATTTTAGCATGTAAATTATAGGCATTTCTCTTCTTCAGCAGTAACTCCATTTTAAGGAAGACTGAGATAAATTATTCTTATTTTAGAATATAGAGGGCTGGAAGTTGGTCACTGTTCTGTAGGAGCTGGTGTGCATCTTGGGAAAGCTTGCCAGGCTAACGGTCTGGGGGAGGGTAGAGAGAGAAATTCCAGATGGGAGCTGTGGTGGCAAGTTGAGGAAAAACAGATAAACTGACCCCAAAAGGGCACTCCCCAGCCTTTAACAAGACAAATTCACCCGAGCTTTTGTCCTGGCAGCACAGCAGCCAGGGGGTGGGGGCAGTATGTGTGGGAAACGAAAGGGGAGTCATACATGTCTAATGGTAATTTAACCATCCTTAAATAATCTATTTTTCTTAGACACAGTTAGGCTCTTACTAAATAGCAGCAATCCACATCTCCCCTCATCTCTACTTGTTTAGAACAACCTATTTATTATGTGTACTCAGAGGAAAATTACAAGCTGGTTTAAAACTGCAGTTCTTCTTTGTCTTTCTGGTAGTATTCTTGGGCAAGGTTAACTGGCTGCTTTTCTCTCACAGTCTCCATCTGTACAGCCCCAACACTCAGAATCAGAACACAAATTGCTATGTTACAGCTGGACCCTGTTTCATTAATGGGCTGAATCAAAATTCCAGATCACCACAGCTCCCTGCTGACTCTGAATTTTGGGGAAACTGAATTTTGCAGTCTAGGCCAAGATGTGGTTTACACAGACACTGCATTTTCTTCAAGATTCTCTCCTCACAGAACAGCTGGTTATGTTCATTTCTCATCTTCAGAAAAATCTCCATTTTAGGAAAAGCAGAGAGGGGGGTTAACTTTTTATTTAGAAACATACCAAATACAATTCTTTATTGTGCCTCATTTTCTACTTCTTTCATTGTCTATCATACTTATAAACCTAAAATGGCAAGAGCAGCATCCTCTTTCCTCAGTAAAGTTCAGTTCTGATGTACAGTCTGTGCTACACCATGGTATATCACTGGCAGATACAAACAGAAGTGTAAGACAACAGAACAAGCTACATTAAAATTATAATTAGGATAAGAACAGATTCTCCAAACTGGCTTGTTTACATTCTTAGTGCATTTCACATTAAGCCCTAGGCACCATTTCCTCTGAGTAGACAGAAACTTGCTGGTAGCAAAGGTGAAACCATTGCATGCCCATGACTTGCCAGTGTTGCATTCTGCTCAAGAGACATACCACATCAGAATATGATGTTATAAAAATTATAAGAACTAAGCAAAGTCTGTGCTTAGTCAGTAGGTAGATGGAGGACTTCCTAAAGGAAATGGTGTAACATCCTGATTAAATTCTTTTCTGATTCACTATGAACTATTTCCTATATGGGGTAAAATGAGGTACTCCTCGACTTAATGTTGATGAAATCCAGGTTCAGACAAACTGCAGTCATCAAATGACATTTCCTATGTTTTGCTGATGTATAAGTCTTATCTCTCATCTTCTGGGTGACATTCAGTTAATTGATTAGATACATAAAGTAAGGTTTCCCTCAGGAATATTTAATGGCACAAGGACTTAAATGCACAGTCATTTTTGTCAAGCTGCTTAGAATCTTTGGTAAAAAATAATTCTCTCTGATATTTCTGATACATTTACCTTTACCTTATTTATTTGAGTTTCTTACCTTGGATTTGTAGTTAATAGTTCAGATACAATACCTGAAGGACTCTCTTTCCTATGCTAAAGACGGTTTTACCAGAAAAATCAGTGATCTACAACCTTTCCATCTACCAGCATCACTGGGAATGGCATCTCTCAGCTTTGTGCCATGCTAAACACCAGTCCAGATGGCCTACTCATCAGTTTGGGAACACTCGCTGTTTGACGTGGCTCTAGCACTTCTTTTAGAACTATATGTAGAATACTGTTAACCCAAACTGCAGTATGGGATTACTGAAAGCTCTGCACAAGTAGAAGAGAACTGTAAAGTTCACTCTATTGGATAAAGCCTACAAGTCCAGGCTGCCAGATTGTTAGTCAAGCTGTGAATGAATGATAGGTAATTATCATTCAAGAAGTTCCCAAATTAGCATATGCATCAATCCATTTATCTACTCTTCATAGAGTAAGTAAATTTAGCAATCTAAAACTGTACCTAGTCTAAACAGTGCAACTGAACCTACCTTTGTAATAGTCCAAGCTAAGGCAGCAGCTTGAAAAACAGATTTTCTCAAATTCAGTTTGGATCCAGACACTGAATCCAAAGCTTCAAAATAGCCAGCTGTCTTTGTTTTGGATCGATTAATTCCCAGACAGGAACAGAGTTGATTAAGATTTTACACAGATATAACTGAAAGTTTTATTGTCTGACTCTTAGAGAGGCCACACTTTTCTTTTGACGACAGTGTTGTCATGACAGGTTTCACCACATGTTACAGACTGTCAGACTACCAGACATTCTCAGAGTGTTGGTGTCTGCCCAAAGATATTTAGTTACTCTGGCACTGAACACTGAATTTAAGAGAAAAAAAAAAAAAACTAAATCCTAAACTGCTTATGCGAGTTTACATGTGTTCTGCACAGAAGGTAGAGACCATAACAGATATGTAGGACCACAGCTATTAATCTACAGTTTAGTTTAACATAAATATACAACTTATTAACACACATTTGAAAGACAAGTTGCTTATAACAACTGCCAGGGAACAGGCAAACCCACTGGTCCCCTGGGACAGAGGGAGCAGATCACAGCAGGCTGATTTAATACACTGAAGTGGAACCACAATGGTGTGTCTGCAAATTTCATCCGGTGGGTCAAAGGTATTTTCTCTTTTTTTTTTTTTTTTTTCCACACGTCTAATTGGACTTTTAAGTATATACATACTATTCAAATACAGTGTTCAGCCAACTGAGATACACCAAAGAGTCTTCCTCAGGTCTTTGCAATGGTTGACTCAAAACCAAACACACATGACATTCAAATAGCTGTTTGTGGTATGAATTAATGATTTTTTTGTGTGTTTGTAATTTCTTTGATACCTTAACTTGACAAGTTTCTCAACAATCCACAGAGGCTTCCAGGAAAAAAGTACATGCAATCTAAGACTGTAAGCAGATTTACACATCATAAAGGAAGCAAAATTATAAACTCATTTTCACTTTGTAGTTCAACATTAAAGCTCTTTGCTCTACTTATTAATAAAGCAATTCCTCAAGCAAAGGTGATAGCTAATAGTGGAAATGATTGCTTAATTAGTAATGTTGTGTGATCAAGGATGGTTTGTGTCAATTGAGGAGATTCTGCTGGTCACCGAGCTACTAATAATAGTAATTTTGAAAAGAAAACTTGCAAATTTCAGATGGAAAACCAAGATGGAATTACAGTATTTACTTGTAATGACTGCTTATCTCTTTTATGAATTTTAAAGTCTTTGTTCTGTGCTTTATTTTTCTCAAGCAATACCTGAATAAATATTATGGATGCCCAAAAGACAATTGCAACTTATTTGTATTGAAAGATACTTTGAAGAAAATGCAGAAATTTTTTGGGCTGCCTGAAACAGGAGATTTGGATCAAAACACAATTGAGACAATGAAGAAACCCCGCTGTGGTAACCCCGATGTGGCCAATTACAACTTCTTTCCAAGAAAGCCAAAATGGGAAAAGAATCATATAACATACAGGTACTGTCTGGGTTTTGCTCATACATAACCTGAACACTTTTAAGGACCATCCAAACAAGGCATTTCGAAGTGGAGTAGGTACTCAGTGGGTTAGACAGTATTTCTTAAATTACAGTCTCTGTGTTTGGATGACTACTGGATATTTAAACAAACATCAGACATTTCTGACAAAAAGTTTCAGGAATAATTATCTAAGTTATCTCAGTTTTAGGGTTTTGGTTGGGCCCAAAGAGATTTTGTTTTGTTCTTTCTCTGCTGCAAGCATCCTATGGGATCTGGAGCAGGAGCATTAGGAGCATTACTTGCCCATCTCCTGGATGGAGTCCAAAGGACTAACTGACTGCAGAAGACAGGTAGGAAGACAGAGCCCTCTGCAGTCAGCAGTCACAAAAACATCGCTCATCAAATAAATTATAAAGTAAAACAAATAATCATATTTATTATTTATCAGCTTGTAATCTTCAACAATCAGGAACCCAATGAAATAAAATTCTGCCAGTCAGTGAGGAAAAGGTTGTAGGTAATAAAGAGAATAAACTACTAAATAACTTGCAGGATGAGCATCTATCCATGTTAAACAGATGATCTAACAACAGATGATCTAACAACAACACTAAAACTTCAAAATGTATTAAGTAATATGTCAATTTATGTACTGTTTCTAACAGTTCACGAACACTTATTTATGACCACAGAACTTTCTAATGGTTAAGATGCAATCAAGTTAACCACAGTTTGGTAAAGCACCACACTTTTCTGTGTCCATACCTTGGACAGTAGCAAACACAAGAGATTTCAGCCCTCATGAAAGAAGGCTGCAGTATCACACAGTTGTTTGGGCATCTAAGCAGATTCAGAGTTATCCTACAGATGTCACAGACCAAGTACGACCAGCAGCTACTGTCAGGAGAAATGATTTAAAGCAAGACTATTTTAACAGGTTTGGCATATTTTCATTTTTCACCCTTACTTTAAAGAGTTATGAACCAATATAATTAAATTCAATAATAAAAACATCCCAACGGATCAGGTGGTCTGGAACAAGACACTTAGCAGCAGCAAGAAAAAAACAGCAGATCTGTCTTAAGTGCTTGACTTGGTCTGCTAGCAGCTCCTTCACTAGTTACAATTGTACATACCACTCATTTTCTGACTGTCTAATGAATGCTGGAGAAATGTGTGGCAGTGAACAAAGCCCTGTATTTCTGGTATGCTTCCTCTGATAATGTTATCCCTAGGCATAGTGCTGTTTCACCTGTTATGCACAGCAACAGCAACAAAAAATTGGAAATTTTCTTTATGAAGAAGTTAGATGGGTGTAATACAAGGCACTGAGAACTTCAATTAGAATATACAAACAAAACAAACAAACAAACAAACAAAACCCACAAGAAAACCAACCACATTTAAGGTCTAGGGCTTTATCCTACATGCTTTTACTCTGTGCATTCCCATATATCCTATCCTACTCCCAGTGTAACCAACACACTGCTGAAGATTTATCATTCAATTGGCATAAAACAGTATATAGCTAATAACCAAAGTGAGAGAGAAGGACTGCTTTTTTGTTGTTATTAAAGAGCAAAACAATCCAGTCTTGAGACTGTCATAATTCTAGTGAGCTCTTATTCTGGCAAATCTTACAAAACAGGGATGTATTGGCATGTTCAGGTCTAAAGTGACAGCATGACTTGCAAGCTTGTTAAATTGTTTACAGAAACACAAATCTCAGTGTAATGGAGGGAAAGAATGTAACATGTTGTCTTGACAGCAACCTAGTACTGATGCAAAACTGAATATCTTAGGCAAGGCCCACCACCACGCAAGTTTTACATCCTCTGACTATATAGTTAATGATGCTGTGTCAATTCCAAAGAAAAACTAAGTAGTAACTACCACCTCTGAATGCATTTGAATCACCATAAAGTCTGTACCTCATGTGGAGTAGCGTTACTTCTTAACCTGTTTCAAAGTCTTTTCAGCATTTTGATCAGTAAGCAACATATACTGGGAGGGAAGGTATGTGTTTCTTACTTCTTCTTTTTATGTCCAAGGATTATAGGCTATACCCCGGATTTGGATCCTGAGACAGTAGATGATGCCTTTGCCCGAGCCTTTAAAGTCTGGAGTGATGTCACGCCACTGAGATTTAACCGAATAAATGATGGAGAGGCAGACATTATGATTAATTTTGGCCGATGGGGTATATTTTCTATTTTTACATATGTTTTTGGTTTTGTTCCTTTCATTAATCCTTCATGTTGGAATGACTTAACCTCAATAAGTAGGCTCATGAGCCTTTTTGGCAAATCTTGTCCTGGCTTGCACTTGGCTCATGCAGGCTACGATCTAATTTCACTAAGATTTTTTTTCCTAATATATATATATATTAGAGAGAGAATCTTTGCAAAAGAGAATTAATTGGAGTAACATTTTATTTTTAAATCTACAAACCAGAAATATAAATAGGAAATACTGGTACAGATCTTCAGATGCAAGATGGCTTATCACAACAGAAGACTATGTTATGGAGTTACCATCTCCATTTACACCTACATGCTTGTTTTTTCAGTGGTAGTAGCAGAGGTCCTAACATATGGGGGGGCCTTAAAAATGGATTTGAGACTTTCAGTTTATCTCCATAACTGGTTTCTGTTCTTTAGCATAGCAGACTAGAGGCTTTCAACACATTCTTTGGTCTTGAAGAATTTTGAAGTATGGCTCTTTAGCTGAATTCTAGTTTTAGTCCTGCTGATGATAAACAACTTGATTCATTTCAGTTGCGCATGCCTTCTCAATTAATTTTGGTTTCCTCTAAGAGAACACAATTTTCAGTGTATACCTGGGGCATTTTAATTTCTTACAGTCACAGAATTGTTAATCCTAATGAAGACATTTCTGAAGCCAGTCACTTGGGAGGTAGACTTTGGAAGTGAAGCAAACAGTTTAAAGAATAACTGAGCTCTTTGTAAAAGCCTCCATTGCAAGTTGGTTTTCTTTGCTTTAGCTACTTATGGGTTGGCTTCAAAAGCTTCAGAGATTCTGTACAGAACCCAAAACTTCAGATCCTCATCCAGGCTGGCTTGGTTCACAAGACAAGCCTTACAAAAGCAGAAGTGTTCCTGCTGATTTTTAGTACTTGCAGATTACACCCAGCTCAGAAATAGTGGGAGAATTTTTCCCACATTCATTCATTCTCATCACCTTATTGCCTACAGACTTCACAGGAGTTGGGACATCCACAAAGTTGTTCATTTTTCAGCTTCTCTTAAGCTAAGAACGGGAGTAAAGCTTCTAAATTCATGTTAAACTCTTGCTCCCTGAACAACTGACACACTAGTCTACTGAAATGAATGAACTGAACTAGTATTAAGAGGTTGACAGCAGCATGAAATCAGTGCAACAGAGCAGAGATTCAAGCCTGTGTATTGAGGGTTTCTGTTAAATGGAAAGACATCAGACTGAAAAGCTTGAAATGATGCAACTGGAGATGCTGGCAGCCAGCTTTGCTGCACAGGTCAGTGTGGTGGGAAAGCTATGAATACCAGGGTTATGCCCTTGCCAGCCTGCCTTACCCACACACAGTGTACTTCCAAGAAAAGCCTACAGTGCAATAACAGGAGAGTTACTTAAAGTGCTGTTGCCCTGTGAGCAGCCTGCATCTCAGAGTGGTTGATGTGGAGAAGGGATAGGCTCATTCACAGGACTCCAGGCGTTGAATAAGTGCTAGCTTTCCAGAGATTCTCTACTGAGAAGCATTCAGATGGTTGCTTCCCCCAGTATCGTATGCAAAGAAAAGAACACAGCAATCTGAGGTGTTACAGACAAAAGAATCCTCAAAAAAGAAATCCACCTTTACTTTCAAATCTGTGTTTTGGATTGATGCGAATTCTCTGAAAAATACTTCTCATTTGCAATATTTATCTTAAAGCTCCTGCTAGTCTCCATTGAGAAATAACAGCACACATGCATTGTGCATCCAGTGTGCAACATTTCACTGCTCTTCACAGTCTGATTCCCTTTCATAACACTTTTGGTATATAAAAGGACATGCTGTCACAACTGCAAGACTGTCACTTGAAGTTCTTTGTAAGAATTGGCTTTCTCTTTTCCTTTTCAGTCTTGCCAGCCCAGCCCATACCACTCACTAGAATATCTGTTGCTGTCTTGGATGAGAAAGTGCATATAATCATCATCATTCATGTATCCATTCTGACAGCTGAGGTCATTAGAAAATACTTTTTTTGTCTGATTTCTCCTGCAGAACATGGTGATGGCTATCCATTTGATGGCAAAGATGGTCTCCTGGCTCACGCCTTTGCACCGGGGCCAGGAATTGGAGGAGACTCCCATTTTGATGATGATGAACTGTGGACTCTTGGAGAAGGGCAAGGTACCAAATGTTTTAATATTTCAGAACATATGGTCTGCTAACTGCTTCAGGATGTTGCTTCAGGAACTGTTTTCATTGACATGTCAATAAGTTTTAGGGGTAAATATTACTACAGATGAAAATAAGTGCATACAATTTAAATCGTTCTCAACAAAATGTTTAAGTAATTCCTAAATGTTTTGTAGAATTTCCATTCCTGTTCCTCTACCATTACTCCTTGAAAAACTGAACTGATAATAGGCCTGATGCCTCACAGCCTTGCTGAAGGGTGGGAAAAGTACAAAGCCATGACTGATTTTGAATGCTTCAGTTCTCAGGTGCCCAAGATGCAATATCACTATTAAGAGGCAAAGTGTTGGGTGCTTTTCTACTGGCACTCTCTTTTAACAGGACCTAAGCTATGATTCCAGTCTTTAAAAATTGAATCATCCACCTGAATAAGAATTTATGTACTGGTATTCATGGTATCTGTCAAAGACAAATGAAACATAAACCCCTTGTGCATAGTGGGTTAAGACCAACTTCAAGAATCTTTAGTAGGCAGTAATCTTTATAAGGAAGCAACCAAAGAGACTGTTGTGACCTTAGACAAGTATGACCAAGCAATAGTAGTGTGGAACATGTTTTATCTGCTTAAGCTTCAACACAATCATATATTGCTAACTATAATTCTTTCACTGTAAAATAAATTGGAAAACTAGGAGTAAGAATACAAACTCATGTTAGCTTTTCAGTTCAAAATGTAGTTCTCTCAGCTGTCCTCTCACTCAAAGGAAATAATTGAACTTCAATATCCAAATAGCCAAAACCCTTCTCTTTGGCTTTATTTTATCTCTAGCACAAGCACTGACGGGTAGCTGTAACTGGTAAGCATCCTTGCCTCAGAGCATGTCACGAAGTTATCTAGATCAATCTAGAAAAATCTATGCCCATGACACAAGGCAGTGGGTAAAATTACAAAACCATGACAGAGCAACAACAGTGAACAGGAGGAAACTGTTTTCCATATGTGTAGATATCCTACACAAGTATCCAATTAGTCACTGCAATTAAAAGAAATACTAAGGATATGCAAGTTGCTTGTACAGAAACATGTCTCAGAGCACCAGTAAACTTAGGAGAAGTGTTTACGTGTAACAAATAGAAATAAAGCCCAGGATCTGTGCGTGCCTGCATTACCACCAAATTGCTCGGTGCAGCAACAGATCTCATTCAAGTCAAATTGCAGATACCAAAGTCATTTATGAGGCATGAGGTATGTTGAATCTCATGCTCAACATGAACATGCTGCCTGGAAACTTTCAAAATATACTGAATATTTTAGACCACATTACCAAAGAAACTAAATTACTAAACATATTAACAGCATGTATATAAGTTTGCATTGCCAAAGTAACAACAACACATTTATTTTTCTGGGCTGATTTTAAGGACTGTTCATTCTAAGACTTCACCATGAGTAATATCTATGTAATTCTTTCAGAATTACCAGTTATTACTTCAACTATGATCACCTTGCCAATAGAGAGACCAACAACATACAGAATGTCAAAGCAGAAATCCACACTACATTTGCACCAATATCCTCCAGTCAGTGACTCATTTCAGCACTGCATCTGTTCTCTTTGCAGTGGTTAGAGTAAAGTATGGAAATGCAGATGGTGAATACTGCAAATTTCCCTTCTGGTTCAATGGTAAGGAATACAACAGCTGCACAGATGCAGGACGTAATGATGGATTCCTCTGGTGTTCCACAACCAAAGACTTTGATGCAGATGGCAAATATGGCTTTTGTCCCCATGAGTGTAAGTAGAAAATTGTTTCTAGTGTTCTTCTTCCTCCTAGATTGTTCCTTTACTTGATTAATCTATCCATTCTCCTTGGAATTTTTCCCACTTCCCTTCTGGTAGATTCAGATTTATTGGTCTTTAATATCTCCAGCGTAACAGCAGAATCCATTGGTGTAGAAGAGAATGTGATTGATAGTGAACCAGGCCAATTCCTTTCTCTAAACACAAGAACATACTGAAAATATGCCTGAAGCAACACAGGCTCCATTTGTACATCAAAGATACAAAGGTTCAATTGCACAATCCAGGAACAAACTCCATTTTAGCATAAGGATAAGGTCAAATTCAGAGAAGGAGTGCATTAAATGACAGAAATCTCTCCCTAAATTGCAGGCCATTCCACTGACAATTGCACTATCTCCTTCAAGAGCAGCAACTGCTAAAGTCTGGCAGTTAGGGATGAAGCCCATTAAGGCAAATTTCTAACCTCACATATCAACTTACTTATTTTAGCAACTGGTAGCCCAGGTCAGCCCAGTCTGGAAGCCCTCTTCATGCACCATGATATTATCATCACAAACCATCCTATAAATGCCCTGTTACTGCTTTTCAAAATAAAAACAGTTGAATTTCAAGTGGTTATCAATGCTGGTAAGAAGTTATTTCTATATTGGTACATTACAAATGACTAGCCAAGACAGCATGCACATTTGTAGAGTTTAGCTTTTTATTTTAACGTATGCCTTAGGACTCTTAATTAATGAAGTAGTTCCAATTGCTAGTTTTACATATAGGGTCAACATTATTTCAGAGATCATAACTGCATCATCATCTGTGCAAAAATGTTAGTGGGTCTAGGGCAGCTAGGATCATACTTAATTTCTAGCTTTTTAGAGAATCCTTGGCTTTACAAGTAATTTATTTCATGTTTGGACTTTTAGGATACAATAATTAACAGGTAGGAGAATTTGTATTGTGCTGTCATGCTACCATTACTTTTTCTACAATACACAAAGCATGATTATGATTTTAAAATGAAATTATAAGACAACTTGTTCCCCAGTAAACATTGGGAATGTATTCATGTTCTTGAAATTCTTGATTAATCTACTAGATACAAGATTTCAGATAATTCATTACTGTACAAGTGTTAATTTGATCTCCTGTAAAACACACCAGAAGGGAACTTCAGAGAAGCAATTAAGTATAACTGGCTGTAGCCTTGATAAATCAGCGCCAGAAAAGAAAAGGACGGAGAAAATAAGGAGCTTTTAACCACTAGCTTTGTTCCAGTACTGCAGTTTCCTATATTCACTTTTGCCCTTTGTACATAACCAATTGCTGTCAACTTTTGGGAGCAGGCAGTGTTTCATCATTCCTGTTACCTGACATCTAAGCGATGAGCACACAGCACCACTATAACTGCTACTGCTATGACATAGCTAATAATGGCAGTTATGAAAGAGAACAAAACAGAAAATAATGGAACTTTTGCTGGACTCATGATAATTCCGCTTGGAACAACAGCACTAAGTTTATTTTCAAGACTGTACACTTTCCAACAGAAGATAGTATTTCTGTATAAGCAAGCTAACAGCTGTCAGAGAAAATCTCTTGCAGAATATAAACAGTCTTTTAGCATTTATACGTTAAAAAAAAAGTATGTTTTTCTTTCCAAAAACCTAACTGCCCATTCTATACCATAGCTAGAGCTGGGATCTACCATGGTGACAACTATTTATATGGGCGTAGCAGATGAAGAAAGACGAGCATGAACTTTTAACAGATTTCAGTTAATGAAAAGAGATATTACAATCAGCTACATTCCTTTCAAAACTAGCCTCTTCAGTCTAACATTTACCTCAGTAAATGGCACATGCACACATGCACAGAACTGCGCAATCATTCTTTCCTCAAACTTTGCCTTCTCTTTTACTCTTTCTCTCCCCACCCACTCTCAAATCTCCCTTCTCATAGGTTAATTCTTCCAGCTGGAAAAGAGCAGAATTGGGTTTATTTTTTTAAGATAGCTGAAATGCTCATAAACCGTATGAATTAGATCTATGTTACAGGAAGATGGACAAACAGACATCTGCATACCACAACCGATACCTTTGTAAAATGCTAAAACCATACAAGACAGAAAATGGGAGCAGTGAAGCACTCTCAGTAGGAGTTGGTTCTGGAATTTGGTGTTCCTGGAAATGCTTGTATCAAGGTTTCTGAAATGGAACAGAAAGATTTCAGCCTTTTGTTTCTGATGTAATTGTTTTGCAAGATCCTTGAGCAGTTCTGCACAGATGTTTCTTATTAAATTCAGAGCAGCATTGTTCACTCATTATTCCAAGACTCCATTTGCTAAACCCTGCTAATAAATTCAGACAGAGAAGGATTTACATCATACAGCTTGTGTTGGAGGCAACATTCCTAGTTGTCAGTGTTTGTTTCTGTCTTTTAATTCACTAAAGTTAGGTACAGTTCACCTCAATATGCCACAGTGCTCATTTGGAAACATTTTTCTTAAAGCTGTGGTACTGCACTAGGCCTTTCTACAGTTGATCTCAGATCTGTACCCTCATTTTGTAGGCTGACTCAGAAATCATTTTTTAAAGGAGAGTAAGGGGAAGCAGAAAGTTGTCTATGTACTACATAAATTTTATACAGCTGTGTAAAACCTCTCTTTGCCATATGGGATCAAGGGATGTTGAATCACTCTCCCTACCAAAGTCCACTTACACTATAGGGTGTTAAGACTTCAAATCTTGGCCCTCTAAAACCTAACATTACTGCTATCTGTCTTACTCCAGAACTTTCTACAAAAATGAAAGACACATAAGCTAACCAGCTGGTTACATGTCACAGTTTGTTGGCTTCGGTTTTAACCCAATGGGGTTCTCCCTGTTATGCCATCTTCAATACCAAGATCTTGATTCAAAGCAGCAGGTTGTATCAGTCCAATTTAGAAAACTGGACAATGTCCTGAATAGGAGAAACAGAAAAAAACAGGTTTCCCCTGCAAGTCCTGCAGGCCAAATACCTCTTCTTGCACTAGCCACCAATCCTGTAGGCTGTCACTGCAGCTTGACTGTGCTCTCACTCAGGCTGTATCCTCATCTCCTGTAGCTGCAGCCACCTCCACCTTGGGTCTGTGCCACATGGTTTTAGCAGCCTTCCAGCCTGATGTTTCCCTACGTCACTAGTGGCTGATTCTTCTGGGAAGAACTAACAACACATTGTAGCTCACAGTTATGTCCAGCCTAAATCTGCTGTTGCAGCTGTAGAACTTTACAAAATTTTAAACTGTTGAATTTACTGTGATGCAGAACAAGAGATGGGCCCTTTTAAGATCTTACAATCCACTAAGCTCCTTGCTTGTTTGCTCTGGGGAAACTGGTCCCTTTAATTTTCATTCACATCAAAGCAAAGACTTTTTCAGTAATTGTTGGGGATGGAGGGAGGGAATCCTTGAAAACTTAAATCTCTGATATTACCATCACATGATGTTACGTCAGACAAAATGAAAAACTGTCTTTTGACTGTGACTCAGAAGGACTCCATGAAAAGCTGTACAAGACTGATTTTCTTTATGTTTTCTGCAACTAAACCATGTTATAACCTTTTTTTAAAAATAATATTAATAATAATAAAACTATTAAAATAGAATTTGCCAGATCTAGATTTGGAAGCAGCCCATATGGTAAAAAAGCTTAGCTTAATTTTGCTTTCCAAATCTATCTTTTAAAAAGTAAAAAGGATTTCTCCAATCAGTACAGACACAGTCCTACTTAATATGCTTCCTATTTTATTGCAGAATATTAAAAAAATACAAATATCTGCAGCTTGCTCTTTTGGGAGGCACAGTGTGTGTTGCCATTACATTGATGAGCACCTTTAGCCTAGCGATAGGAACTCCGTGGCTGCCTCCATGTCAAAGACGCAGAAGGACCTAGAGAAAAGCTTGGCCAAATCTGAAGTTCAGAACACCCTCCCACGTGAGCCAAGCCTGCAAGATCCAAGTCCTCTCTGTACTGGGACACAGGAACTCACTTCAGTAATTTAGTGGTTGATACCCTTGATTCTGTGGCCAATTGCTGTTTTAAGTGGAAAAAGCAAAATGAATCATTTGTGTCACAATATCCCATCGTCAGAACCCTTCTCAGCTGCCCTTTGGCCAGAAAAAAATCTTGGCTTTTTATTTATTCCTACTCTAAAAGGTAAAACTTGCTCATAAACATTGTCTCTTCCCAGCTGTGTATCAGACTAAGCAAAGACATAAACCCTCAAAACCTACACAAAGACACTGGGGCTACAAGAGCTATTTGGTCATCAGAAATGATAGCAGCACAGTTATAAACAACTTGGTAAGCCTTCCTGCATAATATTTGGGTTTTAGCTTTGAATTTATAGTGGGGGAGGAGGAGAAAGATGTCCTCCTGGTGATCTTAAAAAGGCTCAGTTTAACCTATGCCATCTACATGAGAGACTTGCAGCTCTCACAGATGAGCCATGGGGACCTGCTGTGTATGTGCACAGACAACATTCAGTCCCTAGAAGGTCAGCTTGGGGGCACTGACAAAGCAAAAGGCAGGAGGATATCCCAGTGTTCAGCTTTGTTGAAGGAGTCTTGCTTGTCTAGGGAGTGCTTGAGCACAGCTGTGTGGATGCTTGGAAATGAGAAGCAAAGCCTAAGGGAAATGCCTCCAGGTTATGTCATCTAACTCACTCTACCACAAGCTAGCATCTTAAAGAAGCATGAAACTTAAACAAAGAGCTATTAGGAAAACTGTCCAAGGCTCTGTACAGAGTTGACCGTCCCAGCTAACATTTTTCATGAAAGGTAAACTAATCAGGAAAGCACTAAGGAACATGAATGACTTTATCAGAATGGTTTTTAGAAACACTGTTTGAAGAAGATATATTAAACCTTTTATGTAATGGGACAGGCTACAAAGGATTCATACAATCCACACCGCACTCCAACAGCTTAGTAGAGTTTTCTTCATTCCCAGATAATTTGTAGTTATTCCTTTCTGTTCTTCTCTTCCTCACTAGTGAGACTGTAACACATCCATCTCTCTTATCAAAGTATTTTTGGTGTAAAATAGAGGCTTTAAGTGAACACTACTACACACTATGTGTACCTAATCAATGACAAGATCTCAAACATCACCAGTGTCACATTATGATTTCTCATGGATTCTGAGCATTGTGTTTTAATATTTTCCTCTTCTGGTTTCCCAACAGCACTTTTTACAATGGGTGGCAATGGTGATGGACAGCCCTGCAAGTTTCCCTTTAAATTTCAAGGCCAGTCCTATGACCAGTGTACAACAGAAGGCAGGACAGATGGATACAGATGGTGTGGAACCACTGAAGACTATGATAGAGATAAGAAATACGGATTCTGCCCAGAAACTGGTATGAGGAACACTGTTTGCATAACAGTGTAATTTGTCTTTGTTTTAAGTAACAAAAATATTTTTTACATCTTTACCAGAGCATATAGAAGTCAATGAGCCAGGTACAATTTCAGTATTGGTGGCCAAGGATGTAACTAAAATGAGCAGTCTGTGTAAAGGATACTGTATGTAGCATACAGTACTATACCAGATTTATCCAGGATACACAAAAGTCATTGAATCATAGGACTAAATGTCTACCACTGCATGATAATTATGAGTAGAATACAATTTGTTAATGGCCCTGAAAGAAAAGACTCATGACAGAATAAAGCATGAGCAATATTTTTACTTATAACTCTCAGTAAGTAATGTTTTAACATTTACACCTGGGAAAAAAATAAATCCTGTTTAGTATGGTAAACTTGAGCTAATGGATCTTTTTAGCAGATCAGGAGAACTGAGGAAAATGTTTTATCCAGGAAAATAAATCCCTGCTTTCTTTGCAATTTTTTAAATATATATATATTTTTAACTTGAATTACATGAATTTTATTACACAAAACAAACAAAAATAAATAGCTTTTTGTGGCTTGGCATGTTTTCAGTTTCAGGATACAGGCTATAGATACAATTAGTTAAACTTAATGAGTTAGTAATTGCGGTTCTAAAATCTCAGCCTTTTGCTAGAGGCAAGGTGAAGCTATGCTCACACACAATGGGCCATAAGCCTCCATGCACAGCTGGCACAGCTGGCACAACTGCCAGCTGAAAGCACACAGGTGTACCCTGCTTTTCCATTCTTGTGAAAATGCCCCACTCATTTGAAATATGGATTTGTATCAGTGTTTGGTTTCCTGATACTTCTGATATTCGGGTGTAACCCTTCAATTTTACCTTACAAATGATTTAAAAAGGAAAAAAATATAATTAAAGAAAGGATCAAATTCTTTGTAATATGCTACATAGTTACAAAGATAAAAATCTGAAGATAGTTCAACAGGCAAAAGAAGCAATAGTATCCACAGCTTAACAGGTAGAAGATTTATCTTTATCTTTTTTTCTTTATTTATCTTTATTTATCTTTTATTATACACTGTCATATATTTTAGGGCTGTGAAAAGTTTTAGGGGAATTTTTTGCAAGTTTTTGCATCAGTATTGTAAAAAAAATAAAAATCCCTCAATTAGAGAAAGTTTAAAACCATATGCTTTCAAAATGCATCCTGTTACCAACATAAAGCAATTCCTCAATCTATTAGATATAACTTTCTGACTTCTCCACTGGACCTTTTTTCATTGAAAGCTTCTATTTCAGTGGGACAACAAACAACCAGTTGATGCTAAATGGCCCTTCAAGTTTTCTGACACTAAGCCTACTGCGGATCTTCCTGAGATACATTAAAACATCAACAGGAAACGCATTATCAAAATGACAACAAAAGATATTTGCTATGCAATCTTCATCCACAAAACACTGCTACCCATTTCTTTCTCAAAGCTGTACACATGGGGCCAGCGCTACTCCTTCCCACAAAAACTAATAACATGTTCATAGCAATGGCAATAGCTAGACCTTTCCCTCTTTTCTGTGTCGGAGGACTTTCTTCTTAAATATTACTTTTAATCTTATCCTTGACATTGGTAAGAGTATTTCAGATTTTTTGCTCGCTTTGCCTTTTAAATGTTTAGCTTCAGAAGAGATACATCAGATTACGCTTACAAATGGGGTTCCCTTCTCACTATTTCTCTACTGTTTTTCATAGCCATGTCAACAGTTGGTGGAAATTCAGAAGGAGCTCCTTGTGTATTCCCCTTCATCTTCCTTGGGAATAAATACGACTCCTGTACAAGTGCAGGTCGCAATGATGGCAAGCTGTGGTGTGCTTCTACCAGCAGCTATGATGATGACCGCAAGTGGGGCTTTTGTCCAGATCAAGGTAACACAATGTCAGAGCCATACAATGGTAACAACATTCTGAGCTGGTGACACTGTGAAGATTTCATTCTCATACATCACTGCTGTCTGGTTAGAGTGCTTCCTCCCCACGAAAATAACAAAAAACATTAAAGAACATAAACAACACTGATGTTTTTCTTCCATGGCCAAGTTTTTCCTCAAATTTAATTTCCGCATGTACTATAGAATTTCTCTCGTTCTTCAGTGCTAGTCAAATCAGGAACAAACACTAAATGTAAAAATTGAATCCATTTGGAACAGATATTGCCAGAGATTAAAGGGAAAAAAAAAAAGGCACAGGGAGTTGGAGAGCCCTGCTAAGTTTATATAGTGAATACAAGTATTTCAAGTTAATTTGGTTAATCCTTGCCCTTGTTTGTAACATTGATAAATAATGTAAAAAGTGTTTTACACATCTACAAACAAGTCCTAGATTCAGGTTTTTGATTATTTTCCCTTTTTTTTTAGAAGGAAAACAAATGCCATATTTTAGAGATTTTTTTGGACATAACTGATAAAAAATGTTCCTATGACAAAAGATTTTTTAACACTTAGTCTTTGGTACAACAGTGCTGATTCAGGCTTTGTTTAGAGACACGATTATTCAGACCTATTTAACACTTTCAGGATTTGAGTTCTAGATGGCAAGTTTAATTCTTCTGTGCTTAAAAACAAATCCATGATTTCATTTATTACACTTTCTTGTTTCACAGAAGTATTAAGACTGACTGTGTTCAAAGCTACATGTGAGACTTCAGCAACATCAGCCATAGGAGAGGTTTCAGGCTCTCTAATGAAATACCATTCTGGATCTATATATGACATACATAATTGGAGGCTGTAAATACTAATTATTTTGTTTAGGATTGGGAGACTTTTGACAAATGGCAAGGAAAATGAAAGAGTGACTAACCTGCATGGTGGCTTTTTATTTAGATACAAGGCAGCTGATACTAACTTGCTGTGTTATCCAGGATACAGTCTCTTCTTGGTTGCTGCCCACGAATTTGGCCATGCGATGGGATTAGAGCACTCCGAGGACCCAGGAGCTCTCATGGCCCCGATCTACACCTACACCAAGAACTTCCGCCTTTCTCAGGATGACATTAAGGGGATTCAAGAGCTATATGGTAAAGTTGTCCCTCATCAGCAGAATTCATCAGAAATGTATGGAGCACAGGTTGAGTTTTGGGACTTAGAACTCGCAGTAGATGTCATAATGCACGATATCACAAATGCCAGAAACATCCTGTTTTTCCCTAGTTGCTCCATGGTACTACCAGGGGTCTTACTTTAAACAAATATCACAATTTAAGGATGAGGAGTCATTAAATTTATTGCAATAAACAGAGCCTCCAAACCCCCTGACAAATGCCAAGCTTTTACATTAAACTTTCTAGTGCCTTTCCCAGGACAATGAAATGCTGTGTTTTCCTCTGTCTTGAAATATCTGATGTGGGTATTTTGTCTACATAACCCTGATCTTCCTAGCTCATAACTCCGTGCAGGAGGGGAAGGGGCTTGTTTCCTGTCCCAGCTGGAAAAGAGTTCACACTGACTTCCCACTACTCAAGTTGAATAGTCACAATAACATTTGCAGATAATGTGTGGGAGATTATAGCTGTGTGTAAACAAATGTGGAAAGCTCCCGGATAAGTACTTTTATGCTTTTATCTTAAAATTCATTACTTTTTCCACAGACACTTAGTAAAATGCATAGAAATAATTATGATTGAAGGCCCTTCTGTTTATCCATTTTCCACCTTGTGAAGGCAAAAATATCCTACAGTCAATTAAGTGGTCTAGAAAAATCCACAGCATTTCTCTTTGTGCACTTCACACTTTTCCACCAGGATATCTTCCTATGACTATGTGGCACAGCATTCAGGACCTCAGAAATTAGTATAAGGATATATCAAAATGATTACCACATGAGACCTTCTTTGTCAAAAAACAGATTCAACTTTTTTCTTGTCTTTGTTCTTAGTTGCTTTAATTAAGACTGGGAATTAAGATGTTTGCAAGGTTAAATGAATTTTCTAAACTCACCCAGCATATCATTGATAGAGCTCAGAATTTAACCCAGTGCTCTCCAGTTGCACATCAAAAGCCAAGACAAAACCATGATGGTTCTTTGTAACTGAAATAATACTTAGACAAACTGCTTTTTATATAAAACAACTGTTCGGGAAAAAAAAAATTCTTCCATTACTGTTACCTCAAATCAGCTACTCGCACATAGTGTTTAACAAAGTTAATCAGTCTGATGTCTAAGGTAAGCCTCATAGCAACCAGAAAACAGAGAAAAATAAACCAGGCAGCAGAGAGCATGTTCTGAAAAGCACATTTTGGTTAGTGTTAAAGACACAAGGACCACACACAAACTCCTCAGAATTCATCTTTACAATCTGCAAAATATTAGCACTTGTAAAAAGAAGAAAAATGTCTCTCTCAGCTGAGTTGCAGAGAATTCTGAATAGAAGGACTTCAAAGTCCATTTCTCTTCATTCTACAAATCACTATAATAAAAACTGTAATGTTAACATTCAAACCCAGTATAGTCAGCCCTGGATCTTTCACTTAAATAGACAACTAAACACAATAGACACAGCTAGGTGCAGTATCTCAAATGGCGTCACAGCAGATTCAGGCAGGACTGGAAGCTAAGGCCTTCTCAGCTGGACACAGCCACCCTTCCTTATAAGACTTCATCAGAATTTTTTCCTCTTCAAAAACTTTCTCAAAGCTATTCCCTTGGATTAATTATGATCAGTCATGATCTGTGTTACAGATGCAGCACTGCATTACAGCATAATAGAACACCCAGAATCCCTCTGTTCACTCTTACAGAAGTATCACCTGATGTGGAACCTGGACCAGGGCCAGGACCAGGGCCAGGACCACGTCCTACCCTTGGACCTGTCACTCCAGAGCTCTGCAAGCACGACATTGTATTTGATGGAGTTGCACAAATTAGAGGAGAAATATTTTTCTTCAAAGACAGGTAAGTGAGATAAATTGCTTACTGATGGGGTCTGAAGTATCAAACCTGTTCATCAGAGTCTAGAAAATTATAATCAAGTACAAACTATTATTTCTTCTGTATGCTCAGAGATAGCAACATGTCCTAATTAACTCCTAGGAGAAAGAAATGGCACATTCTCTTGTTACAGTTATATAATGCAGCCTCCTGCACACTGCTGGCTCACTGTCAGACCAGTGCTCACCAGGACCTTGCCTCACCAGTAAGTAGTGGTGCTTGGGGCTGCTAAACCTTCCAGGACTTCCAGCCCATTGTGTAACTGCATGAGGCACCTGTCAGCCTGCTTCTGCTGCTTGTTGAGGTTCCCCTGGATGGGAGCACGATCCTCTGCAGCACCAGGTATTCCCCTCAGTTTTCTAGCACGCTTGCTGAGAACACACTGTCCCTTCATCTAGGCCGCTAACGAAGATGCTGAACAGTGATAGATCCAGTACTGTCCTTTGAGGTACGCCCCCAGTGACTGGCCTCCAAACAGACATCATACCACTGATCACACCCTCTGGGGCCTGCTGTTCAGCCAGTCTTCAGTCTATCTCAATGACTGCTTACCTAGCTCATGCTTCACCAGCTTCTTTATGAGAATCTTTATAGAGACAGTGCAAAAAACCTTTATAGAGTCCCTTCCCCTCATTCACCACGCCAGTCGTTTCATCATAGAAGGTCAGTCCATGCTGACTACTCCCAGTCACCTTCATGTCCAAAAGGTTGTTTGTAATTACAGGCAAGTGAGGTAGCTCACATGAGCAGTGATTTTGAAATAAATTCATCTTCTCTTGGAGCTACTCTCAAACAACTCTGAGATTCTGGAACTTTCAACCTCAGTTGTTTTAGGCAGTTTTGTGGTGATTTTTAACTTCTGATCTCTGTCTGCACTGGGAATGTTCATGCCAAAATGTTATGACAGCTGGGCTGGTACTAGTTATAAGCAAAACCTGAGCAAATTGCAAGTAACCTCAAGAAAAAAAAATTGTTCTCATGGTATTTTCAGCCCAGTTTTACAGACTGGAGAGCTAAAATTAACCTTGGTGTCTCTGCAGGCTTCTACAGAGTTGCAACCAGCTCAAAACTGTGAGTAGCTGGGAAATGTATCCCAACTTCTAAACGTTTACACAAATATCTGACCGCCCCTCCCACATCTTAAGAGATTTACCA